>NW_022103940.1:3429143-3467253 GCF_000313985.2 Echinops telfairi | reverse complement strand
TTACTAGTTTGAAAATCTGATTCATTCTTTGAATGTATGGGTTTTAAGTAAAGATGGATTGGACTCATTAAATCACATGATAGTTTTTAAAAGGCTAGTGCTCTGGCATTTCTCAGCTCACTGACAAGTCAAAACTTCATGAGAAGCCATATAACATGAGCTTACTTCTTAATTTTTTAGTTAGCCATGTTTGCTTTATGCCTCATCCCAACATTCCTGGAATTGTGTTGGTCTTTCCCCATGATTTTTTTCATTGCTCTAGACTAGATATGGTGTCTGGATAATTTGGCCTAGAGGGTCATCTAAGACTCTTCCACTCATAGGGCTATTAAGACATCCAAAGAGATTGTTCAGTCTTCTGAAATGCTACTCTTATTGTTTTATCTGACATTTATGGTAGATATTTATATCTTGTGATTGTCATTTTTACTTAATATAATTTTCTTTTGATTACTAACTTGTTTCCTTTAAATCTATTCACTTACCAACAGGCTTAATTAAGATTTACTTTTTTAACTTGGTGCCTTTTCAAATGAATGTAAGTCTTCCTTAACTAAAATTGTGTGTCATATTCAATTAGTAAAATATAGCATTTTAATATAGGAACCCACATGAGACACTTAGGGTATTAGATGAGTTTAGCTATTAGATGAAAACCACCTTAAGAAATTGAGTTAAAGCTTTTAGCATAGGCTGAAAGGATAGAAAGAAGATGGAATGACTGATAGTACGTTTTTGCATTTTATGCCTTTTTGCTTTGTTTTGAAGGAAAAAGAAAGTAGTTTTGTCTAAAAGAAGAATGTACCTGGATGTTCGGGTATATGGTTAAACTGTAAAAGGTTTGAGTGGAATTGAACTTTGTTTTGATGTGGAGATCTTTAGAACAGTGAAATGTATTTGTAAACCTTTATGACAGAGTTTGGTGCGCTCATTCATAAAAGAGAAAAGAGTTGGTGATTTTTTTTTCTTTCTAGATCAAGAACATTTGCCTCTCAAAGGTTTCCTGAGGCCAAAGATTAGTTAGCATATAAAAACTTCTTTTAACATTTAAATCAGACTTTAACAAAAAAGGGGCAGGCCTTTTCTTGGAGGATCATAGCTGTCCTAACTATATTTTCTTATGTGTAGTATAAAGTTTACAGGAGCACTAGTGGTATTGTCATATCCCACCGCAAGTAACCCCAATGTAACTATGATGTAGTAGTCAATTTAGATGCAGCCATTTTAACAATGTTAAAACAAATTAATACAATGCAACAATATTGTATTAATTAGCCTGAGTACAGCCATTTGTACTGATCCAAGTATGGTCAATTTGCAAATCCTCTAATTCATCTTGTAACTGCTGTTTTCTGTAATGGCTGAACTGTTTTATTTTTGAAACCTCTGATAAGGGTCTAAACCACTGCTCTAAGTTCCCCATTTCTGCCTCCTATGCCTTTGTATGTAAGTTCCCCTTTTGTCCAAACTGTGTGATACCCACCCTACCCACCCCCGCCACCTATGGCTTTTTAATTCTATATTATAAAAACCTCCCACTTTAAGCACTCTGGGTCTTGGGAGAATTAGACTCTAGTCACCACCCCTCGGCTGCCAGGTAATAAAGGCTTACTAACTTCAATTAAAGTTGCCTGTGGGTTAATTTGTCTGGGTCCCACACAACAGTCTTGTGAATATGTACTGAGCTGCTAATCCCAAGGTCTACAGTTTGAAACTACTGTTCAGGAGAAAGACAAGGCCTGTCTCAGAACCCCATAGGAGAAGTTCTCCCTTGGCCTATTGGGTTGCCTTGGGTGAGAATTGACTTGGTGGCAGTAACCTTGTTTTTTCCCATTTGTATTTGTTAGATTACAACTTAAGTTTTAGACCTTCAAATCGTTTATAAGATTTTATATGATGATGGCTAGCTTATAATAATGAAATGTTCATTATCATGTAAAGCAGATTTGGTTACTAGAAGCAAAGTTGAGAACACATTGTGAATAGATTCCCTTCTACTATTCCCCTATGGTACAACTGATAGACAGTGAGGAATGTATCTTTCCTCCTGCTCTGAGGTTTCTGGGATGGGTTTCCCCCTATTCTTGCTTCTTGGCACTGAAAGAATTCAAGTGGCAGGAGCACTTTTGAAAGTCCAAGTAACTTTTGTGAAGGAAAGGGAAGTTTCGGGAAATAGAGTTTCAGATAGTACACGCCATCCCTGGAAAGCCTGCAAGGCCCCATGGCTGGGTCTTGGGAGAGTTCCTATGAAAATAGCTGCTTCAGAGGAGTGCGCAATACCACGTGGGGAAAATGACTGTGAAGAGGAGGCCTCAGAACTGAAGGAGGAGAGAAGACCTGAAAAAGATAGCTCCTGCCAAAAGAGAGCTAGCTCAGGAGGGGGGGGGGGTAGAGGGGGGGGGTGGAGAGAGATCCAGAACCAAAATGGGTGACATGAGAGATCCTGCCCTCTAAACTGACAAAGAGTTCTTGCCCTCGGTCTCTGCTTTTTATTCCCTCCTACTCCCACATGGAATGGGAACATGGTTAAGGGCATTGGCCATCTCAGTGGCTGAGGTTAAGCACATGTACGGTGGACATTGGGTTGCTGGTTTCTAGTGTGCATGCCCAGGTTGACATTCATCAGCATGCCTAGGTGACCATCTGCACCTGCCCAGGTTCGAATCTTCCCCTGAGGTATTTAGTGTGTGCCTGATTTCGTTCAAATCCCTCAATTGTGGCATGGCCAGCTAATTGTCGTTTAGCATAGGCTATTCTGTGGCGACAACCCCCTTTATCCCTAATCTTCCTACCTATCATTCTGAATTTTAATTAATCTTGCTTTACCTTGTACTGGTTCAGTCAGGAAAGTTTCTAATTAACGCTTTCAAATATATTTATTACCAGTAATTTGTCTTGTTATATAGGGTTTTGTTATCTACATATAAGCGTTTGCTTTCCTGACCTGATATTATATTTGAACAAAACTTATGACAAAATATGGACTCTATTGGATTTATAAAACAGGACTTATATCCTGAGTTGGAGCCCGCCAGTCTAAATCAAGCTTTCTAGAACTTGAAGGTGATGGGGTTCATGAATTATGCTGATCAAAAATTGTTAATAATAGAAATTGGCCAATGAATAGATGAAATGCTTCTTAAATTCCTTACATGGGATATTGTGGACATTTTTAAGAGTGTCCTCTGTATACAAGAAATAACCTTTCTCTTTTCTCCCAAATCGTTTAACTTAAGGGTTTAAAATATCATGACTCAATTTGGAAGCTTCTATTAGAAAAATTTAGTGAATTCATAAAAACCTTGATTAGGTTAGAGGTATGTATTACTAAACAGAATAACAGTAAGAGTTCTTGAACTAGAGAGTTTGGTGTCTTAATGGGTGAATGCTTTCTGTGTCCATATCCATGTCTTTGCTCATAAGCAGCCTAGGATTTTTACAGGAAGTAACTACTAGTAGTGCTATTTAGATATAGACAAATACCTCATAATGCTTACTGTACATCGTTTTATGTTATTTTTCAGGCATTTGGCCTAATATTGTTCTGTTTTATTTCTGACTTTTGTGGACATTGGGATAACTCATGTATAAACCATTTGTCTTAACCTTTTCTTTACACTTTGGGTCTTAAAATCAGGCTAAAACAAAACATTAGTGACTAAAAGCCATTGTGGATTTGAATGATAGTTCAGAAAGACCAGAAAACCATTTTACTCTGAATATTGTGCTATTAGGAAAAAGACAATGATGTTGAATATTGTACATAACTCATGTCATATTTAAACTGATTAAGAAATGCCAGAGATCTAACTATTATCTGCTAATTTTCATGGCTTATAGTTTGAAAAGTTATGTATCAAAGACCATAAATCAGATTAAATATATTAATATTTAATATAGTTCATTATTGTTTTATATAATAATAGCTGTTAAGCAAGAAGAAACAGATCCTCCCATCTCTTCTTCTATTATTGCTGCTATGTTAATTTTTAACTCAAGATGCTCATCTACTCTTCTATCGGATTATTGAGATATCAACTTTGTAGAAAACATGTTCAGATTTTAAAAATAAATTCTTATAAAGCCCCTGGACTGGCTTCTGATAAATTAACCATACTGTTATTGAACATATTATTGGTGAATTGCGCTAATGTAAAACAAAAATACATATCAAAAAATCTATAAAGTATTTATAGAACTTCTGTTTAAGACCAATCCTCAACAGCAATTAGTTTTTCAAGTACAAATCCAAGTTCCACCCCTGCTCCTCCTACTCTTTTTTTATTCAAAAGATTTATTGGGACATAATCCATATATCATACCATTCGATAGTTCAGTCATATCAAGTAGTGATGTACAATTGCTACCCCAATCATTTTCAAAACATTTTCTTCCTTCATGTACTCTGATAGCAGCTCCCAACTACCCTCCTGCCCACTTCCCCTGATGTACCCCCCAGGGACCATTTTCTAGTTATTGTATCTGCAGATTGACCCAACCTGGGTTTTATATACCAGAAAACATTGAAAAGTATATAACTGGAAGCCAAGAATACTACCAACAACAACAAAATACAACAGAGGTAAACCCAAATTTGAAAGCAAAGAAAGAAAATCAAGCCCAAAGTGCATCATAAAGGAGATCAATGACAAGGTTTTAACCATTCAAGTCAGAGTTATCATTTTAATCTACTACAGTTGTCTCTCCAGTACTGTCTGTCTGATCACCAGGTTATTCCCATCTCTCAATTATGGTCAAAGGGAGTCTTCTTCAATGTGTAGACCTGCAAATGTATTTTGGGCTTCCACTTTCACCCATAACCTCCTACACACATAGAATACTGGGACACTGGACCCTAGATCTGTGATTCTCAAGACACACCATATACTCTGAAAGCCCTGGAAGAGGGATATCATGTGGAAACCCCACTAGGTGAACTGGACTCTAACTCAAACATAACTAAAACCTGAGGACCAAAGGCTGAAACTACCTGGTGTGTGAAGAAGCAGACAGCTATACTAAGAGTATTGAACTGTCCGGAGGTGGACTTACATTTACTTACTACTTCAATGGCCTATTTGCTATATTAAGATATGTGTTATTCTGGCAGGCCTGTGTCTGACATTGCCAGTGAATATTATTGTAAGTTTTACCACACCACCAATTCCCATTGTTTGTGTAAATAGTGACCAATTTCTCTTTTTAACAAATTTGGATCAGTGTAATTCATGAACCCCATCATCTTCAAGTTCTAGAAAGCTTGATTTAGACTGGTGGGCTCCAACTCAGGATAAATCTTTTTCATAAATACAATATAGTCCATATTTTGTCAGAAGTTTTGTTAAATTTGTGATACCTTAGCAGGTCAGCAAGGCAAAAGCTTATTTGTAGATGACAAAACATTATATGACAAGGTTAATTTTCCTTACACTTGAACTCCATGATCTCATCTCCCCTTTACACCCCCCCCCCACCCTAACCCACTATCCCCCACAGAAACATTTATTCCACTTGCTGTCTCTATAGGTTCCATCTGAATTAGGTTTTCTCTGTCCTGAGTCAGAGAACGTGAGCTGGCTGCCACACTGCCCAGCCCCAGGAGCCACCATTCTCTTAAACAAGACGCAATTGTTACGCCAGTTTGCTTCGATCCCAGAGATTCAAGCACGGTTTTGATTGCCACGAGCTACCACTTACCTTATAGGAAACATTTGTATTCTTATCATTACTACAGCTGATTAATAAAAGAAAGAACACTATGCTCTTTGGAAGTATAGTAAAACGCAAACTTGGACTAATTGTAAAGAAAATCAGAATCAGCTAACAATTCTAAGCCATTAACTTACAAATATTTGTAAAATATTTTCTAATATAAGACATTGTATATATGCACTAGGGAATACAGAGATGGCCAAGACAAAGGCATTCAGAGAAACGATATCCGGAAACACCACTTTTTTTTAGGAAAAGATAAAGCATGTGTACAAATAGTTTGCTTGGCTTCAACTAACTAATTTGCCAAATAGACATACTAATTTTCCCAAAACATATATGATTGTCCCAATCCTCAGAGATTGATGATGTTATTTGATGCGAGCTTCAATCAACTAAGGGTTTAGTGACTTCTTCAAGCTCATTTTTTTCATTGTGTACTACAATTTTATTACATCTACAGTCAGTCAGGGGCCTGGCAGATTCCACAATAAATACATATCCGAATAACAATTTCATTTTTAAAGATGCTGGTGTTTTAAAGTTGTCATCTGGAAAAGGCTACTTCTGCAAAAAGCTGAAACTATTCCATTAGTCAGCGCCTGCCCAGGGCACCGCTGGGTGAAACAAGTTGTACAAACTATGAAGCTCTAAGTCATTGCAGGGCAAGGTTCCTACTGCCTATGCTGGGAACAGTCATCCACTGTAGGGACAAGGACTGCCAACCCTTCCACCTCAATGGGCAAAGAAGTATGAGGCAGGGATAACAATTCCTTGGTTGATATAAATATCCATTCAGTTCTAGATTTCTAATGCACTTGTTTACAATTTCTCTTTCCAGTCCAATTGGTCCTTCCATGTAGACACAGATCTACTACACTATTTTATGTGATTGTTTTCTCCTGATAAGATTAAAAACTGTATTTTGTTTTTGCTGAGAATAGGCACAGTGAAACATACACTGATTCATGTTTCCACATATGAAATCCATGACATTGATTACACTCCTAGAGTAGCCCAACCATTCTCTCCCTCCTTTTCTAAATTCTTCCTGATTCATTAACATAAACTCACTGCCCACCCCCTATGATTTCTAAGTAATCCAAGTATGTCAGAGAACTATTATCTTCTCATGGATGATGGCTTGCATACTTTTTAATACCACAGGCATTATGCAATGAACTTGAAGCTAGAGAACAGAAACCCAAAACATATTATTGACCCAATTAGTTGGGATGTACTATGAAACCATAATCCTAAAACTTCAAACAAGGGCACTCTAAGCAGCTATTCTTTATTTGTTGTTGCATATATATCTATTGTTCAACTTAATTTTTTTCTATTTTGAATTGGGTGAATGTTTACAGAAGACATTAGTTTTTCAATTTTTTAACTAAATACTTTTATTGGGGGCTCTTAAATCTCTTATCACAGTCCATACAATCATCCATTGTGTCAAGCACATTCGCACATATGCTGCCATCATCAATCTCAAAGTATTTTCTTTCTACTTGAGCCCTTGATATCAGCTCCTCTTTTTCCTCTTCCCTCCTTCCCTCCCTCATGAACCCTTGATAAGTTATAGATTATTATTTTCTTATCTTACCTCATCGTCTGTCACCCTTCACCCACTTTTCTGTTGGTTGTCCCCCTGGGAGGAGGTTATATGTTTATCCTTGTGATTGATTCCTCGTTTCTCCCCCCACCTTTTCCTTATCCTCCTGGTATCTCTATTCTCACTGTTGGCCCTGAGAAGTGTATCTATCCTGGATTCCTGTGTTGCGGGATCTTACCTGTAGCAGTGTGGATGTTCTGGTCTAATCCAATTTGTAAAGTAGAATTGAGGTCATGATAGTGGGGGATGGGGAGGAAGCATTAAAGAACTAGAGGAGAGTTGTGTGTTTCATTGGTGCTATACTACACCCTGACCAGGTCATTTCTTCCTTGTGACCCTTCTGTGAGGGGATGTCCAATTGTCTACAGGTGGGCATTGGGTCTCCACTCCTAATCCCACCCCCCTTTCGCATTGTTAAGATTTTGTTCTGTGTCTTAGATGCCTGATACCTTATCCATTGACACCTCATGATCACACAGGCTGGTTGCTTCTTCCATGTATGCTTTGTTGCTTCTCAGATAGATGGCCACTTGTTTTTCTTCAAGCCTTTAAGACCCCAGATGCTATATCTTTTGATAGCCAGGTATCATCAGTTTTCTTCACCATGTTTGCTTATGCACCCATTTTGTCTTCAGCAATAGTGTCGGGAAGGTGAGCATCACAGAATGCCGGGTTATTGGAACAAAGCGTTCTTGTGTTGAGGAGTACTTGAGTCAAGGCCCAATGTCCATCTTATACCTTAATTCTTAACATGTAGATATAAGTACATAGATCTATTTCATACTAGTTATATATAAATATATTTACATATGCACATGTCTGTATTTAGACCTCTAGAAATGCCCTTTGCCTCCTTGTTCTTTCCTTTATTTCCTTTTACTTTCCTCTTGTCCCACTATCATGCTCAGCTTTCAGTTGGGTTTAGCAATTCCTCCCTGTTACATTGCCCTTAAAAAAAGCCCCACTAGGCATCCTACACCGTCCAATGTTCATTGCAGCACAATTCACAATCGCAAGGAGTTGGAAACAGCCTAAATTTTCATCAACATATGAATGGATCAAAAAACTGTGGTACATACATACAATGGAGTACTATGCATCCCTAAAAAGCAGCGATGAACACATGAAGCACATTGCCACATGGGAAGAAGTGGGGGAAATTTTGCTAAGCAGAGTAAGCCAAGCACAAAAGGACAAGTACTACATGAGTACACTGAGGTAAGCTTTAAAAAGGGCATAGGGGGAAAGCTACTATATACATATATTCCTGGGGTGAGGTCCAGGTACTATGGCAGGAGGCAAACCCAATCCAGGAATACATACAGCAACCAACTTAATAGGAGGGGGAAAGAAAGGGGAAAAAAGACTTGGGTAGGGGGGGAGCAGGGCACTAAGCTACCCAAGGGGAGGGTATTGTTTATACCTCCTCAGGAGAGGGAGAGAGAGACCGGGTTCAACCTGGTGCACCAAGACATGAGTACAACATACCAGCATGTTCCAGGGAACCAATAGAGAGGTCTGCGGGCCATGGCCCAAACCCAACTATGTGGACCCTCTCCCCACACCCAGAATGCACTTCAGAGGACAGCACTGAAGCTCCAGCTTAGGGAGAGGGGCACATCTGTTTAGAGCACATAAAACAAATGAACCCAAATCAGTGGCAAGGACTGTGTGAGAGGCCTGGTAGGGATTCAGCAAGAGCAATGTAACCAAGAGAAATTACTGAAACCCAAATGAAGGCTGAGCATGATAGAGGGACAAGAGGAAAGTAAAAGGAAATAGAGGAAAGAACTAGGTGACAAAGGGTATTCATAGAGGTCTAAAGACTGGAATGTATATATGTAAATATATTTATATAAGAGTGTAGGGAAACAGATCTATGTGCATATATTTACAGGTTTAGTATAAAGGCAGCAGATGGACACTGGGCCTCCACTCAAGTACTTACTCAATGCAAGAACACATTGTTCTATTAAATTGACATTCCAGGATGCACACCTTACTGACATGATCGCTGAAGACAAGCATGTGCATAAACAAATGTGGTGAAGACAGCTGATGGTGCCAGGCTATCAAAATATATAGCATCTGGGGTCTTAAAGGCTTGAAGATAAACAAGCGGCCATCTAGCTGAGAAGCATCAAAGCCCACATGGAAGAAGCACACCAGCCTGTCTGACCACGAGGTGTAGAAGGGCCCAGTTATCAGACACCAAAGAACTAAAATTCATATTAATGGGTGCCCACCTTACTGACATGATCACTGAAGACAAGCATGTGCATAAGCAAATGTGGTGAAGAAAGCTGAGGGTGCCAGTTTATCAAAATATATAGCATCTGGGGTATTAAAGGCTTGAAGATAAACAAGAGACCATCTAGCTCAGAAGCAACAAAGCCTACATGGAAGAAGCACACCCGCCTGTGTGACCACGAGCTGTCGAAAGGATCAGGCATCAAGTATCAAAGAACAAAAAATCATATCATTGTAAATGTGGGTGAGTGCAGAGTGGAGATTCAAAGCCCATCAGTAGGCAACTGGACACCCTCTTACTGAAGGGTTGAGGGAGGAGATGAGCCAGTCAGGGTGTAGGGTTGTAACGATTAAACATATAACTTTTCTGTAGTTCTTAAATGCTTCTTCCCCCCCACTATCATGATCCCAATTCTACCTTACAAATCTGACTAAACCAGAAGATGTGCATTGGTACAGATAGCAACTGGAAAAACAAGGAATCCAGGACATATTACTCATTCAGGACCAATGGTGAGAGTGGCGATGCTTGGAGGGTAGAGGGAATGCGGGGTAGAAAGGGGGAACCGATTACAAGAATCTACGTGTGACCTCCTCCCTGGGGGATAGACAGCATAGAAGAGGGCAGGGGGAGACGTTGGACAGTGTAACATATGACAAAATAATAATAATTTATGAATTATGGAGGGTTCATGAGGGAGGGGGAAATAGGGAGGTAGGGTGGGAATGAACAGCCAATATTAAAGGCTTAAGTAGAAGTCAAATATTTTGAGAATGATGATGGCAATAAATGTACATATGTGCTTGACACAATGGATGGACGTATTGAATGTGATAAGAATTGTATGAGCCTCCAATAAAATGATTAAAAATAAATTAAAGAAAAATGAAGAGGGAAGGAGAGGGAGGGGAACACATCCTGGCCCACCAAGCCCCAAGGATGATATTCCTGCTCAGAGCAGAGTATTGCAAAGAGAGGACCAAATGGCAGCCCCACCCCCACCCCCACGAGACACCACATCCCTTACTGAACCATAGTGCTACCGGGGACAACACTGGAGACACAGGGCAGGAATTGTGCCCAATTTGACCCCATCACACTGGGACAAAACACTAAAGGCATGAAACAGAGCAGCAAAGGGAGCAAAGCAATGAAATCCCCGGGGAATACCAAAAATAGACTAGACTGGAAAACACTCCTAAAGGTCAAAAATCAGATCTGGAACTATTTATAGGCTTTTCTGTATTTTTGTCATTGATTTTCCTTTTGTTGTTGCTGTTGTTGGTTTTGTCTTTCTTTGTTATTCTGTTTAGCTTTGCCTGGTTTTTGCGCTTATTAATGTCTCTGCATGTCTCTCTAGATAAAATAGGCGGGATAAGTCATTAGGAGATGAAAACAATGGAACCAATGGTTCCAGGGGGATAAGGGAGAAGGGGAGGTGGGAGAAAGGAAAGAGCGGCAACCAACCCAGGGACAAGGGAACAAGTGAACTAAAATCAATAAAAGACATTTGTTTTTCATTTAAAAATTCAATAAATTTTGTTTCATATCATTAATTAAAATCCCCACATCACTTATCTCACTTTCTCCCAGTTTCCTGTTTTCATTTCGCCTTTCTTACCACTTCTGAACATTGTCCTTGGGTAAATTCTGCCTGTTTCATTTCAAATGGCTGATTATCCTAAGGTGTGCATACCTCCATAGTGTTATTGTTCCTTTCGTAGACATATGGCATGGCTGATAATTGAGTCATTGGACTTAAGTTCCTTTCTAGACCTGCAGGGTAACTAAGGGTCATAGTCTTGGGCCAGAGTTTTATCTGGCCAGTAAACTTGGTCTTTTTTTAAATTTTGAGTTTTGTTCCACATTTTACTCCCATTCTATCTAAAGTGATCATTTTCAGTGTAGTTGGTAGTGGTAGCCAAGCACCATCTAATTCTTCTATGGAGACTGATGTTTGTGTGGTCCATAAATCCACTGGACTTATTGTTTCCATATGTCTTTCTGTTTTTATTACTTTTTTCCCTCCAGACAGGGAAAGACCAATAGTTGTACCTGAGATGGCTGCTCACGAGGTTTTAAGGCCCCGGTTGCTACTTACTAAATTAGAATATAGAACATATATCTGTGTATGTATTTATGTGCCATACATTCTCACAAATATATATATATTTGTGGGCACATTGTGGGCAAGCTCTCACATTCCCACCCACACAATAATCGCAGGATCATGTGTATAACACTATTTCATTCTGTTGCCTTTACATCTTGCACTCCTCTCAGTTTCTTCCCCTGCCTCCATCATTTATTTTTGCTGTTATCACTTTTATTGCATATTGCCTCCATATTAACACATTTCCTAGTCTCTATCCAGTACATTACACTCTCTTTTGCTCCCCCCTCCCCAACCGTCCCGTAACCTTCCAAGAATGTTTATTTTCAGTGTGAAACTTTTTTTTGTCATTTTACAATAGTGGTTTCACACAATATTTGTTCTTTAGTGAATGACTCATCCATTGATGAGTTTAGGCTGTTTCCAGCTTTTTGCAATTATGAACAGTGCTATAACTAACATGGCTGTGCACAAAGCAATTTATGGCACAGCCCTTATATCTTTACTATATATATCAAGTAGAGTGACTTTTGATTCATATGGTTTCTTTATTATGATCTTTGAAAAGACATGCCCTCCTATTTTTGAACTGTAGTTGCAGTCAGAAATTGATAATTATTGGTGACTGGAATGCAAAAGTTGGAAACAAAGAGAAGGGATGAGTAGTCGGAAACTATGGACGTGGTGCTAGAAATGAAGCTGTTACTAGTACTGCTTGTTGTTGCTGTTGATAGGTGTCACTGAATTCCAGTTGTGAGGATGGCACTCAACATGGCATGTATGTATGTTCATAAAGCATTAGGGTTTTTTGTTTCCCTTTTTTGCTGTCCCTATGCTTTACCAAACATGATGTCCTACTTCAGGGACTTGTCTCTCTTACAATATGTCCAAAATACGTGAGACAAAGTCTCACCATGATTACATCTGAGGAGCATTCTGGCTGTATTTCCTCCTAGACAGATTTGTTTGTCCTTTGGCAGTCTATTGTACCTTCAAAGTTCTTCACCAGCACCATAATTAAAATTCATCAGTTCTTCTTCAGCCTTCTTTTTCAATGTCTAACTTTCACATGCAGATGAGGCCATTAAAAACATCATGACTTGGGTGAAGTGTAGCTTAATCCTCAAAATAACATTCTCGGTTTTCACCATCTTAAAATACTCTTGTGCAGTTGATTTACCCAGTACAATGCATCTTTTGATCCTTTGTCTGCTGATTCCAAGAGCACTGATTTTTGGATCCAAGCAAGATAAAATCCTTGCCAAATTCAATCTTTTCTGTTCTTATCATTGTGTTACCTATTGGTCCAGTTGCGAGAATTTTTGTCTTCTTCACATTGAGTTATAATCCATACTGAAGCCTTCAATCCTTGATCTTCATCAGCAAGTGCTTCAAGTCTTCCTCACTTTCAGCAAGCAAGGTTGTGTCATCTGCACATCTCAGGTTGTTAATAAGCCTTCCTCTATTCTTGATGCCACATTGATCTTTGTGTAAGCCAGCTTCTCTATTTGTTCAGCATATAGTTTGTATAAGTATGGTGAGAGGATACAATCATGATGTACACCTTTCCCGATTTTAAACCATGCAGTATTACCTTGTTCTGTTTGCCTCTTGTTCTATGTACAAGTTCTTCATGAAGAAAACAAAGTTTTCTGGAATTTCCATTCTTCTTAAGTTTTCTTGTTCCACACAGTGACTTTGCCTTGGCAAAGTCAATAAAACACAAGTAAACATTTTTCTGGTATTCTCTTTTCAGCCAAGGTTCATTTGAGAGAAGCAATGATATCCCTTGTTTCACATTTTCTTCTGAATCCTGCCTCTGGTAGCTCCCTGTCCATGTGCTGCTGCAATTGTCATTGCTTTTCATTCAGACCCCTAAATTTATTTTGAATCTTGACATAAATTCAGCTTCCATTGAGTTATTCCTAGGCATTAGCCAGCATGTAAAAAAACTTTGCATTTTGGCTGAGCATGTTTGAACTTCGTTTGCGATGACTCCCATTGCCAGCCCAGAAAGGGGTAATCTTGCATTCATGGATTTGTCTGGGCATACCCTTAATAGAAATTGGGGTTTCAGGGGCTATCTTGCTATGACTCACACCCCAACTAAGGTGTTTACAGAGTCCCAGAACCAATCTCATAAACTTTTCTGATCTGAAATATAGTGCATACCGCAGTCATGGTCATTTTCTCACTTTGGTATCTGACCCATTGTGATTGGCAAACAATTGTTATTTTGTGACAATTTATTTTGTTTTCCTTATTCTGTATAATTAACTGGGATCCTTGGAGACATAGTGGTTTATGAGTTCAACTGCTAACTGCAATGTCAGTTGTTTGAACTCACCAGCTGTGTTGTGGGAGAAAAATGAGGCTTTCTACGTCCATAATGATTTACAATCTCATAAAACCATAGGGGAAGTTCTACTCTGCCCTGCCAGGTTGCCATGAGTCAGAATTGACAAGACCTGGAGTTGGCAAACTTTTGAGATGGAAGAGCCAATTCTGTCCCTCACAGCAATTCAAAAATTATTCAAGAGCAATAAATATAGTTTAAAAAACAAATGAAATCACCATTATTTGCATAGTATCTTCCCCCCCCCCCCCCCCCCCCCCCCCCGCCAATTTTACTTTCAGAGCCACATGTAGGTACTGAAAAAGCTGCATCTAGCTCATGAGCTGCAGTTTGCATACCGCTGGATTAGATGGCAGCGATTTTGGTTTGAAGTATATAATTAGCCATGTGACCGTAAATATTTTGGGCCACATTTTGGTGATCTCTTTCATTCAGATAGATTATTTGTCTTTGTCTTGTTTAAGACTTAGTAAAGACTTCTCCATAAAATATTTATAAATTTGGGGTATCCTTCACTTGAATAATTGGCATACATCAAAATTTGAAATACATTTCAATTATCACATTTTATCATGATGCTGCTAGTATACATGTGTAGAACGTTTCGTAAATTCTCATTTGGAATATTTCTTCTAGATATTTATTTTCCAAGAATAAGAAGAACTTTTTACATGCATTACCCATATGCTTATAAATAGTAATTATCCTAGATACTTGCTTTTGAAAAGCGTAATCAATTGAGTAACCTGAATGTAATCTATTATTTTCCTTACAATTAACCTATATGCATTACGTTGGTGTATTTGAAATGGATTTATCAAATTCAATACTTTATACACCCTCACAGATAAACTAAGACTTTAGGGAACTACTTTCATTCTTTTTTTCTAATTGACTATCAATCTTTCAGATAATTTGCTAAGATTTAAAAATTACATGTAGTGTTCAAATAATATAATTCTAGATTAACATCTCCAACACTTTCAGTGTAATGGAATTACAACCTTAAACATAACATTTATGCTAGATTTACCCCAAGATATTTGCCATTTCTAGTACTATAATTGTCCAATAAACACACATGTGTCAATAAAAGGGAAATATTAGAAGCAGTATTAGTCAAAGAAAGACTGTTGAAAGACAAAGCTCATAAAATAAACTGGAATTTTTTACTAACACAAGTATTTAACACTTAGTATAATATATTACTAAACAGTAATTTAAGAGTTATTTTTAAAAGGATAAGATTTACGCTAAAACAAACTGCATTTTGTCCCTTCCCCAAGCTATAATAAATGTTTTTATAAATAAACATGAGAAATTGGATTTTAAGCTCCTAATACAAAATCTTACTATAGTGAATGATGGGGGGAGTGTGGAGTGGAGATCCAAAGCCCATTAGTAGGCCACTGGAGATCCCCTTGCAGAGGGGTCTCAGGGAGGAGACGAGCCAGTCAGAGTGCGATGTAACAACGATGAAAAATACAACTTTCCTCTTGTTCCTAAATGTTTCCTCCCTGCTCCCACTACCATGACTCAAATTTGACCTTGCAAGTCTGGCTAGACCAGAGGATGTACACTGGTACAGATAGGAACTGAAAATATAGGGAATCCAGGGTGGATGAGCCCTACAGGACCAGTGGTGTGAGTGGTGAAACAGGGAGGGTAGAGGGAGAGTGGGTAGGAAAGAGGGAACTGAGACAAGGAACTATATGTGACCTCCTCCCTGGGGGATGGACAACAGAAAAGTGGGTGAGGGGAGACGTCGGACAGGGCAAGATATGACAAAATAACAATTTATAAACTATCAAGGGCTCATGGGAAATGGGGAGAGGGAGGGGGCAAATGAGGACCTAATGCCGGGGGTTAAGTGGAGAAGAAATGTTTTGAGAATGATGAGGGTAATGAATGTACTAATGCGCTTTACACAATTGATATGTGTATGGATTGTGATAAGAGTTGTATGAGCCCCTAATAAAACGATTTTTAAAAATACAGCATTTTTCATATAATAATAGCCTTTATATGCTAAATATTTAATGAAAAAAACCTCAAAGTTTGTCACATTTCTTTCATGTAGACTCATGCAACTAAACTAGTCTTTGCATTTTTACAGCACTGGTCTGCCTATGGTGGGTTTCATGTTGCTGTGATGCTGAAAATTATTCCATCAGTATCTCAAATACCTGCAGAGTCATGCATGATGGACAGGTTACAGCAAAGCTTCTAGATTAGCATGGACAAGGAAGAAGGATCTGGTAATATATTAATGAAAAAATTGTTTCATTTGTATGCAAGATTTGACAATTAAAAATTGATGCATTTGAAGTACTGGGTTAATAAAGAATATAGAATATACCATGAACTTCCAGAAGAATAAATAAATCTTAGAACAAGTGGAGTCAGAATGCTCCTTGGAAGAGAAGATAGTTAGACTTCTCTTAACATACTTTAGACACATATTCAGGATTGATAAGGTCCTGAAGAAAGACATCTTGCTTGGTAAAGTAGAGGGTCATACAGTGAATATATGGAAGCCCCTCCTTGAGATGAATTGGTACAATAGACTCTGGTATAGTCAGTGTGACGAAGGCACAGGGCATTGCCACAGAGTTGACTTTTGTCAACATGATTTGGAACTGACTCCACAGCATCTAACAACAAAAGAAACACTTCTATAAGTTATGGAGTGCCACTGTGGGCTAAGCCTTGTGGTGGTAACCATAAGATCATAATTTCAAACCGACCAGCTGCTCCATGAGAAAAATATGAGGCTGTCTCCTCCTGTAAATATTTACAGTCCATGAAACCCCATGGAGTAGTTTTATTTTGTTCCTTATGTTTTCTATGAGATGGAAATGGCTAGATGGCAGTGGGTTCCTGAAAAAATAAAACTTATACAAGTGGAATGAAGGTCAATTCATTGGAAGATAAATACTCATGACATCTTCAAATAAGAGTTATAATATGTACAATATTAATAATGCCAATTTTGACATTCTATTTTTTCTTTTTAACTATGTAGTATCCATGCATGAATTCATCATTTAAAAAATTAATTGTAATAGATCATTTTATTAGAGGCTCTTACAGCTCTTCTGACAATCTATATATCAATTGTATAAAGCACATTTGCACATATATTGCCATCATCATTTCCAAAACATTTTCTTTCTACTTGAGCCCTTGTTATCAGCTTATCTTCTTTCCCCTTCTTCCCCCACCCTCCCACCCTCATGAACCCTTGATAATTTATAAATTAATTTTGTTTTCATATTTTATACCACCCACTGTCTCCCTTCACCCACATTTCTGTTGTTCATCCCCCTGGGGAGTGGTGTACATCAATTATTGTGTTGGTTTCCCCTTTCTCCCCCTTCTCCCCCCAACCTTCCCCCTACCCCCATGGAATCACTACTCTCATTATTGGTCCTGAGGGATATATCTGTCCTGGATTCTGTGTGTTGAGAGCTCTTATCTGTACCGGTGTACATGCTCTGGTCTAGCCGGATTTGTAAAGTAGAACTGAGGTCATGATAGCATGGGGGAGGAAACATTAAAGAACTAGAGGAATGTTGTGTGTTGCCTCAGTGCTATACTGCACCCTGGCTGGCTCTTCCCTTCCTTATGACCCTTCTGTGAGGGGATGTCCAATTTTCTACGGAAGGGCTTTGGGTCTCCATTCTGACCCCCCTTTTTGGCATCCAAATGCTTATTTGTTTTGGGTCTTCTGATGCCTGATAACTGATCCCATGGACACCTCGTGATCACATGGGTTGGTGTGCTTCTTCCATGTGGGCTTTGTTGCTTCCCTACTAGATGGCTGCTTGCTTAACTTCAAACCTTTAAGACCCCAAATGCTATATCTTGTAATAGCTGGGCACCATCAGCATTCTTCACCACATTAGCTTATGAACCCATTTTGTCTTCAGCGATCATGTCAGAAAGGTGAGCCTCACAGAATTCCAGGTTATTAGAACAAAGAGTTCTTGCATTGAGGGAAGATGAGTAGAGGCCTAATGTCCATTTGCTAACTTAATACTTAATACTTAATAATACTTAATATATATATACCTATATCTCTATCACTATATATTAATATATTAATATATGTACTTGTCTATGTTTATACCTCTATAAATGTCTTTTGCCTCCTACTTCTTTCCTCTATTTCCTTTTACTTTCCTTGTGTCCCACTATCATGTCTGACCTTCATTAAGCTCCCTGTACTTCCTCTCAGCTACATTGCACTTGGTCAATCCCCACTAGGAATTCTATGCCCTCCTCACCATCAATTTTAGATCTCTTGTCTGTGGGTTTGTTTGGTCCTCACTCCTTTTTCCACACCTCCTCCTCTCCTTTGTCCCTGACGCTCTAGTTTTTCAAACATCTGTCTTGAGCAGGGTTCTCCAGAAAAGCAATATAAATGTAAGTATAGAATATAGAATATAAATGTAAGTCTATAAATATATATACCCACTGCCATTGAATCTTGGCAACTCATGCAGCATCTAGACCATAGAAGAAAGCAATCACGTTTTTCCACAGCATCCATTTATATTAGAAGTAGACCACTGCTTCTCAAGAAGAACTCACCATGAGGGGGTTCCAAACACCCAACTCACTTCCATTGAGTTGATTCCAACTCGTAGCAAACTTTAAATGAGCCTTCAACTCTTTACAGGAGTAAAAAGCCTTGTTTTTCTCCTGCCATGGGTGATTACTAGATTTTAATTGACAAACCACTGAGAATTCTGGCCTAACCAAGTGGACACAACATTTTAACTACCATGAAGTATTTCTGCTTTGCAATCATTGTTCATGTAGAACGTACAAACTGACTCTGAAATTAATTAAATTACACCTCCAGATAACCTTGCTCAACTAATAAACTCACAGTCTGAAAAAATAAAAATAAGCAAAATACTCCCCATCAATAGATACTATGATATCTTATATTGTATATCAACATAATGTATATGCCTATTAGAAATGATGGCTCTCTGATACAATGGAAATAACCAAGACCTATTACCGTTAAGGTTATTCTAACTCATAACACTCAGAAATTCCTCATTGGATTCCTGAGGCTATAAATCTTGACTGAAACCAACTGCCACATTTTTCTCCAGCAAAGCAGTTGGTAAGTTTGGATCACCAACCTTTTGGTTATCAGCTGAGTGCTTAACCACTGAACCATCAGTGATACATCCATGGAAAAAGAAATATATTGTATATCTTTTTTTGTTGTTACTCACTGCTTTTAAGTGGATTCTGACTCACAATGAGGTCTCCTAAAGCTCTAAATTTGTATAGGTGTAGAGCGCCTCATCTTCACCCACCAGATGGGCTGGTGGGTTTGAACTGTGGACCTTGAGAATAGCAGTCCACACTTACCTGACAGTTTCCATCAGTTCCAACTCATAGCAACCCTTATACAACAGCACGAAATGTTGCCTGGCCCCGCACCAGCCTCACAATTGTTGCCATGTTTAAGCTCACCCTTGCTACAACTGTTTCAATTTGTTGTCACTGATCCTTTATTTTATCGAACATAATAGCCTTCTTCAATGATTGGACCCCTCTTGAAAACATGTCCAAGTGAAAAGAAGTGAGAAAAAATATCACCATCCTTGCTTCTAAGCAGAGTTGTTCATTTTCTGGCCGTCCATATATTTAAATATTCATTGCATAACACAATAATCTTAATATATCTGTTCTTCTACGGCCTTCCTTTTTCACTTTCAACTTTTGCATGATGAAACCAAAGTCATACCTCTTCAAGTTGTCATTCCAAGTATAGTAAAATGAAAGATCCCTGGTGACTCAATGATTACATTTCTGGATTTCTAACGAAAAGGTTGATAGTCCATACCTACCCACTGCTTTTTTAGAGGAAGAAGTGACAGACGACTTTCATAACATTTACAACTTTGGAAACTATGGGACCAGTTCCACTCTGTTCTATTAGGTCCCAGTGAGACAGAATTATGTAAACAGCAATAAATTCGCTGTTTAAATAAATTCATCAAATCGTTGTTGACTCATAGCGACTCCTTATGGGTTTCTGAGACTGTAACTGTTTGCAGGAGTAGAAAGCCCAGTCTTTCTCCCAGAGAGTTGCTGGTGGTTTCTAACTGCCAGTCATGCTGATTGCAGACCAACATGTAAACGGCACTAAGTATTATCTGTGACATAGATCTTCAATTCTTTTATTTCATTTTTGATGGCTTCCAGTTTTTCTTTACTTATACGTTGTACTGCCCATATTCTAAATGCTAATTGATGACTGTAGCTGTTTCTTCTCACTTGAGTTATATATCAGCAAATGTATATCTGAGATGCTTTACTCTATCCAGGTCATTAAAGCAGACTCTAGTTTGAGGAGACATTTCTTCAACTTGTATTTTCCGCGCCTTCCAAACTGAGGAACTCATCTTCCCGAGCCATATCTGATAATGGTATCCATGAGATTTTCACAGGCTATTTTCCACTTATGTGACTGTAGATTGCCAAATCCTTCTTCCTGGTCTTTCTTAGCCTGATAACTCTGCTGAAACCTGAAACCATGTGTAACCCCTTCTGAAATTTTAAATACTAGTGGCATGGCTACCACATGTTCGAATCATCACTGTATAATAAACTGATAGACAGATGTTAACTATGTAATATTTTAAAAATTAAATAGTGAAAATGACATCCAAATCAGATGTGCATCTATTTAAAATTTACACATATAAAGAAAATAGCAAAGGTCTTTTATGTCTATTTTTTAATAAAATGAAAAATTCTAGCTCATAGAATTTAGAATTGGAAGATATCCTAGAAATTGGTTAATTTACTGCTTTTACTTTATAGATGAACGTAAATTATTTTCAATAAGAAGAGGAAATTTCCCTAGATTCAAATGTGCATGTCTGCTAAAAGCAAAGACAAAAACATTTACAGATAATTTTATAAAGACCAAAAAATATCCTATGATTTTATAATAGAAAATCTGAGAATTGACATTTCTGGGGGGAGGAAAAAAAGCAATATTGTAAGTTTGGTAGGGAGTGGGGGAGTGGAACACACAGAGATCAGGAAACTTGACCAGGGTCAGAATTATTAAAAATTGCCTCCGTTGGCAGTACCATGGAAAATATTTATCAGGGTTTCCATGTATGAAACTTGGCTGTGGGTTTTTTTTCCACTTTGTGTTTTAATGTAAATATTTGTCAGCAGCAGTTAGAGTGAAAAATAAAGGACAAAAAGTGAATTGGGGATTTATATGAAATAATCTGTTAAATAATCTGTCATTAGAATGGTAGAAAAAACGCTTACTGGTAATAAAAAAGCAAAACGTGTTCATCTCCTTACAAACCATTTATCAGTACAAAACTTAACTATCAAATTGTAACAGTATAACCCCTTTTAAAGTAAGAATGAATTTAAATTTCACTGAATTTTCATCATTGTTTTATACATATGAACACACACACACACACACACACATACACACATATAGAGGAGCCCTCATGCTGTAGTGGGTTATGCATTGGGCTGCAATTTGGAACCACCAGCTGTTCTGCAGGAAAAAGATGATTTACAGTCTCAGAATCCCCCAGGGGCAGTTCTCCACTGCCCCACAGGATCTCTGTGAATTGGAATGAACTCCATGGCAGTGAGAGAACTGAGAAATACATAGACATAATTCTAATTTCCAAACTTTGGAAGGCAGCTTAAAAATAAGGTAAATCAATTCTATTGAAAAAAGTTATACTCAGAACATTTTTATATTAAAATGCATGGTATCTATCTATCTCTCTACCAAGTAGATTAAACCTCTGGTGAATACCCTTTGACCAGGGGCATGAATTGAGTTGCTATCGGACAGAGTACATTGGAAAATGGATAATACAGATATACTGGGGAAAAAGTCTCACTGCTATCGAGCTGATGTTGGCACAAAGTGACCTTATAAGGACAGGGTAGAACTGCTCCATGGCGAGTTGCTCTTTCTCCTATAGAGCACCTAGTGGTTTCAAACTGCTCACCTTGTAGTTAGCAGCATAACAGTGATGACTACGTCACCAAGCTTCCCGATACAGATATATTTAGGTTAAAATGTTAACATCTTATCATTTGTTTATACTTCTGACCAATTTAAATTTTATTATTTTATGCTTTCTTTTGGATTGAGTGGTTTCATTTTGGGTTTTTTTTGGGGGGGGGTTATTTTAAGTATGATATTCTTTATACAAAATTCAGGATAAATAAATCAATTGAAACAGCAATATATTAATTATTTCTCAGGGTTATGGCAGAGGAGGTTAGGAGAAACTGGGAGATAATAATAATGAGTTCAAGAAAGAAGAAAAATGTTCTAAAATTGATTATGGTGATGATTTCACAACTCATTTAAATATGTTTATACCATTGAATTACATGGTATGTGAACTATATGCTTATTAAACAATTAGAATTTTAAAATGCAAACATTTAACAACAATAACAATGGTGATATCCCACCTCACCTTGGCATTAAGAGCAAAGTTCAAAAACACAGAAAAGAACATATGCTGGAGAGTCTGTGAAGAGATTTGAACCTTCATGCACTACTTATGGGATTATAAAACAGTGTAAAGTGATATAGAATTTCCTCAAACAATAGGTAATAGTGGCAAGGGGTGTGTGGGAGGCCTGGTAGGGATTGATCAAGGACAATGTAACCAAGATGACTTACTGAAACCCAAATGAAGGTTGAGAATGATAGTGGGACAAGAGGAAAGTAAAGGGAAATAGAGGAAAGAACTAGGAGGCAAATGGCATTTATAGAGGCCTAAATACAGGCATTTCCATATGTAAATATATTTATGTATGATAATAGGGAAATAGATCTATGTGCATATATTTATAGGTTTAGTATTAAGGTAGCAGATGGACATTGGGCCTCCACTCAAGTGCTCCCTCAAACAAAAACACTTTGTACTATTAAACTGACATTCCATGATGCTCACCTTCCAGATATAATCACTGAAGACAAATGTGTGCATAAGCAAATGTGGTGAAGAAAGCTGATGGTGACTGGCTTTCAAAAGATATAGCGTCTGGGATCTTAAAGGCTTGAAGGTAAACAAGTGGCCATCTAGCTCATAAGCAACAAAGCCCACATGAAAGAACATATCAGCCTGTGTGATCACGAGGTGTCGAAGGGATCAGGTATCAGACATCAAAGAACAAAAAATCATATCACTGTGTGCTTACCTTCTCCATACGAACACTGAAGACAAATGTGTGCATAAGCAAGTGTGGTGAAGTAAGCTGATGGTGCCCGATGATCAAAAGATATAGTGTCTGGGGTCTTAAAGGCTTAAAGGTAAACAAGTGGCCATCCAGCCCAGAAGCAACGAAGCCCACATGGAAGAAGCAAACCTGCCTATGTGATCATGAGGTGTTGAAGGGATCAGGTATCAGGCATCAAAGAACAAAAAATCATATCATTTTTGATGAGGGGGAGTGCAGATTGGGGACCCAAGGCTCATCTGTAGGCAACTGGATATCCCTTTGCAGAAGGATCAAGGGGAGAAGACAAGCCAGCCAGGGTACACTGTAGCATCAATGAAACACACAACTTTCCTCTAGTACTTAAATGCTGCCCCCCCCCACTATTATGATCCTAATTTTACCTTACAAATCTGGCTAGACCAGAGGATGTGCACTGGTACAGATAGGAACTGGAAACACGGGGAATCCAGGACAGATGATCCCTTCAAGACCAGTGCTGAAAGTGGCGATATCTGGAGTTTGGAGGGAAGGTGGGGTAGAAAGGGGGAACCGATTACAAGGATCTACATCTAACTTCCTCCCTGGGAGACAAACAACAGGGAAGTGGGTGAAGGAAGATGTCAGGAAGTGTAAGATATGATAAAATAATAATAATTTATAAATTATCAAGGGTTCATGAGGGAGAGGGGAATGGGGAGGGAGGGAAAAAATGAGGAGCTGATACCAAGGACTCAAGTGGAAAGCAAATGTTTTGAGAATGATGATGGCAACAAATGTACAAATGTGCTTGACACAATGGATGTATATATTGATTGTGACAAGAGTTTTTCGAGCTACCAATAAAACGATTTTTTTTAAAAAAGAAAGATCATATGACCCAGCAATTCCTCTACTTGGAATATACCCTAAAGAATTATCCTATACTTAAATGTACCAAAAGAACACTAGCCAAAACTTATATATGCACACCCATATTCATCTCACCACTATTCATTTGCAATAGTAAATAGATGGAAACCACCTAAAAGCACACCAGTGAATGAATGATTAAATAATCTTTGGTACAAACACATAATGAAATATTTTTCAGAACTAAAGAATAATGGCAAATCTGTGACAAGGCTTATAACATGGCTGGAATAGGAGGACAATATGCTGAATGAAGTCAGTCAATTACAGAAGTTCAAATATTGCATGAGGCCATTGTTATAAAAAAAGGCAAGAAACTATTTTTGCACTGAAAGAAACATGCTTGGTTGTTCACTAGTCATGAGAGGGGAAGGGATGCAAGGGGAAGTAATTGGTTAGAGTACATAAAGGCATTAACAAGGGTGAAGGAGAAGATAATATGCAACCAGAAGGAGAAGGGCAAAAAGAAAAACAAAAACAGGGGAACAAGCCAAGACAGTGGGAGGCTTGATAAGTTGATGAATGTAAAAATGATGATATGATCTGTAAACTCCCACCTAATTCACAATAAAATGTTGTTTAAAAAAAATAAATTTGGATGATATCCCTTTCATTGGATACCTCATCAGGATGGACCAATCATGCCTGTTAAAGTAGAGGATCATCAGAGAGAGGAAGACCCTCAATGAGATGGATTAGCATGATGACTTCAAGAATGGGCTTCAGCATAGCAATGATTTTGAGGATAGCATAGGACTGGAACATGTAAGATTCAGGGGAGAGGTACTTGGGATGAGTCTATACCATCTTGTAACTTCCTTTGATTTTATAATTTCTCTAATTAAAAGGTTATAAAATATTTTTTAAATAACAAATGTATCTAATAACTGAATGAATTTCAATAGTCTGTGCAATAAAATGTTATTCACGATGGTTACTAAAGACTGGATTGGTAAATACAGGTCAAGCTAGTATTATGATTGATGGTGGTGGGCTGAAGCTTTGAAATATTTGCTTAATCACCAATAATTTTAGTATTTTCAATAGGAATATACTTATCAAATTAAATCAAATTTTGTTAAATTTTCCTGGGCACATTAAAGTTAACTCTGCATTAAAGAAACCAAGAAATATATGTAGCTAGCAGTCAGTGAAGTAAAAATAGCACTTTATTAAAAACTGATTTGGAGGGCTATGGGTTGGGGTGCTATTCATAAATGCAGTAGTTCAATTATACTGCATACTCAGGAGAAAGATGAGGCTTTCTGTTCATGAAAGATTTATAGTCAGAGACATTCACAGGGACAGTTCACAACATTTCAAATCTCTGTAGAAAATTAGAACTTTTATTTGTTTTGTAATTTTACATTAATTATAACACACTTTTATTTTGTCTGTGGAGGAGGAGAGGTCAACAGAAGTTTAGTGGCATACACACCTCAAACACTGTGAAACTACTGGTTTTCTAGTTAGATATATCATCTCTAAAAAACATTAACATTTGTATTTTTAAAAGCTCATAATTGTGTATAGTCCTCAGGTGTACAATAGTACAATAAATGTACTCATAACATGCAATAAGCTCTCTCTCACATATTGACCTATCATTCATAGGGATGCCATGGAAGCTGTTTAAAATATAGGTATACCTACAAGTTTCCGTCTAAATTCACTTACCGCCATTAAGTCAATTCTGAGTCACAGCAACCCACTGTGGGTTTTTTGAGACAGTAACTGTTTACGTGAGTAGAAAGCCTAGTCTTTCTCCCAGGAAGCTCCTGGTGGTTTCAAACTGTCAACCAAGCAGACAGCAGCTCAAGGGTAACCAATATACTACCAGGGCTGCTAGGAATTACCTATGGGTATAAAAATGATACCTAAGGGTATAAAAAACAGTAAATAGGACGACTAAGAGAAAATATGCGGATAAGTCAAAAGCTATTGCTACAAAATCATAGAAACGTCTATTAACCAAAAACATAAAAGTGTGAAGTTATTTTTCTTGACATATCCTCAATCCTAACGTATGCTCTTTGAAGGAGGTGTTTCCATCCTTCTGACTTTTCCCAAAGGGATTCTATGCTTTTTGGTTCCTGCTACATCTAAACAGCTGTTTGATATCATTAAGGACTCAAACTGTGTTCTTTGTAAATGCTCATAGTTTGGGAAATAACAAAGAAGTCTGAAAGGACAAGATAGGATAGTTTCCCAACAAAATTCTCCTAGTGCAGCCCTTGCTGCCCTCAAAGAATGAAGAGTTGCAATGTTGTGATCAGAAAAACATTATTCAGGGCAACTTTCCTGGATTTTTCTTCTTATCAATAGAGGTCTCGGTATTTACAGAATTCCTGATAAATCCACATGATCATCTGTGTCCTTTGAAAAACTCAATGGTACCTGTTCAGAATTCCAAAATACAAGGGCCATAGCTGTTGCAACGCTTGCGATGTGTCCAGGGGATCTTGGCCTCTTAAACCAAAAAATGAACTCACAGACCACAAAACAGCAAGCAGAACATAGATTTCTTTGGAAAAGAACGGAAAGCACCTGACCCAGCAGGTGGGGACTTGAGTGAGGTGCCACTGAATGGAATATGTCTAGGCGTTTTTCTCTCGCCTCAGCTGGGTTTGCTTGGGCATGAACGAGCAAGGGCACGTGCAAAGGTTCCTAAAGGGTCTTGCATCTGATGACCTTGGAGTATAGAGTCAGTCTAGGAATCTGATGCCTGCAGGTTTAAGATTAGATCATCCTAGGCTGTTGAGATCACCCTTCCACTCCCAGTGCTTCCCACAACTAAGCCTCTTTCCCTTACTCTGCCATTGGGCTCTGTATCTTCTAATCTCTCATAAATTTCTGAACTGCCCTCTCTGCCTTTAATTAATTTTTGAGGTATTCTCAACCTTTCTTAAAATGCTTGATCCATTAAAAAATTTGTTTTTGTCTTATACTGTATTTATCCGGGACTGCAACTCAGAAACTTTTGGCAAAGCTTCAATGATTTGGGAAGATGTGTGTTAGGTTTGAGGATGGTTTTCCTCATTTCTTTCTTCTCAGTGCTGAAAGAATTCATGGGCTAGAAGCATTTTTGTAAGTCCAAGTAACTTTTATGAGGGAAAAGGAAGTTTCAGATAATACTGACTCAGAGAGTACAAGCTATCTCTGGAAATCGTGCGAGCCACATGGTGAACTGCACGAGTTTTTGACTGAAAATGGCCGCTTTGGGGGAGCATGAAAAACCACATGGATAACAGGCAGAAAGGAGCGGCAATGGAACCAAAAGAGGGGTGCCAAACTGAAAGAGAGAGATTCTGCACTCTGTTTCTGCTTTGTATCCCTTCCTACACCCACCCCTTGATTGGGGGTGTGGATGAGGTCTGAAGGTACTGGCCTTTCTTAGTGGCTGCATGCATGCATGATGTAGTGTTGCTGTTTTCTAGTGTGCATGCCCATACTTCCCCACAGGCATCTAATGTGTGTCTGATTTCTGTCAACCCTCTCTATTTGTGGCATGGCCAGCTACTTTTCATTTGGCAGAGGTGTTTGGGGGAGACAACCTCCTTTACCCTAATCTTCCTGCCTGTCATGTCCACTTGTGTTTTGTTAAAAATTTGATAGTTTTCCTAACCTCTTAATAGTTCCTCCGACCCTTTTGTCACAAAAAGCATCATTTTTTATAAAGCCATCCTAGTGAGACTAATACAGATGTATTAATGAAAGAATTTATCTGCAGCCACCCACTCACAGAGATATTTAAACACATCTAACTTGAAACAAACCCATGTGTGTAAGAGCTGGAACCCTTTTAACAATGTTTTTGAATTACAGTCAAACTCAATCTCACAATGTCTATTGTTCCAGAATTTGTCCCAACATTAGAAAATATATGCCATAATGCTCTCACTCTCATGATTCAGAACCTTACAAACGTCACAAACTCCCTAATTTACTTCTCACTCAGGCCTAAATGCATTCCATCTAGACAGACTCGACAGACAGGACTATGTATGCAAAATGTGATGTTCTTGCAGATCTTTTCTCAACCAATGTTTCCTAACATGTATCATCCCAGTTCCCCCCGAACCGCACTACTCTGATGAAGGAATGCTCAAACGAAATGTATCTGCTCTGCCATTCTGCACGTCTCTACCTTTCCTTTACCATGCTATTGCTCGCACAACTTTCTTCACCACAAATATTTGCTTAATCTCTCTGTCTTTATTCGAAATGTATTCATCATTGGGAACTTTGCCAGTCTTCACCTCCTCCTGTAATCCTTTGTCTAATCATCATCAGGGAAAAAAATTTCCTTTCTGTCAAATTCCTTTGTTCGTCTACATAATTTATCATCGTCTATTAGTGATTTTTAAATCCACGTTTTAAGTTAAAGCTTAGCATACCCATTTTTACATTATAAAAACAAAAAAATTGGGTGAAGGGAGAAGTCGGACAGGGCAAGATATGACAAAATAACAACTTATAAACTATCAAGGGCTCATGAGGGAGGGGGGAGGGGGGAGGGAGGGGGAAAATGAGGACTTAATTCCGGGGGTTTAAGTGGAGAGAAAATGTTTTGAGAATGATGTACAAATGCGTTTTACACAATTGATGTGTGTATGGATTGTGATAAGAGTTGTATGAGCCCCTAATAAAATGATTTAATAAAAAAAAACGGGACATCCAGATCTAGCATACTAATTTTTTGTAAACCTGGGTGTCCTAATTAAAATGAGGGGGTCGGGAAAAGAAAATCAAATTCACTGCTATCAAATTGCTATCGTGGTAAATGGTTATTTACTGCATTGGTCTGGATAGACTAGAGAAACAAAATTCATAGACACTCGTATATGAACAAGAATGAGCTTTATTTATATAAGGAGCAATTGTATATTGAGAAAACATCCCAGGTGAGTCTAGATCAAGACCATAAGTTTGATATTAGCCCATATGTCTTATATAAATGCATAAATTTATCTTCATGCTTATGCAACCCATGCAATGAAACCAAATGCAGGAAGGTCACAGGTCAGTGGCTGGAAAATCTTGTGGATCCAGTGGCAGTGGAAGCATCTCAGTGCTGGCAGGGATCTCCACGTGGCTCCTCCAGCTCCAATGCTCTACCATAGCTCCATGAGTCTTATAACCAGGAATGTCTCGCAGGGAGTGAGTGTGTACCACCTCCAGTGAGCTATTTTTCTTCATGATGCCTCCAAATGAGGACATCAAGCTGCAACCTGATTGAAAGGCCAGAATCCACCACTTCCTCAAGTTGACAGATTAGGTAACTGCCACATTTACCATTTATGATTGAATTAAATCCCTCAGATATGTTAACATTTTGAAAACTATTATGGCCCGAAAGTGAGTTTTATCCACTTACCCTTTCATTCATTGTTGTTTCTCTCCTCTCCCCCCTCACATTGGGGAGAAAGACAGGGTTTTCTACTCCCATAAAGAATTAAGACTCTCAAAACCTCACAGGGGCCATTCTACCCTGTCCTATAGGATGGCAATGATTTGACATCAACTCTATGGCAGTGAGATTTTTTGTTTTGCTTGTACTGATACTCATGATGATTTTGATGATTATGATAGTAGATATTGAGTGGTAGAAAAGAATATGTAGTTTGATAAGTGGAGCCCCTGTAGTGTAGTGGTTATGTATTGGGTTGCTATACTCAAGGTTGGCAGTTCGAAACCACCAACAGCTCTGCTGGTGAAAGAAAGGGCTTTCTACTCCGATAAATAGTTACTATTTCAGAAACTTACAGGGACGCTTCTACTCTGTCCTATTTGGTCACTGTGAATTGGCCTACACTCAAAGACAGTGAGTGAGGATTTGATAAAGGTCCTCACAAGTGATTCTAAAATCTTTATGGGAGCAGTCAGCCTTATCTTTTCCTCCACAGAATGCTGGTGATTTTTATCCACGGACTTTGCTTTTAGCAGCCCAATGCCTAATCTAAAGCATCACCTGTTATTCCTGGCAGCTCCGCAAGATCTGTACCACCACAGGAAGCAAAAGGAAATTGACATTGTTTTAGATGGGCTCTTACCTATGACCTAAAATCGCCATAGTACTGTTTTTTTTGGGTTTTTTGGAAACATGTGTATGGTGAACATATCTTTATGTCTTAGGGTCTATGTAGGTTTTTCAACTGGCTCCTGGAATGATGAACTGTTAAGAAAGATTTTTCCTACAGAACCATCTTAGAGAAGAGAGATGCCACTCATATATTTCTCTGTAAAGGCTCCTAAGGTGCTTCCAGCCACTAGTACACACTTTTGCTATCTTTAAGAATCAAAAAGAATTCCCTTGAGATTTTACCTGCAATCTCTTCCAGTAATCACTTTTAATGATTTCAACAATTTGGCAACTCCATTTGACTTGTTTTTAAGCTTAATTATCCACCAATTATAATACTACTAAATCTATATATACTGGCTTTTTCAGACGGTGATATTTATTAGAAAAGGCCTACATATAAAGTTAAAAATTGAATATAATTTAAATCAGTAAGTTGTTTTCTCATATTGAGTGACCCCTACAAATAAAATACTGTTAATGGTAGACTAAAATTTTGACTTATATACCTAGGTACAGTTTACAATGAGCAATATCCACACTAGAGGTTTCCATGAGTATGCCTTTGTTGTTCTGCCTGAAACTGAGAAAAGTAGATGAAGTAAGTAAGTTATATTAGCAGCAAATTTTCAAAATGTACTTTTGAATTGTAATTACAGGTACTCCACCAATTCACCAAAGAATGATATAGAATGGCAAAAAGTATACTCCTTTTCTTAACAAAAAACAAAATTAAACCTATTGCCATGAGTAGATTCCAAATCATAGTTTCCCTCTCAGAAAAGGTAGCATTTCCTGCTACAGTTTTCAGAACTAAAAATCTTTACAAAAGTAGACTGCCACATTTTCTTCCTGCAGTAGTTGGGGCAGTTGAACTGAGAACATTTTAGTTAGTAGTCAAGCACTTCCAGGCACTACACCACCAAAGCTTCTTTATTTTCTTATCGTGGAGCTTTATCTTTATTGTATAATAAAAATGTATTTTGAGATCACCAAATTGTATCAAAGAGCTTGTAATGATTTTTTGTTGTTTACTTGTCTGACCAAGCGTTTTTCATAAGTCTATTGAAAAGAGAGCCAGAAAACAAACAAACAAACAAACAAACAGATTCACTGCCACAGAGTTAATGCCAACTCATAGTGACGGGTTAGAACTGCCTCGTGGGTTTCTGAGACTGTAATTCTTTACAGGAGTAGACTGTAACTCTTTATGGGAGTAGAAAGCTCTCCCTTTCTCCCACCGAGAGGTTGATGGTTTTGAACTGCCAACCTTGCCCAGCACATAACCACTATGCCACTAGGGCTCAAAAATAGTTCCATTTAAATTATAAGTAATAATAACACACAGTGAACATTTTTGAAATCCACTTCGCTTGGGTGCTAGCATTTAAAATTCTGATGAAGTAGTTTGAATTAATTCAGATCAGATAGAAAGTTTAGTGTTTATTTTCCATTTTAGAAATATAATCAAGTATATGCCTACTATAGTTGACAACTTGTAGGAATTCGATGCAGAAAATCAGAAACATTGAGGGGTAAATCTGTATTTTTTTAAAAAAGAATTCAAATGGCACTCCCATCTGGTCTAATGCTTACAATATTATTGCAATTGGAAACATTAATTATTCAGTGAATTTGGTGAATATACCCACACTTATCAAGTAAACCACAGTGAAACAAAATCACAAGTAGTAAAATTATTGGCAACTACAAAGAGATTATAAAGGAAAGTACTGAACACTATAGGCACACCTATATTCCCATATAAATCTTCCTTTAAAATAAAATAATATTCCATGCCTAATTGAAATTTTAAAACAGAAAATGTCCCTATAACATCACAGATACAAAAATATTCTTTCTATGCATATGCAAAGTATATAAGAATATCAAGAAAATAACAAATGGGAGTCCATAGTCATAAATGAAATGAACAGAGATTATATTAATTTGAATCAATTGATGCAAGTCAGGCTGGTAGGTGATAAAATAACCTTTAATTATTTGAAAGGGAGCAGAAGAAGCTAATTATTCTTTCATTCTCTGATAAAAAATTAGAAAGAGGATTAGTGTAGACATAAGGAATTATTCTCCACCTATAATGATGGTTGGCATTGAAACAAGGTGCCACGTGTGCATTGATGCTTTCATTTGGCAGTAGCATTCCCTACCATCAATTGATCCTGACTCATAGCAACCCTACATATGGTTTCTGAGGCTATAAATCTTTATAAGAGCAGAAAAACGCATCTTTCTCCCTTGGAGTGATTGGTGAGTTTGAACCACTGACCTTTGAAGTTAGAAGCGCAGCACCACATTTGAGAATAAAGATGGATTTTTATAGTGCCTAGGCGTGTTCTGTGTCAACACTTCATTCAACTCACCCCGGGAAATTTAGAGTAATACCTAGCACCTTGGGACCACTCATGTCTCCCTTCCCTCCCTCAAGGCCATCCCAATAGTTTTTTAATATTTTCTGATTCCCTTTCTATTGAGGTTTTTAATCTGTTTTACTTTGTTGTTCTTGTTACTTTTTGTTGATGTTTGTTTTTAAAATGTTTTTCCATATATGAAATCTAAGATAGGTAAATCTTTAGAGTCAGTAACTGGGTTAATGACCCTTTGTGGGTGTAACAGGGGAAGTTGGAAAGAAATGGGGAGCTAATAATGGTGAGTACATCATTGAAGAAAAATCACTTTCAGGATCAGAGGCTTATAAAAAGCCCGAGATTTGTGTATGACACACCAACCTTGCTGAAAGTGAGGAGGACTGGAAGCACTTGCTGATGAAGAGCAAGGATCACAACCTTCAGTATGGATTACAACTCAATGTGAAGAAGACCAAAGTCTTCACAGCAAGACCAATAGGTAGCATCATGATAAACGTACAAAAGATTGAAGAGGTCAAAGATTTTGTCACCCTTGAATGTCCAATCAGTGCTCATGGACATAGCCATCAAGACATCAAACGATTTGTTGCATCAGATAAATGTGCTGCACAAAACCTCTTTAGAGTATTGAAATTCAAGGATGTTTCTTTGAGGACTAAGGTGAGCCTGAGCCAATCCACAGTATTTTCAACTGCCTCATAAATATATAAAAATTGGACATTGAATGAGGAAGACCGAAGAATTTATGCAGTTTAATTGTGGTGCATGAGAAAAATATTGAAAGTACCATGGAGTACTAAAGATGGATCGACACATTTGTTGCAACCATGAGGTCAGGCATGGGAAAATTTTGAGGATAGCACAAGAGCAGAGAGTTTTTCCTTGGTTGCGCATTCATCACTATGGGCCAGAACCACACCATGGCACCTAACAACAACACACCAATCAACAGAGTTAACTATCTCTACCTCCTTGCTATCCCTAAAAATTACTCCAAGATGTCAAGGAAATAACAAAAAACAGTGACTTGAACACACACAACAAAACAGAAACAGACACAAACAAGCAAACAACACCCAAACCTGAAAGAAATGTCTGAAATTTAACAGGCTATGGGACTATTAGAAAAGGAACCAGAAGATAATTATTGGTACTTGGAATGCAATAGTTGGAAACAAATAGGAAGTAACAGTAGTTGGAAAATATGATCCTAGTGAGAGAAATGATGCTGGAGAATGCATGATAGAATTTTGCAAAAGAAATGATTTGTTCTTAGTAAATACATTTTCAAAAACAAAATTGGAAACTATATACATGGACTTCTCCAGATGGAATACATAGAAACCAATTGACTTCATCTGTTGTGAGAGACATGGAGAAGTTCAATATCAGCATCTAAAACTGGACTAAGGCTGAGTGTGGAAGAGACTATCAATTGTTCATAATAAGTTCAGATTGAAGCTAAAGAAAATTCAAACAAATCCAAGAGGACCAAAATATGGCCTTGAGTCTATCCCACCTGCATTTGGATAACACCTCAAGAACAGATTTGCTGTATTGAGCACCAATAACAAAAGACCTGCTGAGCTGTGGGAAGACATCAAGAATATCATTCCTAAAAAATATATAAATATCTTTTAAAAGACAGGAAATTTAAAAAAAGACCAAGGTGGACAACATAATTGACTCTGAATCTTCCTTTTAATTGTAAAGTAGCTACAGGAAATTTATGAAATGATGAAATCAAAGGGATAAATATAAAATTTCAAAGGGCAGCTTGAGAAAATAAGTAAAATATTATAATAAAATGTGCAAAGACCTCTATGTACATATATTTATAAGTTTAGTATTAAGGTAGTAGATGGACATTAGGCCTCCAATCAAGTACTTCGTCGATACAACAATATTTTGCTCGATTAAACTGTCATTGCATGCTACCCACCTTCCCGACACAATCACTGAAGACAAATGTGTGCATAAGAAAGTGTGGTAAAGGAGGCTGATGGTGTCCAGCTATCGAGAGATATAGCATCTGGGGTCTTAAAGGCTTGGAGGTAAACAAGTGACCATCAAGCCCAGAAGCAACAAAGCCCACATGGAAGAAGTACACCTACCCGTGTGATCATGAGGTGTCAACGGGTTCAGGTATCAAGCACCAAAGAACAAAAAAATCTTATCAGGAATGAGGGGGAGTGTGGGGTGAGGACCCAAGGCCCATCTGTAGGCAACTGGATATCCCTTTGCAGAGGGCTAGTGGGAAGGAGACGAGTCACTCAGAGAGCAGTGTAGCATCAATGAAACGCACAACCTTCCTCTAGCTCTTAAATGCCTCTCCCCACCCCCGACTATCATGATTCCAATGCTACCTTACAAACCTGGTCAGACCAGAGGATGTACACTGGTGCAGATAGGAAATGGAAACACAGGGAATCCAGGACAGATGAACCCTTCAGGACCAGTGGTGGGAGTGGCAATACCGGGAGGATGGAGGGAAAATGAGTTATATAAGGGGAACTGATTACAAGGATCTACATATAACCTCCTCCCTGGGAGATGGACAACAGTAAAGTGGGTGAAGGGAGATGTCGGACAGTGTAAGATATGATAAAATAATAATAATTTATAAATTACCAAGGGTTCATGAGGGAGAGGGAGTGGGGAGTTGGGGGAAAATGAGGAGCTGATTCCAAGAGTTCAAGTGGAAAGCAAATGTTTTGAGAATGATGAGGGCAACAAATGTACAAATGTTCTTAACACAATGGATGCATCTATGGATTGTGATAAGAGTTGTTCAAGCCCGCAATAAAATGATAAAAAGGGGAAGAACATGTTAAGCACATCTTAAACTGAAAGTACCCCAAAAGGAATTCAACCATCTATTTACAATATTGAAAGATTCTACGGGGCAAACATCAAAGATTCTATGGGGCAAAAGTCATCAAAAGAAGATGGAAAGAATACAGTCACTGTACTAAAATAATTAGTCCCTTTTTCCAGCATTTCAAGAGATAACATATGAGCAAGAACCAACGGCACTGAAAGGAGAAGTTCAAGCTGCCCTGAAAGCATTAGCCAGAATCAACGCTTCAGGAATAGATGGAATACCAACTGAAATGTTTCAAGAAATTGATTAAATGCTGGGAGCCTTTAATCTTCTATGTCAAGGGATTTGGAAATCAGCTATTTGGCCAACTGATTGGAACACATTCATATTAGTACACATTCTAACGAAAGGTGGCCTGGCAGAATGTTCAAGTTATAGAACAATATCATTGATATCAAATGCAAGTAAAACACTGAAGACAATCTAATAATGGTTGTAGTAGTACATTGACAAGGAGCTACCCGAGGATCACTCTAGGTTCAGAAGAAGGATTGTAACAAGGTTTATCAGTGCTGGTGTCAGAAGGATCTTGACAGGAAACAAAGAACACCAGAGAGATATTTAACTGTGTTTCATTAACTATGCTAAGGCATTAAATTGTATGTATCATAACAAGGCTATGGATAACCTTGGGGCAAATGAGTGTTCCGCAAAACCGCATTGCGCTCATGCAGAATCTGTACATGGATCAAGAGACAGTTTTGTGAATGGAAAACTGGTATGCTCTATGATTCAAAATAAATAAAAGTGTGCATCAAGATAGCATATACTTGCTCAATTTGTATGCTGAGGAAATAATCAGAGAAGCTAGATTATATACAAAAGAATGCAGCATCAGGAATTGGAGAAAGGCTTATTACAACCTGTGGTGTGGAGATTACACAATTTTACTTACTGAAAGTGAGTAGAACTTGAAGCACTTGCTGAAGAAGATCAAGGATTGCAGTAATCAATATGGATTTTATTCTGAGGATTAATATGTGCCTAACCCAAACCTTGGTATTTTCCATCGGCCCAATGCATATGAAAGTTGGACATTGAATAAGAAAGACCAAAGGAGAATCAATGCACTTGAATTATGGCTCTGGCAAATAATTCTGAAAGTAGGATAGCCTGCCAAAAGAACAAACAAATTTTTCTTGGAAGAAGTATGGCCAGAGGACTTCTTAGAGGCAAAGATGACAAGACATCATCTTACATGCATCAGACGGGTTGGGGGACAGACCAGTAGCTGGAGAAGGGCATTATGCTTGACCAAGTAGAGGAGCAGCAGAGGAGAGGAAGGAAGGCCCTTAATTTGATGGATTTACACAGTGGCTGAAAAAAATGGGTTCAAACATAGCTATAATGTAAAGATAGCACAGGACCATGCAGTGTTTCCTTCTGTTGTGCATGTGGTCATTATGGGTCTGAATTGACTATATGACACCTAACAAGAACAACAAGAATAATCCAATCAATAATTGCCCCCAAAGAAAATAAGGTTGACATATTGTAATCAAATTCTCCAATATCCAAGACAAGGAAAGCATTCTGAAATCAGCCAGAGAAAAAAGAACAGTCACATACAAAGGAGCAACAATTGTAAAGAGCTCGGATTTTTCAGCAGAAAACATACAGGCAAGAAGAGAATGGAATGATGAAAAACAAACAAAAAATTGTCAATCAGGAATCTTGAATCCAATAAAAGTATCAATAAAATATAATGGGTAAATACAATAATTCCCAGACAAGTAGAAATGAAAGGAATTTGCAAAAAAACAAGAACACCACCACAAAAAATACTAAATGGAGTAGTATGGCCCCCCAAATCAAAACAACAGCAAACAAACCTGAGAGCAAGATACAAGACAATTTCTCACACAGAACAACAATCTTAAAGCAGTATCAAAAACAACACAGATATACAGGAAGAACAAAGAACCAGCCCCATACAAACCTACATACATACAAATATAAATCAAAATGACAGTGAAAAGCTGATACATATCAATAATCTCATTGAATATTAATAGATTAAATGTGCCAGTAAAGACCTAGAGAGTAACAGGCTGGATAAGAAAACAAGGCTTATCAATATTCTCCTTACAAGGAACACACCTCAGATAAAAAGACAAACACATACTAAAAATCAAGGGCCATACAACAGCATATGAAGTGAATAGCAATTTTTTTTAAACTTTGTATAATTTTCTTTATTGTTCCAGCAGTTATTTATTTAGATAACAATATGCTTAAGGGTAAATTAAACAGGTTGGTTTTTCCTTCGAATTAATATACTAGATAAAACATTGGTGATATTTATATATTTGCATATTCAGTATAATTAATATTATGTAGATTTTTAAGTGATAGGATCATATATATATTTTAATGATTTTATTAGCGGCTCATACGACTCATCACAATCCATGCATACATCAATTGTGTAAAGCACATTTGTACATTGATTGCCCTCATCATTCTCAAAACATTTGCTCTCCACTTAAGCCCCTGGCATCAACTCCTCATTTTTCCCCTCCCTCCCCCTC
>NW_022103940.1:3380665-3427741 GCF_000313985.2 Echinops telfairi | reverse complement strand
TTTTCTCCTCCAGATTGTTCAACCAGCCTATCTTATTTAGACAGACCTGCAGAGATAAAACAGGCACAAAAGCAACACAGAGCAAAACCAACGAAGAGTATATAACAAAACAACAACAACAAACCACTGACAAAGAACAAATTAAAACACAACAAGAAAGAAAAGCTTATAATTAGTTTAAAGATCATTTGTTGGCCTTTAGGAGTGTTTTCCAGTACAGTCTGTTGGGACACCACGCCCTGGCCCCAAAGTCCACCTTCACCATTCCCTGGGGACCTTGCCGCTCCATTCCCTTGCTGTTCCGCTGCACCCCACCCCCCATCCCCCAGTGCTTTGCCTGGGTATGGTGGGATCAGATCTGGCACAATTCCCACAATGTGTCTCCAGTGCTGTCCCCTGCTGGGCCCTGGGTCAGTGAGGGGTGTCATGTCTCATAGTGGGGCTGGCCATGTGGTCCTCTCTTTGGGCTGGCTGCTCTAATTGGGATCATCGTCCTCAAGGCCTGGTGGGCCAGGATGTGCTACACTCTCTCCTCCTCCCCCTTGATCTGCTCCCATGTGCTCTGATCAGTTATGTCCCTCTTATGGAGCTGCAGAGTCAATGCTGTCCTTTGAAATAAATTCTTCTGGGGGGAAGGGCAGGCATCCACTTAGTATTTGGGACTGGGGACAGCCCCCCAGACCTCTCCACTGGTTCCCTACTTCCAACCAGTGCTCCAAGGTGTGAATGCAACATGCCGGCATGGAGTAGCAATAGCAATTTTTTTAAAAAGCATATGTAGCAATATTAATTTCAGAAAAAAATATAAAGGCAAATTACATAATGACAGACAAGAATGGTCACTACATAGTGATCCAAGGAAGAATAGAGCTAGAGGACCCAATCATAATAAATATATATTTCCCCAATGAAAAACCATCAAATTTCATCAATCAAATCCTCAAAGAATTGAATATATAAATAGACATCACAACAATAATAGTGGGATATCTGAATATGCCACTCTCAAGATAAGACAGATAATCAGGAAAGAAACTCAATAAAGAAACTAAAGAGTTAAAGAACAGAACCAACTTTATATCCTAGACATACACAGAATACTCCATCCAAAGATAACACAATATACAGTCTTGTCCAGTGCACATAAAACATTCACAAGAATAGACCACATGTCAGGCCACAGAGCAAGCCTTACCAAATTCAAAATAATTGATATCCTACTATCAATTTTCTCTGATCACAGCATTATTAAAAAAAACTATATCAAAGGAACAGAAACATAAAGACAAACTGAAGAACACTGAATGACATACTATTTTAAAATGACTGGGGAACAAATCAAATAAAAGATGAAAATCTAAAATTCCTTAAAACAAACGATATTGATAATGTGACATACCAAAACCTTTGGGACATAGCAAAGATATTATCAGAAGTCAATTTATAGAAAAAAACACCCATTTTAATAAAGAAAAGAAATCTCAAATCAACACTTTAACACATTTTTCAGTAGCTGAAACAAGGGCATAAAGCCTCCAATAAGAAGTCAGGAAATTATAAACATCAGAGCAGGAAAAAAATGCACTGCAAAACACATAAAATATAAAACTATGGGAAAAATGAACAAGACAAGAAATTGTTTCTTTGAAAGAACTAACAAAATTGACAGACCATAGGAAAAGAAAGAAGAGATCAAATACCTAGAATTAGAATTAAAAAGAGTGATAGCACACCAGATCCAAATGAAATAAAGTATAATGACACACAACTATGAGAGACTGTACTGCAACAACTTTGATAATCTAGAAGAAATAGGCAAATACCTAGAAAAACATCACCTACCCAAATTAACACAGATGTGTATAGGAAACCTGAACAGATCCATTAAAACAAAAGAATAAATAGAGAAACTCATCAAGAAACTTACAACCCAGAAAAGTGAAGAATCAAATGTATTTACAGGAGAATTCTACCAAAAATTCAGTGAAGAGCTCTCATCAATAATACACAAATTATTTGAGAATATAGAAAAGAACATCAAACTCCCAAAATCATTTTATGAGGCAAGTATAATGGTGGTACCCAAACCAGGCAAAATGCCACAAAGACAGAAAACTACAGACCAATACCCCTCACAAACCTAGATGAAAATTTTTTCAACAAAATTCTGGCCAATAGACTGTAACAGCTTATCAAAAAAATTAATAATAACTCACCATTACCAAGTGGGGTTCTTTCCAGATACAAGAATGATCCAACATTAGAAAAACAATCAATGTCATCTACAAGACAAAGAACCACAGTATCATGTCAATAAATGCAGTAAAAGCATTTGACAAAAATCTAACACTCACTTATGAAAAAAATACTCAAAATAGGAACTGAAAGGATATTCCTCAATACAATAAATGGTATAGACAAAAAAACCAACAGCCAAGATCACATTAAACATGGAAAAACTGAAAACATTTTCCTTGAGAAAGGGAACTGGACAAAGATGCCTCCTATCAACATTCTTATTCAACATCATGTTGGAAATCTTCACCAGAACCATTAAACAACAAAAAGAAATCAAAGGTATACAATTGGACAAAGAAGTGAAGCTCACTATTTGCAGATAATATAATTCTATATAAAGAACTCATAATGTTTCACAAAAATTGTTGGAAACAAGGGATTGAGTAAAGTTGCAGGATATAGTATTAGCAAACAGAAGCAATTGGATTCCTATATACCAGCTAAGAGTTCTGAGAAAGATATCAAGGAATCCATAATATTTACAATAGCCACACTAAAGATTAACTACTTAGAAATAAACCTAACAAAAAATATCTGTACAAAGACAACTACAGAACACTATTACAAGAAACCAAACAAGGCCAACATAACTGAGACTTTTCTGTGTTCGTGGATAGGCAGACTTAATATTGTGAAAATCTCAATATCATATAAAGCAATCTATCGATACAATGAAACCCAGATCTAAATTCCAATATCATTCTTTAAATAAATGTAAAAACTAATTACCAACTTCATAGAATGTGAAGTGACCTGGGATGGGCAATGTACTCCTTAAATTAAGAACCAGAGAGAAGGCCTCACATTACTTGACCTCAAAGAGTGCTACATGGCCACAGTAGTTAAAACATCCTAGTACTGTTACAATGATAGATACATAGACAAAGAGAAAAGGAGAGAAAACTCAAAAGTTAATGCATCCACTTATGGTCCACCTGTGTTTGACAAAGGACCCCAAACTGTCAAATGGGATAGAGATGGCCTCTTCAACAAATGGTACTGGAAAAATTGGACCTCTGTAAGCAGAAGAATGAAACAGAAACCATACCTCTTCCTATGCATAAAAACAAATTCAAGATGGATTAAATAACTAAATGTAAATCCCAGTTATAAGGATCATTACTGAGAAAATAGTGAAGGAAGTATACACAGAGGAAGACAAAATAGATGACTGGACCTATAAAAAATAGCACACTTATGAACGTCATAAGATTTAATCAAAAGAGTAAAATGAGAACCCAGAGATTGGGAAAAAAATTCTTTTTAGCAATGTCACAACAGACAAGGATCTAGTTAGCAAAATCTATAGACTTATACAGTACCTCAATAAGAAAATTAATCACCCAATTAAAAAGTGGGTACACTAGGGTGGGTTGTCTAGAGAAACAAAACCAGTGACACTCACATATGTATAGGAAAGTACTTTAAATCAGGAAGTGATTTCATATCAAGAAGGCATCCCAGAAGGAGACCATTCTGTTGCTGCTACACAAAATCGTGCCAAGGTCACCCCAAATATACAGACTCCTACTTGAGTGATAAGCTAGTTTTACTGGAAATTCAAATTGATGAGGGAGGGGGATATGTATGCCTCAGAGAAGGTGATTACATTTCTATTGGTAGAAAAACAGGGAAGAGCAATCTCCCATAAGGAAAAATTGCTTAATAAAGCTTATATAGTGCCCAAAGGGAGAATATGCCTGGCTCTATATTCCAAATAGGACACTTGACCTAGTTTCTATCCAGCCCTTGGTGACTTAGGCTGTGTGCTATAGACTACTGGGACACTAGACTCTGTTCTTTCAAGGTGCACAGCATCCTCTATAGGCCATACCAAAAGGAGGCATGGGAATCTCAATAGATGAATAGGGCTTTGCCTCAAACTAACCTGCAGCCCTTGGACTTATTGGCTGAAATGCCCTCATTTGAGAAGTATATGATTGTTATCCCAAGGGTATAGAACTATCCATCTTTGTACTTTGATTGTTTTCTTCCCCATGAATGGTGCCACAGAACTACTATATTTTAATGTCCTGCTTGCTTTATTATGACACATGTTATTCTGTTAGGCATGGCTGTGCCATTGTGAAAGCATATTATTGAATGTTTTGCCTTATTACCAAGCTGCAGATGTGAAAGCCCAAAACCCATCTGCAGGGACCCCATGTAGATTATACCTATGGTGAATCCCCTCTGACTATGGACCAGAGATGGGATAAATCGTATTATATGACAGAGTACATTGTTGGATGGATTACTGAAGTTGTTATTAGATCTAAATGTGACCCCTTGTCATTTAAGCCCCTCTTGATCCAACATATAATTGCTCCAGTTTTTAATATTTTCTGGTTTATTTTCAATTGAGGATTTTCTCGGCTTCATTCTGTCATTATTGTTGGACTATTTGCATTTAGTCTTGATTTTGTATGTTTTTCTGTATATAGAACCCAGAGTACGTAAAACTATAGAGATAACAACTGGAATAATAGATTCAAAGGGAGGCCAGCAAGGGAGGCTGGCAGGAAATGGGGAGCCAACAACAATGAGTACAAGGAAAAAGGAATGTTCTGGAATTGAGTGTGGTCATGATTGCACAACTCCTATGAATATTAACTCTTGAAATATATATGTGAATTGTGTATCAGTTAAAATATTAAAATAAAATAAACTGTTAAAAATAAACAAACTATTTTTTTAAACTACTAAGCAATTGATGAACTCCAGGATGAAATTTTAAAATCCCTTGTGATAAATGAGAATGAAAATACAACACATCCAAATATTTTGGATAGAGCAAAAGCTGTACTGTGTGGGCAATATATAGTAGTAAATGTACACTTGAAGACAAAAGAAGCAAGAACAACCAAAATTGACACCTTAACTATCTTCAACCATTAGAACAAGAGCAACAAAATAAGCCTTTAGTCACCAGAAGAAAAGGAGTCATAAATGTGGAGCAGGAGTAGATGAATTGGGAAATAGAAAAATAATACACAAAACCAAAATGAGAAGTTGGTTTTCTGAGAGAAGATGCAAACATCAAGAAAAAGAGATGAGTAAACATGTAAAACAATTTTGGAAAGTGATATGGTGCTCCCTGATACAACTGGCAACAGAAATACCATGTAACCCAGCAATATCTTTTCTAGATATACAGCCCAAAGAAGTAAGAAACACAACATGAATAGACATATGCTCTCCCATATTCACTGCAGCACAATTTACAATAATAAGAAGCTGAAAACAGCCCAAAGGCCCATCAGTAGATGATATTATATTATACATAGAAAGCACCAAAGGCTCTACAAAAAATGATTGAGAATAATTGAATGATTTGGCAATATGATAGGATAAAAAATTAACGTGCAAAAATCAATCAAATTCCAATATACTAATGAAGAGAACTCTGAAATAGGAATCTAGAAAATAATGCCATTTATAATATCCACACAAAAGATTAAATGTTTATGAATCAACCTCACCAGAGAAACAAAATATTTATGCAAAGAAAACTAGAAAACCAAAAGAGACCTACATAAGTGGAAGAATGTTCCATGTTTAAGAATAGGAAGGATTAATATTGAGTAAATGTCAATACTACACAAAACAATCTTTAAATTCAAGGTGATTCCTATTTATATTCCAATTTTATTCTTTAAAGAAATGAGAGGCTACGTACTAACTTTATGTTGAGAGGAAAGAGATCCAGGATAAGCAAATAAATTCTTAACAAGAACTAAATAGAAGGCCTTGCATTCCCTGACCTCAAAACCTACTATAGAGCCACAGTAGTCAAAACAGTCTGGTCTGGTGCAATGGCATACATAGACTAATGGAACAGAATAGAGAACCCAGAAATAAATGCATCCATAACTGATCTTGAACAAAGGGCCAGAAACTATAAAGTGGGGAAGAGATAATCTCATCAACAAATGATGCTAGCAAAATTGGATCTTCATCTGCAGAAGGATAAAAACAGACCTACAACTAACCCCATTTACAAAAACAAACCAAAAGTAGATCAAAGGCTTAGTGTAATGTCTAAAACTAAAAGACCATAAATGATAAACTAGGGACAAACTTAAGGGTCATATTACAGGGAGTAGGCATACTATCAAATATAACTAATGAAACAAACACAGTTGAAGACAAAGTAGATGATTTGGACCTACTGAAAAGAACACACTAATGTGCATCAAACATTTCATCCAAAGAATGAAACTAGAAACTATTCTGTGGGAAACAGACACATCAGACAAGGAGCTAGTCTTGAAAATTCATAGAAAATGCAGAAAATTCAGAAGCCCAATAGAGTATTCAAAATAAATGGGCAAAGGACATGAACAGTTTACCAAAAATGACATCCAATTGGCCAACCAAGCATATGAAGAAATTCTCAGGATCACTATACATACCAGAGATGCAAATTAAAGCAATGAGGAGATACCATCTTGCACTAAAAATGATAGCTAATTTCAAAAAAGAAGAAAATAACAAGTTCTTGAGAGGCTACGGAGATATTGGAACCCTCAGATATTGCTGGTGGGAATTGAAATATGACCAACCACTGTGGAAAGTTATATGGAACTACCTCAAATTACTGGGAATAGAAATTCTATATAACTTAGCAATCCCTCTGCTGGGTATTATACCTAAAAAAGTAAGAGCCATAGTATAGTCAGACGTATTCTCTCTCGTGTCCATCATAGTACAGTTCACAAGAACAAGAAGGTAGAAACAAGTTAAGTTTCCTTCAGTAGAAAAATAGATAAGCATTGGTATATGCACACAAAAGAATACTATGCATCCCTAGAAAATAATGGTGAACTTATGAAGCACCTCATGGCATGGATCAACCTATAGAACACTATGCTGAGTGAAATAAGTCCATCGCAAAAGGAAAAACACTGTATGAGGCTACTCTTCTAAGGGAGAAAAAACTGAGACAAAGACTTTCTTACCAAGGAAATAGATTTTTGAGTTTAACTTGGCGGGGGTAGGGTAGGGAGGCAAGGGAGGGCATATAAATCAACAGGCTAAAGGGTTGACATTGACAGGTATTAATTTGTTGAAATGGAAGATAGTAAACCCCAAAAGGAGAAGAGAAATTAAAGGAGTGGGTAAGGTAAGCTAGTGGAGATTTAGATAAGTAGCTTAAATTGTCGAACGCAAAACTGATTATTTGAAATGTAAACCCCCACCTAATTCACAAATTTTAAAAAGGATAAAAGAAAAAGAAATCAAATTATGTATTGTATGGGCAAATCTACTGCAAAAGGTCTCTTTAAAATATTGAAGAGCAAGGATGTCACTTTGAAGAGTAAGGGGTGCCTGCCCCAAGTCAGGGCATATTCAATAGCCAGACCAGAGAAATATTGATGTATTTGAATTACTGTGTTGGCAAAGAAAATTGGAAAATACTCACTGCGAGAAGAACAAACAAATCTATCTTGGAATAAGTACAACCAGAATGCCGTGGATAGTGAGATTCATCTCACATACTATGGACATGTTATCAGAAGAGACCACTCCCTGGGAAAGGACATCATGAATGGTAAAATAGAAGATCATCAAAATGAGGAGGGCCCGCAAAGAGCTGGACTGATACAGTGGCTACAACAATGGTCTCAAACAAATCGATTGCAAGGATAGCAGAGCACCAGACAGTATTTCATTCTGTTGTATACAGGGTGACTACAAGTTGGAATTGACTCAACGTGTCTTTTGTGATGTATCTTTTAAAATATTGTGGTCATTTAAAAATGGTTTTCATTTAATATTGAAAAGAAGTTCTTATTGAAGCCACCTAACAACAGTGAAAATATTTGGATAGAAATTAAGTCATAGAAAAAAGCATTTTTTAATTAGTTGGGATTTAGTATATACATCATATCATCCATATTTCAATTACATCAAGTAGAATTCTACAATTGCTACCACAATCAGATTCTAAACAATCTTTTTGTACATGGACTTGACATCGTCTTCCTTTTACCCCCACCCCACCACTGTACTCCCCTCCCTCGGAACTCCTATAATTCTACTTGCTGACCTTATAGGTTCATCAATCTTGGGTTTCATATAGCGAAAAATGGAAAAGCATATAACACGGCTTCAAGAGGGTGACCTCCATTGAAACAACACTTCTGAGATACACTAATATGAAAAAAAATGAAGTAAAAATACAGAAAATTTGAGAAACCAGATCAGGTCCAGCCTGCATTATATGGGTGATTTACTGATACGTTTTAACCGTTCAGGTCAGAATTATGCCTTTGATCTTCTAGACTCCTCTCTCCTAAGCACTCTGTTTAGTGATTACTTTCCTCCCTTCCTTCAATTTTAGATAGAGGGAGTTCTCCAGAGGCTTATTTCCTATGTAGTTCCAATGGATCTGAGCACCTCCAAGAATTTAGGCTCTGATACTGATCCCTCCTTCAACTTTGAATTATGTGGATTCCATTCCTTCGATGACTGATGATGTTGTGCTTCTTACATGCGGACTTAATTGACATCTCTCTTAGATGGCTACATTTTTGGAGACGAGCCTTTAAGTTCCTAGATGTTATTTTATCTAATAGCCAGCACCATCTACATTCCTGGCCACATTTTGATATAGCACCTATATCTTCTGTGTTCTCTTCCTTAGGGCAAGTATCAAGCAGGGCCATAATGTAAGAACTAATTTTTCTTAAGTTGGAGCTAGGATTTAGTGTGATCTCCAAACCCATTCCTGGATCTATGCTATTTTTTTTCTTTTAATTTGCTGTATCTTGGGAGTTAATATGTCATATCATCCATAGTTCAATCACTTAAAACAGAAGTGTACAATTACTTCCGTAATCAGCTTACTTTCCTTCCTGGAATCCTTGACATAATCTCCCTTTTATTCCCCCCACCCCTCTAGAGCCCTCCTTCCCCCAAACCCTAGTTTGTATTTGCTTTCCCTATAGATTCAACTCCCTGGGTTTCATTTACTGAAAAACAGAAAAACAAATAACACAGCTTCCAGAGGGTGACTCTCAAATGATGATGCCCCTCTGAGATACACCCTAATATGAACATGCATAAAGAAAATATTACAAAATAACTGTCACAATATTGAAGGAATAATACATGTAGGGTGCTGATGTAGCAAGACCTTGTTTGACCGCCAACCACCGGTACATCTCTCTTGGTACAGCTGTCTTCTGCTTCCTCAGACACCATGTATTTTCCAGCTGAAGTCCTCATGTTACAAGAATGTCTGAGGTAGATTCCAGTTCACCCAGTGGAGATCCCGTATGGGGGTCTCACTGATGCAGCCTCTGGAGCATGCCATGTACCCCAAAGATCAAGGATTCAGTATCCCAGCATTCCACAGTGGCCGGCCTGGTACCCCAGATACATGCAGACACTCTTATTCAATTTTGCTCACAGGCTGCATGCCACAAAAGATACTCCCCACCTAATGTTACCCAAAGCATCCTTAGTCTCTCCTTCCTGCACCTGGGTGTCAGCCCTCACTCCTCTCCCCCAATAGACATGCACCTTAATTCCCCCAAACATAACCCTCTATTTTTCTGCCCCTCCCATCAGTAAAAAAAATTTTAAAGAGAAAATTGCACTACATAATTTCAGAGCTAATTTTCTGCCCTAAATTTCTTATTTCATAAAATAATAAAGAACTTTCTGCTAAATTATTACACTGTCAATATATTACTATAGAATAATATCACTCTACATGAGGGAAAGGAATAATCGATAACAAAGAAATATACTATGTAAAAGGGGTAATTGATTTCAAGAAAATCTATGTAGATATCAAAATAAATTATAAAATATATAGAATAAAACTAATTATAAAAAAATTACTTTTTAGCACTGAGATTTTTATCTACATTGTGTCCTACAAAGATTACAAGAGAAATTCAGGCAGACTTGTTTTTATCTTACTAAACTTTAAAATTTTCCTTCTAAATTTTTACTATCCTGAGTGATATAATTGACTTTGAATATAATATATATATAAATCTATTTGTGTTGCAATATAAATTATTTCAAAAATGTTGTTTTGAAACTCTATTATAACACTGTTCTGATGAATTACTTTTATATGCCCTTACTAGTCATGGTCTTGTAACTCCTACCAAAATATTGAGTGTGAGGCAAGCTAACCAAAGTAACTCTACTTTTGACTGCTAGATGTCCTGCCTGCTTCCCCCTCCCAGCTTAGAAAGCCCTGATAGTGATTGATTTCAGAATTTACTCTTACATACCCGGAATCAGGATGTTGTAATTAATCTTGTCATTCTTTAAGATTGTTTCCTTTTGATGTTGTAATCTGAACACTGTGATCAATCTTATTATTCTTTAATATTGTTCCATTTCTGCTTTCTCCTTCTGTCAAACTCCTGCTTAAGCCACAAACAAATAAGCCAAATGATTTTCTGTGGTTTCTGCCTTTATACACTGGCTGGTAATTTCACTGGCTGCTGCAGCTTGGGAAACACTTTCAGTTTCTCGGCAGCCCCGCTAGAAGAATAAAGAATCTTCTAAAATTTTCAAGATATTATAGTGGCTGTCATTTATTCTCACCTGCGACAATTGGAGTTATGCAGATAAGGTACTTGTGACCCATCAAATGGACTGAATAACTTGCTAGTAAACAAATAGGGTACACAGTACCCTTGTGCGTGTTTGGCAATGCAAATATGGTGTGTGAAATTTTAACAAAGGAATTAGTCCATTTTCCCATCCTGCTAATGAACCCACCCAGGCAGTTATATGATTCTGAGGTAGTTTATTGTGCCAACCTGGCCGATAAATACATGTGGGGTTAATTGAGGGGTGGAGGGATAAATAGCTTTGTGAGCCTCACCTTTAGAGTTCTCAGGTCTCTTGCTTTCTGAGGGTCTGACCACGGTACTGCTGTCTTTGCCAGTTCCCTGCTTCAGCCGGCAAGACTCATTTCCTGCAAGACATCCCCAAGGAGAAACCACAAGGACCTACCCCAATGCAGCCCTGGGTGCTGGAGCAGCCTGGTGGAGAACCCTGACTCAGCTTTCCTCTTGCAGTCGGCGTCATAGTGTGTGTTTTATGAGATGGAGGAAGACTTTGTGGAGTGGTGTCGGACAAATGGGCTGTGGACAAATTGGACTTGTGGGCTTGGGCAGCACTGGGTTGGTATGTTTTCTTGATGTGTACTTAACCTTTGCATAAAACTATCTTATACATGAGTATAAGATACTCATACATGGATTTGTTTCTCTAAAATACCTAGACTAACACAGACTCAAATAATTTAACAACTGGTTGACTCCCTTAATGACCATTTTAAGTATTAAAAAAGACATACCAAAAGGTAGTTTATTTTCATGCAGTTGATGCTTAAATCAGAACAATAAAAGAGGTACACAAAAGTAGATTATATGAATTTTAAAATAGTGATGAAAAAATATACAATAATCCCTGATAGCACTGATAGCAAGCAATAAAATTGTTAAGATATTTCCATATTGCTTCTTGATTGACATCCTCACTTCCAATATTCTTCGCTTTTATCTGAGCATCATCGGCTGTGTGATTTAATTCTTAAAAATCTTTTCAGTGTATGAGTAGTATTCCAGTTCATTAGAAGTAGGCCAGTTAGACAATAACCATTGAGCTTTATATATTAGAAATAGTTAGGCAACCTCTCTTTTCCAACTTGTTATGTCTGCTATTGAAAGGCCCCTTTCTGCTTCTGCAGAACTTAAAAGCAATTATTCTGACAACATTTTAGCTCTTTGAACACTTTCAGGGACAACATAACTCACTCATAATATCTCGTGGGAATTTGTGGTATAACATAAAACTTAAACCAATGAAGGCTTGTCATCCTCTGGTTGTTTGGCATTTTTTCTCTTTATATGTGTGTTTACTGAAGTAACAAGCGCAATGAAATAAAAATGTTGTATTTCATTAAAACTATAACGAGTTTTATGAAATGAATGTGACAAGCATAGTTTTGTCTATTTTTTTAATATCTGGATGGCATTAACAGTACCACAGGTGCTTAGAATATGCTGTTGAACAGTTGAAAGTTAAAAAAGAGTATGGAGTATTAATTTGTGATTTCCACATTGGGCTACTTCCCAGACACTCACCGTAAAGAAAACCTGATTACACGTGCTGTTTTATTTATTTATTTGTTTGTTTGTTTGTTTATTGGTCTATTTGGTCCATATAGACCCAATTTTTAATCAAGAACACCCCCCCATGCCCCCTGGTCAATGGTGTTCCGCTTTAAATCTGGTCACCTTATCCTTGGGTAACCCAAATGTTAGAAGGCTCTTAGGTAAGGGTTTCTTCTAGAAAAGGCCAGAGAGTGTTTTAGATTCTGGGGCCATAAACTCTCAATTTCACCCATTGAACATGAACCCTGGTGGCGCGGGGGGATAAGCACTCTGTTCAGCATTCCAACCATGAGTCGCTTCACAGGAGAAAAATTAGATTTACAGTCTCAGACACCCCATGCTGGGTCGGGTGAGTCACAATGAGCTTGGTGGCCGTGGGTTTGGTTTTGAAGCCAAGGTAAAGCAATGGGTATGACTATATGACAATTAAACTGTATGCACATTAACATTTGAATTTTTCACTCTGATGACTCACGAACTATTCTCCTTTTGATTGCTTCCCTATTTAAAAGCATGAATACCATTCTTGCCTGGCTACCCTCAAAGATCTGAGGCTTCAGACCTGTGCCGCAGGGAAGGCAGCCCTCACGTATTGTTTTAACAACAGGTTCAATGAACTCAATTAAAAACTAGATATCGGTTCTGCTAAACAGATGCTTACTGGCTGAATCCCACCACTGGTCTCAGGGCATAAAATGGGTGCTTCGCTGTCATCCAAAAAACAGAGACAGTTAGGAGTGAACCATATCCTGTGCATTTGAAATCCATGTGATAAAAAACACCTAGATCAAGTACAAAGAGATAAAGCTGTAATGCCAATGCCAGGGCAAGATGGCAAACAGTGACAGTACGGATGGCAGAGAAATGGAAGCAGGAAGCAGAACTAAGAAACTAACAGGAGATGTGGTGGGCTTCCCAGTCAGAGGAGTGAGAAAGCTTTAGCGCTGTAGACTTGATGGTAAATTGCTGTGCCCCTTGGCTCTTATAGGTAGAATTAAAGAGCTGTGTAACTTGCCCAAGTAGAGCACTGGGCCAGTCCAAGAGGTCCAAGACACCACAGAAGCTTGAATAGCTGAGTGTCAAAGCGTTGCAAACCTATCTGCAGGTGTAGCGGAGAAGCTGTCCTGATTAACGACCTGTAACCTGAGACATTTGTGATCATGATTTGTAATCTGTTGTACTCATTACCATGGGGGTAATGCTGACTCACAGTGACTTTATGGGACAGGGCAGAATTACCCCTTGAGTGTCTGAGACCATAACTCTTTACGGGAATAGAAAGCCTCATCTTTCTCTTTTGAAGTAGCTGTTGGTTTCGAACTGATTACCTTGCAGTTAGTAACCCAATGCATAACCACTACACCAGTTCCCTAATAAACCCATAGTTGTGAGCATTGCCTGAGTTTTTGTGGCCATTGCAATGATTTATCGAACCCAGCAAAGGAGTAGAAGGTGCTATGGGATAAAAGGCTGATGTAGAAATTGGTGAAAATATTGGAGGTTGAAGGTATATTTTACCCCTGCCTCATCAGAGTCATTCTTGAACTAATGCTGATGGAGATCCTCTCATCCCTCATGAAATTAGAGAAAGTTAAACACCTATTTGCTGGCATTTTTTACAACTGATGTCATAAGTTCCAGTTTCATGGAAACACGGGACTTAGGAAGAGAAAGAAAGAAGGGGCATGGGAAATAAAACTATTGTTTCTTACATGGTGGCTTTGGATGTTTTTATCTGTAATTGCTAAAAAGAAATTAAGAAATGTTATGTTTTAACTGAGAAGTGAAAAGCTACATTTGGAATGTTTTGGGTAAAGGCTTGATGGGTAAAACAAGATGATTGACAGCAGGTCAGGGTCTTCTCATTCTATTCAGCCAGAGGCACAATGGCAAATGCATATGAACAGGAAGATGGTCATGGGGTAAAGAAGATAAAATGAAACTGACTTGTTTAAAAAGATCGATAAGATGGGGGCAGTGCGGAGTGGAGATCCAAAGCCCATTAGTAGGCCACTGGAGATCCCCTTGCAGAGGGATCTCAGGGAGGAGATGAGCCAGTCAGGGTGCGATGTAACAATGATGAGAAATACAACTTTCCTCTAGTTCCTAAATGTTTCCTCCCCGCTCCCACTACCATGACTCGAATTCATCCTTGCAAGTCTGGCTAGACCAGAGGATGTACTCTGGTACAGATAAGAACTGAAAATACAGGTAATCCAGGAGGGATGAGCCCTACAGGACCAGTGGTGTGAGTGGCGAAACAGGGAGGGTAAAGGGAGAATGGGTAGGAAAGAGAGAACCGATTACAAGGAACAATATGTGACCTATTCCCTGGGGGACAGACAACCAAAAAGTGGGTGAAGGGAGACGTTGGACTGGGCAAGATATGACAAAATACCAATTTATAAACTATCAAGGGCTCATGAGGGAGGGGGGAGTGGGGAGGGAGGGGAAAAATGAGGACCTAATGTCAGGGGTTTAAGTGGAGAGAAAATGTTTTGAGAATGATGTACAAATGCGCTTTAAACAATTGATGTGTGTATGGATTGCGATAACAGTTTTATGAGCCCCTAATAAAATGTTTTTTAAAAAAACGATCGATAAGACTCTACCATAAATTATGAAGGAGGTCTCTAAAGGGAGCCAAAGGCAAATAGAAAACTAAACTAAACCCATAGATCGAGGAATGGGTTTGGGACTTGCACTAAATCCAAACTCCAATTTAATAACAGTTAGTTCTTACATCATGGCCCTACTTACTTGCCCTCTGGAAGGGAACACAGATGATATAGGTGCTATAGAAAAGTGTAGAAGCAACAAAGCCCACATGGAAGAAGCACACCAGTCTGTGTGATCATGAGGTGTCGAAGGGATCAGGTAACAGGCACCAAAGAACAAAAATCATATCATTGTGAATGAGGGGGAGTGCAGATTGAGGACCCAAAGCCCATATGTAGGCACATGGACATCCCCTTACAGAAGGGTCCAGGGAGGAGACAAGCCAGTTAGGTGCAGTGTAGCAATGATGACACATACAACTTTCCTCTAGTTCCTAAATGCTTCCTCCCCCTCTGTTAGCATGATCCCAATTCTACCTTACAAATCTGGCTAGACCAGAGGATGTACACTGGTACAGATAGGAACTGGAAACGCAGAGAATCCAAGATAGGTGATCCCTTCAGGACCAGTGGTGAGAGTGGCGATACCGGGAGGGTGGAGGGAAGGTTGGGTAGACAGGGGGAACTGATTACAAGAATCTACTTATAACCTCCTCCCTGGGGGATGGACAACAGAAAAGTGGGTGAAGGGAGATGTCGGACAGTTTAAGATATGACAAAATAATAATAATGTATAAATCATCAAGGGTTCATGAGAGAGGGGGTATCAGGGAGGGAGGGGAAAAATGAGGAGGTGATACCAAGGTCTCAAGTAGAAAGCAAATGCTTTGAGAATTATGAGGGCCACAAATGTACAAATGTGCTTGACACAATGGATGTATATATGTGTTATGATAAGAGTTGTAAGAGCCCCCAATAAAATGATTTTTTATAAAAAGAAGAAGAGTGTGGTGAAGAAATTAGTTGATGCCTGGCTATTGGATAAAATAGTGCCTGGGTTCTTAAAAGCTTGTTTGAAAACAACCAACCATCTGAGATGTCACCTAAGTCCACATGGAAGAAGCACACCAACATCAGTGACCCAAGGATTATAAATCATACAATCTGAAGATGAAGGAGGGAATAGAATCAGAGCCTAAATTGTGAGACTCCAGTTTTCAGAAGGCTATAGATGACAGTTGGAACTCAATATACATCTGTGAGATGTACAAAGGAAATAAGCCTCCGGTGACCTCCCTCTATCCATAATAGAGGTATGAGAGGAAAGTGGTTACTAAACAGAGTGCAGTGGAGAGATGACTGTAGAAGATCAGAGGGATAAACCTAACTTGAACAGTTAAAACTTTGTCAGTTGATTCCCCCCTCTGATGCATGCTGGAACTGATCTGGTTTTCAATATTTTCTGGGTTTTTTTCTTTTTTGTTTTCATATTGGTTTTTTTCTCAGATGTATTTTGTCATTAGGGAATATTTGATTGATGAATCTACAGAGACAGCAAATAGAAAAAGGGTTACTGGGGGAATGGTAAAGAGGAGCTGATACCAAGGAGTTCAAGAAGGAAGAGAAAGTTTTGAAATTGATTGTGATAGCAATTATACAACACTGCTTGATGTGATTGAACTATAGAATAGTATAAGCTGCCAATAAAAATGGTTTTGTGGAAAAAATGATTTATGTTTATCTGAATGTTCTATGAATATTAAAATTTTTCCTAGTGTTGTTAAACAGACCTAAATGTACGAAATGTATTGTATATTATAGGTAAGAGAGCATGTAACTCTGCCTTTAGCATATACTTGATTTGATATGCTAAAAGAAGAACTATGATTTGCACAAAATAAATATTTTGGTGTGAATGCAGTAGCTCTGTGTATAGACTACACCTACTCCTCACTTATCAACTACTTCATTAGCTGACATTTTGCAAATTTATCATAGTAAAAAGTCTACTAGCATACTGTTTTATGGATTACCAACATACATCGGTCAGTAAACAAATATAGAGCTGTGGGAGTAGAGTAACGCTGGCTATGATCATTCAAGTTATATGCCATCTTGGTTAGATCATAATTCTGAGTCATTGGACAGTTATGCTATAATGTAATTTGGAAATCATGTAATGATGTAGTTATCTTCCATTTACTTTGTGATCCGATGTGATCATTCTCAGTTGTTGTTTTTTATAATGCTGAGTTTTGCATAGCAATCTGGTCTTTGAAATATAGCCGTGTAGATAAGTGAGAATTAATAGGTGGTAGAGGTGAAAAAACAGAGTACCACCCATAATCTTATCCATCAGAATATTTGCATTTACAGACAATGGAAACCTAACAGAACTGCTTAGAGAACAGGACTTTTTTTGAATGAAGGAAGATTTGCATAAAAATAAAGCAAAAATAGACTTTTGCTTTTTGAACTGTGAGTCAGTAGTATACATTTCATAATATACATTGAGGCAGCAAATATCACTACTCATAATAAGAACATACTTTCAGGACTGGGGGTTAAATGGAGCTGGCGAACAGACAACCAAATATACTCTCCTCGGGACTACCTGAGTCTGCTCAAGGAATGGGAGTGGAGGAAGTTTGTCAATGAAGAAATGGGTTGAGTTTGGCTCTTATTTACCACCTAATCCATATAACCACAACCTGATCCAATTAAAAGAGAGAGATTTTTTATACTGGGCACTAGTAAAATTTTTACAATTTGATGTCTTGCTCTGAAATGAACTTTAATTATGCATGTAAGAGCGCAAATTTCCAAATGGGGTCATCCAATTTAGAAACTGAAACTCTTACCATGTACATAAGTGCTCGTGACTCACCAAGGAAATTAGATAACTTGGTAATAACTCTAAGTTCATGCACAAGTTGGGGGTGGGTTTCAGTACATGAGGTATATAGAACATTATCAAGGGGACTGGTCAGTGTTTTTCAGCCTGCTGAGCGCAAAATCAGCCCTCTCAGAGGTGGAAAGTGAGGATATCACTCTACCACCAAGGAAGAATTGCCAAAAGCACCTCTGTTGGACCCAGGGTCACTGACCTGAAAGCTTCCTAGACCCAGGAGACACAGAGTGAGTTATACTTAATTAATATGGCCCAATCAGCTGTACGCCCTGATGTGATATATAATAATTCTGGATTCCATATGCCTGTGGCTCTGGTCCCATTTTGGGCATCATTATCTGTTAACAATGAGGAATGGGGTCAGATTGAGTCCTGACTTTAGTAAAGGGTGTGGATTAGACCGAACTCTTTGTTTACTGGTTATCTTACTTACAATTACTTACAATGGATGTAAGGAATTATATTCTACAACTGAGCAGAGAAAGAAAATTGTTTTGGGGGCAGTCTGGGGAAAAGTCTGGCTGATTAAGATTAGTCGGAGGCCTTACTCCTACTAACTCCTTGAAACACCTTGCAAGAGGCCCCATGTCATAAATGCACAAATAAGATACAGTCCAGGCATGAAGATTATTACTTTTGGGTGAAATTTGATTGTACCATGTTAACCAAATGACTTTTTCCCTGCATGGGTCTCATAAGAAGGTGGGGCAACATACTGATAAGATTCACCTGTAAGTAATCCTGAACAGGATTCCCTGCAATGCCATCCTGCTGCAGAGAAACGTAGTCAATAGAGAAGCGGGGGTGGGGGTGGGGGTGTTAGAGGTGGGCCCCAGTGTCTGGTCTACCCCCGTCTGACCTTTGTGTCCCAGAGACTTGAAATAATATACACAAGTGAGGAATGGGGTGAGGGATGGCGCAGACTATCATCTTGTAAGAGTTTAACTTTTTGGACTTGTTCAATTCCCAACTTTTTGAAACAAACTTGGTGTTAATTCTTATATAAGAAATTACCACACAGTGGAAGAGAGCTGTAAAACCAGAGTTGTATAAAATGGCAAGTTTTACAAGATGGCACGAAGCACTAGTAGCCATGGCAGAGAACCAGTGGCAACAGAACCAGAAATTTGGCAGGAGACGGCACAGTGAGCTTACCAGTTCATGCAGTGAGAGAGGTGAGTGCCTTTCACCAGGAGGCTTGTTGGTATAGTGAGGCGTATGTGAGCATTTTATATCACGCTTGCCTAAGCAGGGCGACAGCTGCACCAGCCCAAGAAGCCCAAGAGGCTTGAAGGGCTGAGGTGTTAAAGAGATGAATGTCAGAGGTGTAAAGAGCAAAGGGCCAGGAAGAAGCCTGCCTGTGAACGCAACTGAGAGCTGTTCTGACCAAAGAATTGTAGCCCGGTTATTTCCAGGATAAATCCCACAATTGTAAGTATTGTGGGTGGTTTCTGTTTGGCCATTGCAACAAACTATCAAACCCAGCAGAGGCACAAAGGCTTCTGTGGGAGGGACAGCTGGGATCAGAATTGGTGGGTAAAAAGAGATTGAAGAGAGGAGGTAGACTTGACCTGTGCCTCATAGGAATCAGCCTTGGGTGATTCTCTCTCGCCTTCATGAAGTTAGAGAACATCAGATGCTTCATGTGACTCTTTTTCATAATAAACATCGCCAATGATGCATTTTAAGGACACCATTGTAGACTCCAAATATAAATGTATTTTCCACATGGTTTCCCTAGAAATTGTCTGCATCTGCTTCTGATCTGGTCTGCTTTTAGGGCAAGATGGGAGAGAGATTGGGCTATCTGCTCCCATAGAAGTTATCGCCTTGGAAACCCCACAGGGGTTGCTCTACATGGAGAGCAACTCCGTGGACATGGTTTTGGTTTGTTTGGTTAAATGCTAGAGGAACTCTGGCAAGTGATTAAGCAGTGGGCTAAAGATAAAAAGTCAGCAGTTCAAGCCCATCAGCTTCCACAGGAGAAAGATGTAGAAGTCTGTTTCCTTAAAGATTTACAGCCTTCAAAATCCTATGAGACAATTCTAATTTGTCCTGTAGTTACTATGAATCAGAATTGACTCAACGATAGTGAGTTTGTGAGGTGTCTTGAGTGGGAAATACCTCGGTTCTTGGCTTCACCTGAGAAAGAATTCATGCCGAAGCCTGGTTTGTAATCCAAGTGAGTTTTTATGAAGGACGGGAAAAGTGTCATGTTCTACAGTCTCAGAAAGTATATGCTATTTCAGGGAAGCATGGCAAACCGCGCGGAAGCCTCGCTGGGGCCCACACCTGAACACCGCCAACCACGTGGGACCCCGTGCCTACACGTGGTGAAGTGAGACTAGGGAAAGCCTGCAGCACCGCCAGAGCCAGTGCAGGATCAGGGTGAAAAGAGGAGAGAATCCTCCTAACCTGCCACTGACCAGGGTAAAAGAGACCCTCCCTCCCGCTGCCAGGGTATTTCAACACCTCTGGCTGGGGAGGCGTGGTTGAAGGTCTTGGTTGACTTGTTTGGCTGAATTAAGCCAACCTGTGTGGAGTCATGGGCCTGGGCCTATTTGGGGCTGCCCAGCTGTATTGCCCACCTGGCTGGGGGCTGCTGGGGGGAGCTGAATTGGAGCATGCCCCATTAAGGTCTTCATAGGTGTCTAATACTCACCTGATTCCTTCCCAATACACGCTATGGGGTCTGTACAGGCATGAAAGGGAAAAATCCCTGTCCCCGTCGGGCTACCCAACACGTTTAGTGCAAGAAAAAAAGAAAGCCTTTCCCATGTATTTATTAAAAACTACACATGCAGCAAGAGAAAGTTATTGAGTTCAAGAATTTGTTGTGAGCAGGGATTCTTTCAAGGGGAGAACACATTTTTTTAACTTTAAAGGGCAAGTACACGTTGTCCATAAATCTAACATTGCTAACTGGTCATAATTCGGAGGCTTCTTATAAACTAGTAGTGTCTGATGTCAACCTGATACAAACACCAGGTTAAAAAAATCATTGGCATCATCAAGAATCATTTTTATCAGATGCCACTAAATTGATTCACACTCATAGTGGGCCTGCGGTAGAATAGAACTGCCACCTATGGTTTCCTGGGGTGATTATCGTTACAGGAACAGATTCGCAAGTCTTTCTCCCAAGGAGCTGCCGGGTTAGTTCAACCACCAGTCATCTGGTAAGTAACTTAATATAATGATGCTTGTGTTCTCAATAGCTAATACACTTAAAGAGGCAGGCCAAAAAGAAAATATGGGTATGTGTTGCTTCATATGGGGGATCCCTTGTAGTGTTGTAGTGGTGACAAATTGGGCTGCTAACCTCAAGGTCAGCACTTTGAAACCACCAGCCAGTTCCACAGGAGAAGAATGGGACTTCCTACTCCCATTGGAAACACAGGGATAGCTCTATCCCGGGCCGATAGGGTCGCTTTGAGTCAGAATTGACTCAATAGCAGTGAATTCGGTTTGTGTTGTCTAATATCCATGATAAAGCACACTGCCATAGAATCGGTACTGACTCAGAGTGACCTGTATAGGGTTTCTGAGGCTACATAAATCTTTACAGGAACCGACAACATCATCTTTCTCCCTCAGAATGACTAGTGATTTTTAACTGCTGACCTGCAGTTAGCAGCCCAATGCCTAGTCCACAGCACCACCAGGACTCCTTAAATATTGGTGACATGTTCCATGAAATAGGATGTTATGTCGTTTGAACATCGTGTGTACACCATAATAAAGCCTCGTAGATGTCATTGTACCTGTCGCTACTGGTGCAGCTGTTTCAGCTGTTGGAGTTATAGGCAAAAACCAGAGGAATAAAATATTCATATATTATTGAGTGTTTTTATCATAAATGGGTGTTGGATATTGTCAAATGCTTATTGCACATCTATTGATATGATCATGATATGATCTTATTCTTGGTCTTGCTTATGTAGTGGATTACATTGATTGTTTTTTGAATGTAGAACTATATCATACCTTGTATCGCTGGTATGAATCCCACTTGGTCACGGTATATTATTACTATTTTTATATGTTATTGGAATCTATTGCCCAGAATTTTATTGAGAATTTTTGTATCTTTGTTCATGAAGGATATTGGTCTATAACTTTCTGTCTGTGCCTGAGTTAGGTATCAAGGTTAGGCTTACTTCATCAAATGCAGTTGGAAGATTGTTGTCATTTCTACATTCCGAAATAATCAGTATGGAATTCGTGACAACTCTTCACTGAATTCTTGGTACAATTCTCCTGTGAAGCCAACTGATCCTAGACTTTCTTTGGTTAGAAGTTTCTTGATGGCTTTCTCTATCTCTTCTTTTTTATGGGTCGATTTGGGTTTTCTACATCCTTCTGCATTAATTTGTGTAGTGCGCGTATTTCTAGGTATTTGCTTATTTCTTCTAGATTATCAAGTTTGTTGGGGTACAGTCTTTCATAGTACTATGTCAGTTTCCTTTTTACTTCACTTGGATATATTGTGATGGCGCCTTTTTCCTTTATAATACTAGATGCTTGCATCATCTTCTTTTCCTCATGCTTAATTTGTTAGAATTTTGTCAATTTTGTTAATCCTTTCAAAGAACCAATGTCCTGCCTTACTGATTTTGTCTATATTTTTTCTGTATTTTAGTTAATTTAATTTCTGCTCAAATCTTTAGGATTTCTTTTCTTTTATTATAAAAAGGTTTATGTTGTTCCCTTTGTTTGAGTTGTTAAAGATGTTGTGTTAAAATGTTTAGTGCAGATTTCTCTCTCTCTTTTTATTATGTGTCTATTGACTGCTACAAATTGCCATTTGTGAACTGTTTTTGCTATATTCGAAAGGTTTGGGTATATTGCTTTATCATCATTTGTTTCAAGGCATTTATTAATTCCAGTCCTTGTTTGATGTATTACCAAGTTTTTCTTAAGTAATATGTTGTTCACTCTCCATGTGTTTGTCTTTATGGTCCTATTTTATCTATTGTTGATTTATCGTGTTGTGATCTGAAAAAAAATTAGATTGCAGTACCTCAATGTTTTTTAATTTGTTGAGGCTTGTTTTGTGGCCTAGCATTTGATCTCTTTTACAGTGCACTGGAGAAGGATGCATACAACCCCAAATCTATATACTTAAAATTTTTGACAAAACAACCTTATCACCCCCAAAGTACTCTCCATTATACTTAATTCATATGTTAAATCTGTGATTCCATTCTTGGAATTATCTTTCTTGATAGCTGACAGTACCTCCCTTATTTTTCACTTCACCTCTTCTAAGTCATCAAATCACTGTCCTTTCATTCACAGAAACAAAAAGAAGCTGCAGTGAGTGAGGTGAGGTGAGTAGGGTGCGTAGGGCAAGAGAGGCATACTGGCTTTAGCCCCAAACTGGCATATTGAGATGGCTGCGCGAGTAGGTGCGTTGTCGTGGTGGAAAAACCAGTCCCCAGTCTGCCACAAATAAGGCCTTTTTTGTCACACACTGTTACACAATCTTTTCAGAACCTCTAAATGGAAACTTGATTAGCAGGCTGACCTGGTGGAACAAACTCCAAATGGACTGTGAGTTGACAGTTTTGTCCATTCAGTACGTTATTGGACATCCAGAATGAGGTTTGTCATCAATTGACATCTCACCTTTTTGAAAGGAGAAAACCACTCCTACACTTGAGTTTTTCCCATAGTGCTATATGTGTAAGCTGTGTTCAATATCACAACAATTTATGCGGAATTCTTCCTGAGCAGGAAACAAAATTTAACAGCTGCACACTGTTTCTTAAATCAGCTATCACAAAAAAACAAGGTTTGAACAAAACTGCTTTCACAAAAATGTTCATTGTGACCAGAGAGAATCTTCCCAGGTGACGACATTGGGTACACTAACTCAGAGGGAATTGCCGGATGCTTGTCTAGTGGGAAAAGTACATACTTCGATAACTCTGTCCAGAGGAGCCTTTTTCCTGTTTTTATTGGGTACCCCCTCATATCTGTCTGGAACAGTGGTTCTCAACCTATGAGTGCAGCCCCTTTGGGGGTCAAATGATCCTTTCACAGGGGTTACCCGATTCATAACAGTGGCAAAATTACAATTATGAAGTAGCAACGAAAATAATTTTATTGTGTGGGGGGGTGGTCACCACAATATGAGGAACTGTATTAAAGGGTTGAGGCATTAGGAAGTTTGAGACCTACTGGTCTAGAAGATTGAGCTGGTTGACTGAGTTATTTAGCTCTTTAGTTTACTTATTGAGTTTCTTTCCTGATGATTGATTTGTCCTTCAGAGTGGTATGTTGAAGTCTCCTACTTTTATTGATGGTCTACTTCTGTCTTAAACTCTGTGAGGATTTGATTGATATATTTTGAGGGTTTCCATTGGGCATGTATGTATTTATTATGGTTAGATGTTCCTGGTGTATTGTTATTTTAATCATTATGTAGTGCCCATTCTTGTCATTCTTTATGTTATTTGCCTTGAAATCTATTTTATAACACTCCTTCCTTTTTTATGATTCACACTAGTTTGGTAGATTTTTTTTTGACATTTTAAAATTTTTAGTCTATTGTGAATACCTGCTTTGCAGAAGGCTATGGATAACAGTGGAATCCCAAAATCCATTTGAAGGGTCCACACATAGTTTAAGCCTCCAGAGAATGCCCCTCTGACTGTAGCAATCTGAATAGCCTTATTATCAAAGAACACTGTAAAGTGGATTATAACAGATATAGTTATGATAAAATGTAGTACCTTATTATATGACCTCCCTCTTGCCTCATTTTATAGTTATTTCAGTTTAAAAAAGAAAAGTTAAGTGGAAATATATGTGGCCCAAAACTCTGGTGAATCCCTCTAACCATAGACCAGGGATGTGAATACTCGAGTATAAGCCAACCCAAATATCAGCTGAGGCACCTAATTTTACCACAGAAACTGCATTAAAAATGTGTTGAAAGAACTAGGCTTATACATGAGTATATACGGTAGCCATACTATCATGCAGAGTGCATTGAAAAGCAGATTATTGCAGATTCAGTTAGGTTAAAATTTAATGTCATCATTTGATCTTCCTTTTGACCCATTTTAAATTTGTTCTAGTTTTTAGTATTTTGATATTTTTTAATTTGAGATTTTTCTTTGTTTTATTCTGATATATGTGTGTGTGTGTGTGTATCACACACACACACATATATCAGAATAAAATGATATATATAGGTATGTTTTCATATGAACTCCATAAGAGGTAATCTATAAAGACATTAGCTGGATTAATGATTTCTTGAGGGTATTGGAGGGGAGTTGGGGGGAAAATGGGGAGCTAATGAGTACAAGAAAGAAGAAAATGTTCTAAAATTGATCATAATGATGATTGTACAACTTTTAAATATGATTGAATTATGTGAATTTTGTGTTAATAAACAGATTAAACAAAAATAAAGGAGAAGTTGTACAGAGATGCAGGTAAAGAAATTTGGATAATATAATATAAAGTATATACAAATTTTAAAAAATATTAAAGTGAAAAATAAAATTGTTGGGTTGGAATTCCTATTCCTTTGGTAGTGTTATTATGTGTATGTCTCTGTTGCATGGGATAGTGGGATTCTTGATGGGGAGTGTATTGGAGAAGAAAGCAGAAAAGACGGAGGAAGAAAAAAAGAATGGTAAAAAGCTCCGGGTACTGAGAAAGTCTGCACAAAGCTTCCCATGTATTTTAGTCTAGGTCGACTAGAGAAACAAATCCAGAAACATTGTTATGTGTATAAGAGAGAGCTTTAGGCCGACTTCTCTCCTTTTCCTTCTAGGTTTGCTTCCATTTGGGTATGGTAGGTCAGTTCCTTTCCCCCACCAGAAGGTCTATTGTCATTCTCTGCAGCACACACTTCCAGGGTAGGGGTCAGACTGGTCCTAATTGAGGCTGGCCCTGTAGTCCAGTCTTTTCATGCATTTCTCAATGTGTTACATTGCCCTCCTGGTTTGGCACACCATTGTGGAGTCTGTATGCACGTTCCAATTCTGTGGACACACAACCAATACTCTCCCCCTGGGTGGGTTACTGCTCTGTTTCCCCCATGTCATCATCTCAGTTTCTCCCCACCCCCATTCTCCTTCCCATTCCTCCTTCTTTATGTGGGATTCACATGTACCTCCCTGGGTTTGGTCTGACCTCCCCCGACTGCCTATGCTTCGACCCCTATATTGTGAGATAAGTGTCTTTTCTTCTATTCCTGCTGTGCTGATTGTACTTACCTCAGGGGACTCATGTTATACTTCTCCTTTTGAGATTGGCTTCCTTCATTTAACATAATTCCTTCCAATTCTTCCCGTGAAACGTGTTTCATGTGATTGTCTGTGCATTTTAGACATGTATAGTACTCCATTGTGTATATGTGCAAGAGTTTACTAATCCACATGTCTATCGATGGAAATTTAGGTTGTTTCCAACTCTTTGCAACTGTGAATTGTGTCGCAGTACATTGGAGCACAGATAACTGGTCATGATTTATTTCTTGCCTCCTCTGGGTATATGCCCAGTAGAGGGATGGCTGGGTCATAAGGTAGATCAATTTCCATTTTCTTTAAGTATCACCAGATCACTTTCCATAGTGACTATACATATCTACATGACCACCAGCAGTGGAGGAGGGTTCCTATTTCACTACATCCCCTCCAACATTTGTTGTTCTCTGATTTTCTGATTTGGGCTAATCTCAGGGTTGTTAGATTGTATCTCATGTTTATTTTAACTTGCATTTCTCTTATGGTTAATGAACAGGAACACTTTCTCATGTATTTGTTGGCTATACAGATCTCCTCCAGATCAGCAATTAGAATAAAGCTGAGCCACAGAGCTCCTGAGGAGCCCCAAGAATGGACTTTGGGCCAGGAGGGGCAGCCCCCAGATCTCCCTCAAGACCAGAGGGGAGGGTCTCGTGGGGACCAGCAAACAAATCTGGACCTATGTAGGTTTTTTTCTTTATTTCTTTTTTTAAAATTATTTTATTGGGGGCTCATACAATTCTTATCACAGTCCATATATACATCCATTGTGTCAAGCACATATGTACATTTGTTGTCCTCATCATTCTCAAAACATGTGCCTTCTACTTTAGCCTTTAATATCAGTTGCTCATTTTCCCCTTCCCCCCCCCTCCCCCATGAACCCTTCATAATTCATAAATTATTATAGTTTTGTCATAAGTTACACTGTCTGATGTCTCCCTCCGCCCTCTTCTCTGCTGTCCATCCCCCAGGGAGGAGGCTATACTTTGATTCTTGTAATTGGTTCCCCCCTTTGACCCCACATTCCCTTCATCCTTCAGGCATCGCCCCTCTCACCACTGGTCCTGAAGGAGTCATCTATCCTGGATTCCCTGTGTTTCCAGTTGCTATCTGTACAATGTACATCTTCTGATGCCTGACACCAGATCCCTTCGACAGCTCATGATCACACGGACTGGTGTGCTTCTTCTATGTGTGCTTTGTTGCTTCTGAGCTAGTTGGCCGCTTCTTTATCTTCAAACCTTTTTCTCTCATCTTTTTCTCTTTCCTTTTCTTTCTTCAACCATATGTTTGCTTTCTGTTCGGACTAGGACATGGCAGGTTTGCCTAATTGTATGGATTGGACCATGGGAGGGAAGCCCTGGGAGAAGGCAATGGGGCTAATGGCCTCAGAAGGTAGAGGGGGAAGAAGGTGGGGTGAAGGGTGTGGTGAGCGGACAGTGTCATGAACAGTGGAACAACTAGGGCAGCAGAACCAGCATCTAGAAGAGGGTAGAGATCCTGTGAGTATTAGAGCAACACCAAGCTAGTGGAGAGAAAACACAAAGAGGTGGAAGAAGGGGGAAAGTGATGATGGGGCAGGAGGAGGCAAAAGAAACAGAGGCAAGCTCTAGGAAGCAAAGGGATAGACAGGGAGATTAACAGAGGTGTGCACTTATGCAAATACATTAATCCATAGAAATAGTGGTATTGACCTATGTACATATATTTATAAGGCAATACACTGAAGCTGCAGATGGGTCTTGGGCCTCGGCTCCTACCTTCCCTCAATACAAGAACACTTTGATCTAAAAAAATTGGCATTCTGTGATGCTCACCCCCTCCCCCCCATCCCCCAACTACACGATCGCTGAAGACAAAATGAGTGCATAAGCAGATGTGGTGAAGACAGAGGATGATGCCTGGGTATTAAAAGATAGTGTCTGCAGTCTTAAAGGCTTGAAGTTAAACAAGCAGCCATCGAACAGTGAAGCAACAAGTCCGCATGGAAGAAGCACACCAGCCAGTGCAATCATGAGGTGTTGTCGAGACAGAGCAACGGGCTTCACAACAAACAGTAAACAAACAAACAAAAATGCATTGGTGAGAATGGAGGGGGGTTGGAGCGGAGACCCAAAGGCCATCTATGGACAATGGAACATTCCCCCACAGAGGGGTCACAGGGAGATGATGAGTCAGTCAGGGTGCAGTAGAGCACTAATGGGTCATACAATATACCTATGATCCCTGGAAGTCTCCTCTTCCTCACGCTATCATGACCCCAGTGCTGCTTCCCAATCTAGACTAGACGGGAGCATGTCCATAGGTATAGGCAAGAGCTAAAACTCACAACACATGGACCCCAGGGACAGGAATGGGACTAGAGATACTGAAAGGGTAGAGGAAATGGGCAAGAGATGGGGAGGTCGGGGGCCACCGATCGCAATGAATGACACATAACCACAGAACCCCATCCAGGGGGAAGAGCAACAGAAATCAGAGGGGAAGGGAGAAGTGGTCTGTGTGAGATTTGAAAATAATTAACAATCTACAATCTATTAAGGGGCCATGAGGTTGGGAGGGGGCAGGAAAGGAAAAAAGAGGAACTCATCCCAAGGGCTCAATGGAAAGTAAATGTCTGGAAAAGAACAATGGAATATATGTACAAATATATCAGATACAATTGATATATGGATTGTAACAAGAGTTGTAAAAGCCCCCAATAAAATGATTTTTTTTAAAAAACTGATGGCAACAATTGTAAAATTATGTTTGATCTAACTGAATTATGGATTTTTATTATATCTGTAAGAGATTCCAATAAAATGATTAATTAAAAATGTAAAAAAAGTAAAAGTGTGGTAAATTTAAAAAAAGAAAGAGCTTTATGTACAAGAGCAATTGAATATTGGTAAAGCAGCCCAGTTCAGTCCAAATCAAGTCCATAAGTCCTATATTCACCCATATGTCTGATACCAGTTTATAACTTCCTCTTCAAACTCACAAAACACATGCAATGGCACTGAATGCAGGAAGAACACAAGCCAGTGGGTGGACAGTCTTGTGGATGAAGTGGTGGTGTTAAGCATCTCAGCGTTGGCAGCGGTCTCCACGTGGCTCCTCCAGCTCCAGGGCTCTAGCATAGTTCCATGTGTCTTGTCATCAGGAATACCAAGCAGAGGGTCTCTGTGCATCTAGCCTCCAGTGAGCTATTTATCTTCATGGCACCTCCAAATGAGGTCAAGAAGCTGCGACCTGATTGACAGGCTAGACTCCACCCCTTCACAAGTTGACACCAGATTATGTAACTATCACACCATGTGTTCACTATACATACCGGGTCCTCAGAATCTAGCGAGGTAAGAAGTTTGGCTGGCTAAGCTGCCTCAGTGGCTGGGAAAGATCAGTATTATGTGAGAGGGTTAGGGCACACAGAAAAAGCTCCTGCCTCTGGTCAATGGAACAGGGGCATCTGTCAGCATGTGCTTCTGATCTCCCATTTTAAGAAACGTTGTTTTACTTAGCCTTTAAGTTGATTTTCTTGCTGCCAAGGAGTGAAGGATATCTCCTAGTCAAACCTCTTTGGCAGTTGCTGAGGAGATCTTCCTGTTCTTGTTACCTCCCTTTTGATCACTTTACTGCTGGTTCTGTGAGTATTGACTGTGGATGCAAATAAGATGAAATCCTTGACAAAGTCAATCTTTTCTCCTTTTCTCAGGTGTTACCTATTGGTCCAGTTGTGAGGATTCTGGTTTTCTTTATCTTGTAATCCATATTGAAGGCTGTGAGTGAGCCAAAATTCAGGATTTATCGGTCAGATTCTAACCGTGGCCTCCTTGTTATGGCACGATTCATGAGAAACTTTAGCATTGTTGTTCAAAGAGGATAACGTTTCTTTATTATGCTGGCGTCAAGAGTGTTGGCTATTGCCTAAGCCACTCTGGCTCCTAAATGCTGTCTACAAAGGGTTTTCTACTGTGCAGTTAAAGGGGAGTTGGAACAGCTCCTGGCAAAACACAGTTAACGGGAGTTGGAACAGGGGCTGCTTCTCTCAACATTCTTTCCCAGGAAAGGCCAGGTTGGGGTCAGGTGAGGGTACAATGGCTATTCTGAAGGTAACAAAGGAAGGTTGCTAGGACAACTGCATATTGTTTGGAACAGCTTGTGCTTGGGGAGGGCTGGGCTTTCAGCTTAAAACAAAATGGTTCTACTTAGGGTCCAGTGAGCTGTGACATTATAAGGGCCAGTGTAATATTAAAGACTTCCCACTGATATAGAAACAATTTCTACTTAGAGCAACCCTATAGGTAGAGTAGAACTGTCTCTGTGGGTTTACAAAGCTGCGTACCTCTAGTAAATTTCCAAATGGTTCCACTCAATTCATTTCCCTTCAGAGCAGAGAAAAGAGCTTTGGGTGTGTGCTAGTCTGGGTTCTCTAGAGAAGCAAAACCAGTGACACTTGTGTGTATATAGAAAGGGATTTATATTAAGAAATGGCTCACACAGTTGTAGAAGTGGGTAAGTTCCATTGGATTCCAGTAAGTCCGTGGTCAGATGTTAGCTGGAGGTTTCTCCTGCTTTGTGTAGTGCAGGGGCTGACAAACAGGAAGTTTAAGCAAGGAGAATTCTGGCAGATGCAGGATTGACTGGATGGATCGAAGGTCAACAATCCGATGGATGCTGGGATCAGGTGACAACATAACAGGAGGCCAAAAAAAACAGATGCAGGATCCAGACCTAGCAGAAGTGAGATAGATTCCACACACCTTCAATCTCTATTAAGAGTAGGCCACGCATCAAATCAAACTTCCCTAAATCATGTGCAAGACTGTGACCAGACTAAAGAAGTGGTACGCTATCTTATTCTCAAAACTGTCAGGTTGCTTCACTGAAGATCCAATTATTATCATGGAGATGGCCACACTATGTTAGACTATATCGTGAAAGGATACTAGCCCATCCCCGTTGGCATAACTTTACTATCGCAGGGTATATTTAAAATCATTACATTTCCTCTCCCCCTGCAGAAAGTATGAGAGGATTTTTTAATAATGAGAATCTGATGTGACTATTGGAGATCTAAATAAACAACGTGTGGGGCCTCTTTAAGGTTACATTCCTCCTGATTTAAACTCTCTCAGGCTACTCTATTATCTACCTTCCAACAATTCATCAATTTCAGTTTATTTCTATCCGCGTCCCCTCCGTCTGTGGGCATCTACTCCTGGTAAGCTGTGGTTCTTGTATCGAACAATCTGATTGTTGGGGAAGCAGATCGCGCTACCGCATCAATTCTCTGACTTCCCTCGAAAGAGTTCATTACTTGCAGTTTTTATACATTCTTGGTTGGTAGTGTAAGGATCAGAGTGACAATTTCCAAACTCCATATACTAGATCAGAAATCAAAAGTTTCATTTCTATAATTTTCTATTTTTATTTTTCATCAACTTTAACTTCTATGCACTGTATGAAACTTCTCTTAAGACAACCAGAGCATTATGAATTAATTTTACACACTTGAAGTCTCTCCTAGAGCTTTGATTTCTTACATCTTATACTCCTTGTCCTCTATGCCTTCAGCACAGTGTCAACCATGTGGTTTTTGTTGTCTCTGACATTAGAGCTTTTGTTTTCTAGAGCTAACATTTGCCTTTTTATAATTTTAAGACCTCGTTTTATTGGAGTACATCCTCCAGGAACTTTTAAGAAAGAATGTCTAAAAGGATTTGAGCATCTGAAAATGCCCTTTCTATATGTATACATAATCTATATGCATACATAATGAGTTTACATAGGAGCCATGGTAACACAGTGGGCTAAGCTGTTTACCAGAAGAGGGGAGTAGTTCAAACTCACTAGTATATCTGGAGGAGAAAGCTGAAGAGGTACAATTTTGGAAACTCCAAGGAACAGTTATATGCTCTCCATGTGTTGGTGTGGATTTGAGATCAATGACTGTTTGGGGGTTTGTTTCAGATTAATATAAACGGGCACATGAAAAATAAATTTTCTTCAAAATTTTAAAGGACCATTCCATGTCTTATAAATATCAATATTACTTTTCCCATGATCCAAATTAAAGGAATCCTTTTGAACACCTGATTTATTTTTTGTTAAAGAATATAATTTATTTTCTAGTTTTTACCAAAAAGACCTAAAACCAAAGATCCAATATCAGTGGCTACTTATAACATTATGATCTCTAAATAGAATTTTCTACTAAATGGAACCAGAGTTACACATTTAAGTGGTTAATCTTGAGGTAGGGACATAAATTAGTTTCCTTGCTTTCTGGAGTGGAATACAAGGATCATGTCCAAAATACTAAGAGACCACCAGCTGCTCAAAGATAATCCAACTGATCTCTAATAAAGGGAATACCTGTAATAAAAAAAATGAAACATTTAAATACATACTTTCAAATTGTACATAAAAATATAAACTTGGTAACCGTTTTGAGGATGTTCACAAATCAACTATCTTGAGAACAAGTAAATAGAATATAAGTATATGAGTCGGGTACTTATCCTATACTTCCTGTATAAACTATACTTCAGTAAGTCAGAATGGCTGATGTAGAAAAATCTTTTTTTTCTTTAATGAATTATTTTGGAAAAAATATATAAAAGAAATGCAAGCTTTATAAAGTCACATTTTTTATGTCAAACAGAGTTTAATCAATTTACATTTTTGCCAACATTGAATTAATTTAAGAATCTTCTTAAAAAACCAATTTACATTTTAAAAACAAGTCATGCATTAAAAATATTTTAGTAAAATATTTCTCCTAGCCTCTGCTTCTCCCTCTCATCCCCTACTTCAAACTTTACTATATATTGGGAATTCTTGTGTCAAATACAAGTTGGTTTCTGCTAACTTTCTGTAGTGGATTGTACCATGGTTCTTTGCTTCACATGTTGAAAGAATTCATGCCGAAGCACATTTTCTAGGTGTGTTTTATGAAGGAATGGAGAAGTTTCAGGTTTTAAAATCTCAAAATGGTACACGCTATTTTTGGAAAGTGTGCCAAGATGCTCAGAAGCTGTGCTGGGGTACACAACTGGGCACAAAAATCCATGTGGACAAAAACACCCACACGTGCAGAACTGGGGAATCCCAGGTACTGAGATGTCAAGTGAGCAAGGGTCAAGAGGGTGAGAGGGCAAGAGCCCAAGCAAGAGCAGGCCCTGAGGGGGCACGCCTGGCAGGGCATGTGTACCCCCACCCTCCGCCCTGTCACAAGACCAGCGCAAAAGAGAGAACACTTGACTTTCCCACAGCTGGCTTTTAACACCTCTGCCTGGGGAGGCATGTTTGAAGGTATTGGTTGACCTCATTGGCTGAGTTAGGTCCACCTGTGTGATGTCATGTTGGTACTTAAGTTGGGCGTGTCCAAGGTATTGGTTTTACCTGGGCCTAGGGGACTTGTGTATGTGCATGTTCAGTTTGGGTTCTTCCCATAGGTGCTCAATGGTTGCCTGATTTCTTTCCAACCTCCTCTACAGGAGCCTTTGCAGGCATGGGAGACAACACCCCTGTCCCTAAATCTAGCTCCCTAACAGTTCCAGGAAAGGTACTTTGGAGGTTATCCAGTGCTCACAACTGTGTAAATATTGGCTGCAATAAAATATCTATCACCAGCTTCACTTCATCATGTAAAATAAATTCTGACATGTAGTGATTCTCTCTGCCTTCATGATTTATTTAAAGCTCCATTTTCAATGTATTTGAAACTGTGATTTCCCTTAATTAGTGGATTTAAGTAATCATTGTCAATGACTATTAACTATAGGAGCCCTAGTGGTGTAGTGGTTACACATTGGGTTGCTTACCAAAGGGCAGCAGTTCATACTCACCAGTTCCACGGGAGAAACACAAGGATTTCTACTCTCATAAAGAGTTACAATCTCATAAACCCAGAGAGACAGTTCTACCCTGTTCTATTGGTTTTCTATGAGTTGGAAATGACACAAAGGGCAGTGAATTTGGTTTTTTGTTTTAGTATTAACAACATTAAAACAGATAACCAATTATGTATTTTCTCAGAAAGAACACAACAATATCTATAAATACTTGCCAATATAATGGAAATAAATCTTAACAACACTTTGTTTATTAGTTTTACTGTGTTAAAATATATTTCATACATCTAATTTTAATAAAGAATCTACCTATCAATTTTCAACCCAAACCTAAATATGAGCAATTGGTGGTCTGGTTCCACAGTCAGCCCCTGGATTTTGTTGTTGTTGCTAGGTGACAGTAAGTTAATTCTGACCCATAGTGACCCGGTGAAAACAGAGCCAAACAATCAATGGTCCTGTACTATCCTTACAATTGTTTCTACGAGTAAGCCCACTGTGACAGCCACGGTGTAAATCCATCCTGTTGAATACCTTTCACTGCTCCTCCACTTTACAAAGCATAAAATCTCTTCTCCAGAGACATTTCTCCACTGACAACATGTCCAAAATATGTCAGAACAAGTCTTGACATCCTTGACTGTAAGAAGCACTCTGGCAATACTTCTTCCAAGACAGATTTGTTTGTCCTTTTGGCAATCTATAGTACTTTGAATATTCTTCACCAGCACCACGATTCAAATGTATCAATTCTTCTTTGGTCTGGTTTAGCTCTTGATATTGAACTTCTTTATCATCTCTTCTCACAGACATTCCATTTGATTTCTGTGTCACATCTGGAGAAGTCCATGTAAATAGCTTCATTTTGTGTTGAGAACAGATGTATTCCATGAAGAAGGCATTGATCTTCCAGAATTCTATCTTGCTATCTCCATCTTCATTTCTATGACCAAGGCTATATTTTCCAACTACTGTTCCTTCCTTTTTGACAGTTTTCTTTGGAATGAGTATAAATATGGATCACTTATAGTCAGTTGGCCATGACTATAAGAGACCCATATTTGTACCCATTCCAAAGAAAGGGGACCAAAGAACGAGTATGAATTATAGAACAATATCAATAATATCACATACAAGTAAAAGTGTTCTGAAGACCATGCAACAACAGTTGCAGCAATACATTGCCAAGGAGTTGCCAGAAATTTAGGCTGGATTCAGAAGTGGACATGGAACAAGGGCTACTATTGCTGCTGTCAGTTGAATCTGGGTAAAAGCAGAGAATATCAGAAAGCTGTTTCCTTGTGGCTTATTGACTTAAAAAGTCATTCCACTTTGTGGAACATAACAAATTGTAGATAACATTGATAAGAATATGGATTTCTATATGATGATGGGGAAATAGATCTTTGTACACATATTTATAGGTTAAGGTTTCAGATTGACATTGGGCCTCTACTCAAGTACTCCCTCAATACAAGAACAATTTGTTATGTTAACCTGGCATTCCATGATACTCATCTTCCGGACATGATCACTGAAGACAAAGTGCATAAGAAAATGTGGTGAAGAAAGTTGATGGTGACTGGCTATCAAAAAATATAGTGTCTGTAGTCTTAATGGCTTGAAGACAAACAAGCGGCCATCTAGCTGAGAAGCAACAAAGTCCACATGGAAGAAACAAACCAGCCTGTGTGATCATGAACTATAGGATCAGGTATCAGGCGTCAAAGACCCAGAACAAAATTTCATATCATTGTGAATGACGGGAGAGTAGAGTAGACACCCAAAGCACATCTGTAGGAAATTGGACATCCCCTTACAGAAGGGTCACGGGGAGGAGTCCAGCTAGTCAGGATTCATATAGCACTGATGAAACAGACAACTTTTCTCTAGCTCTTTAATGACCCCCGCCCCGACTATCTTGACCCCAATTCTACCTTACAAATCCAGCTACACCAGAGCATGTACACAGGTACAGATAAGAACTCACAACACAGGGAGCCCAGGATAGATAAACTTTCAGGGCCAACAATGAAGATAGAAATACCCGGAGAATTAAGGGAAAGGTGGGGGGAGAAAAGGGATACCAATCACAATGGTCTACATATAACCCTCTCCCAGGGGGATTGACAACATAAAAGTGGGTGAAGGGAGATATTGGTCAGAGTAAGACATGAAAAAATAATAATTTATAAATCATCAAGGGTTCATGATGGAGGAGGGTGGGTGGAGGGAAAAATAAGCTGATACCAAGGGCTCAAATAGAATGAGCATGTTTTGAAAATGATGGCAACAAAGGTACAAATGTGCTTGACACAATGGTTGTATGTATGGATTGTGATAAGAGTTGTACGAGCCCCCAATAAAATAATTTTTTAAGTACATGAGTTGAATAAGGAAGGCTGAACAAAAATCGATGCCTTTGAATGATGGTGTTGGCAAAGAAAGCACTGTGGACTGCCAAAAGGGTAAACAAATCTATCTTGGAAGAAGTACAACCAGAATGCCTCTTAGAAGCAAGGATGGTGAAACTTCAACTCACATACTTTTGACATGTTAACAGGAGAGACCAGTCCCTGGAAAAGGACAATTTGCTTAGTAAAGTTAAGGGGCAGTAAAAAAGAGGCCCTTGACAAGATAAATTGACACAATGGTTGCAACCGTGGACTCAAATATAACAATACTGAGCATGATATACGACTGTAAAATGTTTCATTCTGTTGTACATAGAGTCAACAACCATCGCAACAGCACTTTACATAGAAAACTATCAATATCTCAAATTCATGGTGAACAGTAGATTCCAAATATATGCAAGATACACTGATCAAAACTAAGATCATTGAATACTACCTAGCTAAAACAACACAGTTTGTTTAACAATTATAAGTTTAAAACAATGAATGATAAATCTATAAATTAGACCATAGAAGGTAACTTAGACATTTAACTAATTTCAATATAGGGACTTTTATTTGGCTCATGAATGTGTAAAAAATGAGCTGGACATTTGGAGATACATAAGAAAATATATATGAATTCAATTAAGCATTTAATGGAGTACTATGATGAATTTTTCTATTCAAATACAAACTTCTCCCTTACTGGTTTTATACAAGTAAGTTTTCATGTATTAGAATTGCTTGAAATAGTTTCCATTTCTTCACAATGTATATTTTATAATTTATGATTGGAACATTACTTGAGAAAACAAACCAATACACAAAAATATATAAGAATATACATATCATCTGATCGAGATATGGAACTACATTTGTCATTACGTTCTCATAGAATTGCATGTGTCCTATAGTTGACTTCTCAGCCACTCATGCCTTATGTTAAAGAAACTTGCAACAAGCAGTGCTAAAACAAACAAGAATTATTTATTTCCAAAGAATTTCTGTAAGAACAGGAGTAATGGGAGAGAAGGAGGTAAGTTCAACGAGGTAGGGGAGAAGCATTGTAATGGAAGGAGAAGAGGAGAGATGACTACAGTAGAGACACCAAGAATAAGTCTGAGCCTCAACTCTGCTGAAACAAAGGTAGTGAAGATTTTTAAACATAGAAGGGAGCTAGTAGAAAATTCTAAGGCAATAAAATATGTTACCGTTTGGGTAAGCCATGAGATGTGTAGGTCACATGAAATTATCTCTAAAACACTCACTGCTATTGAGTCCATGCAGCCTCATAATGACCCTATAGGAAATGATAGAACTGCCCCTATGAGTTTCTGAGACTAGCTCTTTACCAAAATAGAAAAACTTGTCTTTCTCCTGTGGAGTAGCTGGGCATTGCAGTTATTAACCCAACATGTCTACCAGGACTCGTGGAAATTATCTCAAGTATATCAATAGCAGTGAGTTTGATAGAATATGGCTTTTTTAGAATAATAATTTTTTAAAAGTTGGAGTATTCCTTTAACAATTAATGTTTTGTAGGATCATAAAGATCAGGTAAAATTCTACATTTTCAACCCTCCCTTTTATGTAAGAAATAATATTCATTAATTTTCAATCAACTCAGAGGGGTTATATATCTGAATGGGGTAAGGTGGGATATCAGAAATAGTATTCTGAAGACTTGTTGGTGTTTCTGTGAAATAAATTGAACCATCTATGGTGGTTCAAAGGTCATTTGTTTTAAATTTAAGTATCCTAAAAGATATATGAATATAAAAGGAAAATATGAATATAAAAGTTTTTATTAGAGTAAATTATTCTATAAGAAAGATGAAAGGATAAGCATACTGTAAACATCACATAAATAATTAGTGGGAATATTGACAATCTGAAAAAGTATAATCAGTGACAAATTGTTAAGTGAGAATTTGCTATGTAAAATTTCACTGAACACATAATAGGATACTATTATAAAATTATTTTATGGATAGCAATTCAGGCTCCCACCACTGTGTGTCAATTTGTTGTACTGTGATGGCTTATATGAGTTGCTGTGATGCTGGAAGTGATATCATTGGTATTTCAAATTTGAGCAAGAGCATCCATAGTGAACAGGTTTCAGCGGAGCTTCCAGACCAAGAACAGATGACAAGGAAGGAATCAGCTGCCCATTATGGAGGAAGCAGTTCCTGAAAACCTATGCACAGTTTTGAAATATTGCCAGAAACTGAAGGCTTAATAAATAGGATCAGAACATTGTCAGAGTCAATGCCAGAGGATGGGTCCCCTGAGTTGGAGGGCACTTGACATATGACTGAGGAGGGGCAGCTTTCTCAGAGTGGAGTCAACCATCGTAACACGAATAGGGCAAAACCTGGGATGTGGACGCTTCTGGAACTTCATTTGCTGATGGGGCATGACTCACAGTAAGGAGAAAGAGCTTTGAAAATCTGCTAACAACCCTAACTTGGAATGTGTGAAGTACGAATCTAGGGAAATTGAAAGTCATCAAAACATAATGGAGAAATATCAATATCTTGGGCATTAGTGAGCTGAATTGGACTGGTATTGGCGATTTTGAATCAGAAACTCATGATTTACTATGGTGAGAATGACACAAGCGAGAGGAATAGTGTTGCATTCAAGACTGATTTTGAAGTACAATGCAGTCTGCGCTAGGGTCTCTATCTGCTTTCATGGATATCCAATCAAAATGACTATTATTTAAATGTGTACACCAGCCATGAAAGTTAGTGATGGAGAAGTCTACCAATACATTCAGTTGAAACTTGATCATGTGTGCAATAAAGATGCATTGAAAATTCTTTGTGATTGGCAGGCCCAAAGTGGAAACAACGATGGGGGAACAGTAGTTGGGAAATAAAATCTTGATGGTAGAAATGAAACTGGAGATCATATGGCAGAATTTTGAAAAACCAACAACTGGTTCATAGAAAATACTTTTTTTCAACAACACAAATGGATTTTTTTCCCCACGGGAACTTCTCCAAACCTAATACACAGAAATCAAATTCACTAAATCTGTGAGAAGACACGATGAAGAAGCTCAATATCAGCAACTAAAACCAGATGTGGGGCTGGCTGTAGATTAGACCACCAAGTGGTGATATGTAAGTTTAGGATAAAGCTGAAGAAAATTAGAACAGATCCGTAAGATCCAAATTATGACCTTGAGTCTATCCCCCCTGAATATCAAGAACAGGTATGATGCATTGAACATTAACAGAAGACTCTATGAGTTCTGGGATGACATGAAGACCATCATTCATGAAGAAAGTAATATTTCATTAAAAAGACAGGAATGAAAGAAAAGATCATGGTGGATGTCAGAAGAGACTGAAACTTACCCTTAATAATGGATTTCCTAAAATAAATGGAAGAAATGATGAAGTCAAAGAGCTAAATAGAAAATTTAAAAGGGCAGCTCAGGAAGACAAAACAAAATATTATGACGAAATGTGTGAAGACCTACACTAAGAAAATGAAAAGGGAAGAAGGCACTCAGCTTATCTTAAACTGAAAGAACTGAAGAAAAAATTCAAGCTTTTATTTGCAATATTGAAAGATGCTATGGGTTAAAAAGTGAATGATGCAGAAAACATCGAAATAGCATGCAAAGAATATAGAGAATCACAGTACCCAAAAGAATTAGTCAATATTCCACCATTTCAAGAGATAGCATATGAGCAAGAACCAATGGTGTTGAAGTAAGAAGTCTAAGCTACACTTAAAGCATTAGCCAAAAACAAAGATACAGACATTGATGAAATACCAATTGAAATGTTTCAACAAGTTGATGAAGCACTGGAAATATTTACTTGACTACGCCAGGGAATTTGAAGAAAGCTAATTGGCCAACTGCCTGGAAGTAATTCATATTTGTACCTATTAGAATACTTAAAATAGAGAATAATATAATTGATATCATTTGTAAGTAAAATTTTGCTGAAGATTACGCAACAATAGTTATAACAGGTCACTGACAAGGAGCTGCCAGAGGTGGAGGCCAGATTCAGAAGAGGACAAGGAACAAGTGATATCATTATTGATGTAAGATGGATCTTGTATCAGAGCTGAAAATATCAGAAAGATGTGTGGGTCATAACAAATGATGGAGAACCTTGAGAAAAATGGGAATTCCAGAAGACTTCATTGTGCTCATGTGGAACTTGTACATGGGTCGAGAGGCAGTTGTGTGAATAGTAGAAGGGCATATTGAAAGTTGTATGTCAGGGTTATATTCTCTCTTCATATTTATTTAATCTATATGCAGGCCAAATAAGAAAAGCTGGATTATATAAAGAAGAATGCAACATTGGGATTGGAGGAAGGCTTATTAACAAGCTGAAATATGCAGATGATACAACCTTGCTTGCTGAAAATGAGGAGGACGGAAGCACTTGCTGATGAAGATCAAGAATCACAACCTTCTGTATGGATTGCAATTCGAAGTAAAGAAGAGAAAATTCCACACAATTGAACCAATAGGTAATATCATGATCAATGGAGAAGAGATTGAGGTTGTCAAGGATTTTATCTTGCTTGGATCCACAATCAATGGTCATGGAAGCAGCAGTGGAGAGATCAAAAGCTATATGGCATTAGGTAAACCTGCTATGCAAGACCCATTTTTCAAAAGCAAAGTTGTTACTTTGAGAACTAAGGTGTGCCTGACCCAAGCCACACTATTTTCAATGACTTTATATGCATGTGCATGTTGGACATTAGCTAAGAAAAACTGAAGAAGAATCAATGTAATTGAATTGTGGTTCTGGAAAAGAATGTTGAAGAATCTACATATAACCCCCTCCCTGGGGGCCGGACAACAGAAAAGTGGGTGAAGGGAGGGAGATGTCGGACAGTGTAAGACAAGACAAAATAATAATAATTTATAAATTATCAAGGGTTCATGAGAGAGGGGGGAGGGGGGGGGGGAGGGACAAAATGAGGAGCTGATACCAAGGGTTTAATTAGAAGGCAAGTGTTTTGAGAATGATGAGGGAAACAAATGTACGAATGTGCTTGACACAATGGATGAATGTAGGGATTGTGATAAGAGTTGTATGAGCCCCAATAAAATGATTTAAAAATATAAAAATAAAATGACAAACCAACCTCTTTTAGAAGCGATGTAGCCGGAGTGCTCTTTAGAGGCAAGGGTAGCAAGACTTCGTCTTACATGTTTTGGGAAAGTTGTTAGGAGAGAACAGCTTGTAGAGAGGACATCATGCTTGGTAGAGTGGAGGGGCAGTGAAACAAAGGAAGACTGTCAAGGAGATGAATTGGCACAGTGGCTGTAACAATGCGCTCAAACATAGAAACAGTTGTGAGGATGGCGCAGGACAAGGCAGTATTTCCTTCTGTTGTACATAAGGTTGCTATGGGTTAGAACCTAACAACAATTTTGATTCACTTAGCCTTTTTTATTATTTCAATGAAAAACTATTTAATTTTTCTTTAGCTCATTAAGAAACATATTTAATCAGGAAATTTGGGTGTCTATGTTTTAAAGGTGAATTAATAACCAAATTTACTTCAGACTATGCATAACCAGAAAAGTATTACATCATTAAACACAGAATCATTACATTATTACATGTAGAAAGGGTATAAGCATTAATTTACAACTTCAAGTCACCTAAAATTAGTTAAAATAATCAAGAATGTTATCAACTACACTCTCTAATAGAACGGTCAATGCTTAGAAGCTACATATATTTAGCTAACATTTTAAAAGGTACTCATATATGAATTTAGTTACATGAAGAAAGCAAGAAATAAAAGGAATAAGCCATTCCTCTGGGAAAAGCTACAGGTTATCCATTACATTTTGTAATAACATAAATGTCCATAATACAAGTAATCCATAATTCCTTTTGCAAATATCATTGATATTTGTAAGATCAGATGACAATTTATTTTATAATAGACTGAAATATAAGCCCTCTAATCTAGAATCCACTTAACTGATTTGCCAGATTAATGAATTCTCTCCTTATCCTCCATAAAATGTACTTTACACTAGCGCATTGCATACTAACTGCTTGAAGCCACTATTTGTTCATATTTCCACTTTTACTCTTTGAGTCATATGTTTAGCAAAAAACAAATATATTAATAAATCTTTTTATGCTATATTTACTCATTATAATTCTAAAATGCAAATTAATAGGGATAAAAATGCTATTATTCTTAAAAATAAGCATAAAGCTTGCAAATAGCAAAGCAATTAGAGAAGTAGCTTAAAATAGTATCATATTGGTGGATACAAGAATAAAGAAAATGTTCTAAAATTGATTGAGATAATAACTGCACAACTGTCTTTAATATACTTACATATTGAATAGTGTGATGTGAATTATAATTCAAAAAAAGTCAAGAAAAAAATAAATGGTGTCATTATGACTTTAAGCCAATTTGATGGCACTGAGTAATAAAATTACAACAGCACTTAACATGAAAATATCTTTAAAATTATCAAATTAGGTAAGTATATGGATATCATAAATTATTTTGCATTAAAACTTCTGTGCACGTTTCCTTAAGATATTTTGCTTTAAATCAACTGGAACTACTAAACTAAATGGATACTAACAACATCCAAACATTTCATGAATTTTATACAATGTTATATAGTTTTAGATGTTTAATGAAACATTTCTTACTTTAATAATTATTGAGAGTGTTCATTATGTATTTGTTTGCTTTTTCACAGGTCTTTCAAAATCTAGTATAGAATGACAACTATTCCAATAGCAAATACTAATATAATCGTTATACTATGCCAGGAACTGCTCTTAGGCTTTATACATAGGTACTCACTTAGTTTTTACAATACAATGTAGACATTATTTTCATCTTATAAATTGGAAAATTATGGCATATGTTACTTACCCAAGGCCATACTTGTGATAAATGGCAAGGCTATTATTTGAATCAAGCTTAAATCTAAAGTTCATGGTATTTATCATTTAGCTCTGCTGCCCAGCAGTAACTATAAGACACAGTAGTATTCTTCCTATACTCATGTCCATGCATACACACACATATTTACATATAGTTGAAAACCAAATTCTACCATGCAATAGCAGCTACTTTAGAAATGCTCATCAGTTATACTTTTAGAATGCAGTGATATGTGAATTACTTTGACTTTTTATTCACTTTGCCAAGCTAATATCAGGGCACAAGTACTCTCCAGGGCTGTTTTGTCTAGTCATAGCAAAAGTGTCTTCACTAAAAAATTATCAGGATGTATAATATCTTAATGAAACTGTAGAAGCTACTAGGCAAAATCTTGTCTCTCACAAGGTATTTTGTTGTGGTGGTCATGCTAAAAGATAGTATATAGAGTATAATCCCTGAAAGCAATCTTCCTTATCTGTCCTCCCCAACATAATAAACAGTTCACTATCACTCATATCGGTTTGTCCTACTGTGGTCATGTTTGCATTGCTGTGATGCTGGAAGCTGTGCTATTGGTATTTCACTTACCAGCCTGGTCATCCAGGTAAAGTGTTTTCAGTGGAGCTTCCAGACTCAGACAGATAAGGAAGTAACAATAACGGTCGAGTTTAGCCACTGAAAATCTTATTACTAACAGCATACCGTTATCTGATATAGTGCTAAAAGATGAGCTCCTCACATCAGAAGACACTCAAAATGCAATGGAGGAAGTGTTCTCCTTAAAATCAACATTAATGATATGGATGGCGCAAATCTTTGGGGGTATTGTCAAAAATTAGGGGACAAAACAGTTGCAAACATCAATTACTCAGAATGTGGAACGCACAAAGGAAATTGGAAAAGAACACATAAAAATATTTTAGGCATTAGAGAACTGGAATGGACTGAATTGTACATTTTTAATTGAACAATATATACGGGAAGATATTCAAGAAGAATGGTATCACATTAATCATCAAAAAGAACATTTCAAGAGCTATCTTGAAGTACAATGCTGTGATAAGATAATATTTAGATGCCTATATTATTCAAATTTATACACTAACCACTAAAGCTAATGATGAAGAAATCAAAGAATTCTAACTTCTTAAGTCTGAAATTGATTGAAACATGCAAATAAGATGCAGTGAAAATTACTGGTAAATGGAATGGCAAAGTTGGAGAAAAAGAGGAAAAATCTGTAGCTGGAAAATACTGCCTTGTTGGTAAAAACAAAGCTGGAGATGACATGACATAATATTGCATGACCAATTATTTCTTCATTTGAAATACCATTTTTCAACAACATAAATAACTGTACATGTTGGACCTTGCTAGATGAAATACACAGAAGTCAAATTGACTACATCTATAGAAAGAGACAGTGGAGAAGCTCAATTAAGGCTATGATTGAGGAACAGAGAATTAATTGTGGAACAGAGAATTAATTGCTTATATATATGTTCAGGTTGACACTGAAGAAAATAAAAACAAGTCCAGGGTTATGGGGGGAGGTCAGATGCGCAGGCATTCCCTCTCCTGAGGGCAATCAGTTGCCAGACTGCTGTCTCATCCCACCACAGGGGTGGGCCTGCTCCCTGCCTCTGGGGACAGTGGACAGGCTCCTGTAGGTGGAGTTTTCATCCTACTAATAATGGTTCCTATGGAGACCCAGAGACCACCCCCTAGACCACCCTCTCATTACTGTGTACCCTATAGTGTAACCCTTCCTGTGACGTATGTCTCTACCTGTAATTAGTGGGCTTGCATGCCCCCAAAAGGTATATAGGTGTGAGACAGCAATATAGAGCTCTCTGACTCTCTCTGATCGCTCCTTGCTGCTCACTCCCTGGTCACTCCCCTCTCTTCCCCCTCTCCCTTGTTCCCCTGCTCTCCTTCCCTTCCCCCTCTCTCCATGTGGACCACCAAGCTGGGCCAAGGTGAGCAATGCTACCATGTAATGTGTCTGACAGTATTATTGTAATATCTCTCATGCTCTCGATGACTTTAATATAATACCTATATATCTCAACCGTACAATTGTGCATTGCTGAACCCAGAAGTAGTATTACTGAACCAGTGAGTTCCAGTAGCGGGTGGGGCTGGCCCCCCACCCCCTCCACGCCATTTTAATTTAATACTACACAGGGTAACAAATAGAAAACCTTAGGTATATCCCACCTGAATTTGAAGACTATCCAAAAATTGTATTTGATGCACTGACTGCTAATGATCAAATATTAGACAAGTTGTAAAATGACATCAAGAATATCATATATGAATCTGGACTCTGAGTTCAGGGTACCTAGGAACCTGAGGCTTCTTGGACCACTAAGCCAGTTAACTGCAGTTACCTGGGCAGCGAGAACAGCACCTGGCCCTGCCAGCTCCCCAGGAGGAAGAGCAAGCCAGAAGGAACACCAGCCTGACCCGCAGCACTGGCGACCTGGACCATTGGTGGGGGTAGAAGGGTGGAGATGGTCTGGCATGGTCTTTGAAGGGGCGGGGTATCTACTGCCTTAGGGCTTGAAGCATGGGAGTAGTGCATGGCCTGTAATCTGCAGGGCAAGTGCTAATGGAGATGCAATTGTGGTACCTACAAGGTGCTTAGGTAACAGCTTGCTGTCAACTCCATTAGCTGTAAGACCAAGAGTCAGATGAGTCCACCCAGCCTTCTCCTTCCACATCTGGAGTAGGAATGGAAAACACAAATTTCTTTTCTTTGTAAATGGCTTACCATTTCTTCTGTCAAGGAATTAGGACCTAGAGAAGAGTGCTCCAAAAATTCCTAATGGGTATATGCAAATGTGCTGATCACCTTACTGGCAGGTGGCACTGACCTTTAAATGGAAACATGCCTGGAAGGTTCTTTTTCACTCTAGGTTACTTTTTGTATTACTGGCCATTGCTTTGAAAATCGTCCTAGATGTTTTATAAAATCCATCTCAGAACTCAGTCAGAATTGAACCTAACCAGAGAGTCATTCAATCTTTCTTTGTTTCTTTCATTTTTTAATTAAAAAAATTAAACCAAGACTCCAGAGACTAAAGTAACTTGCTTACATCCTCCAAGGCACATCATAGGTGCTGTACAGCCTATGTGGCTGGCTCTAGTTCATTCTGCTGCCTGAATCAGCACAGTATTGAGTGGAGCTGCTGGCTGGTGACCTTCACCTACTGAGTCCTCTCGATAGGCCTCTTGGCTTATATTGACTTCATTGATGGCCCTTGGCCTTTTTACTCACCCAAGCTTGCCGAAAACACCTCTCCAAGCACACGTTGTCTCATGTTGGGGCTACTTCTTCTTTAACCTGGGCTGCTGCATCTACTTCCAGTCTGAGGGTGCCCTGATGCTGGCACACCACACACTGTGTATCTCGTGTATGATCTTGGACCTGGTGCTTGGAAAGTCCTACATAGAGTTCAATACAATCATCTTTTGCTGTGAGATCACCAACTCCTTGCTGATTCTGTACTGGTTTCTCCATGAAACAGAGCACTACCAAACACTCTTAAAGGCCAGCGATCCTTGAACTAAGTACAAGCTTTTCTTTCTTGGTATATTTTAATTTGTTCTTTGTCAGTGGCTTGATGTTGTTGCTGTTTTGTTGTACATTGTTGCTTGGTTTTGCTCTGTCTTGTTTTTGTGCATGTTGTTGTCTCCGCAGGTC
>NW_022103940.1:3348870-3379265 GCF_000313985.2 Echinops telfairi | reverse complement strand
GGGGAGCGGGGAGGGAGGGGAAAATGAGGACCTAATGCTGGGTGCTTAAGTGGAGAGGAAATGTTTTGAGAATGATGAGGGCAATGAATGTACAAATGCACTTTACACAATTGATGTATGTATGGATTGTGATAAGCGTTGTATGAGCCCCTAATAAAATGATTTTTAAAAAAGTTTCATCCGCGATATGGTAGACTTCCTCTTTGTGGCCCTGTTCTCTGGACTGCTCTCCCCCAAACCCAATTGGTTCATCAAACTTGGGGGAGTAGCAATATATGCTGTGTCTTGGTGCTTCATGTTTAGCATCTCGAGCTTTGCCTGGAGGAAAAGCATGAAGAAGTGCCATGCCTGGAGAAGCAGGTGGGGTGAGAAGAGGAAGCTTCAACACAATGAACTTCTCAAGACTCACCAGTCAAGGCTGCCTCCAGACCATGGGTTGGGTTATGGCAGCCTGGGGAATCAGGCTGAAAACATGGCTGTTTTAAAATTGTGCTCATAACAAACTTAGATTATAAGAAAAGCACTATATGCAATTGCTTAGTGAGGTCCATCTTTATGCCGAGTCTAGTCCAGTACTAAAACACTAACTTCCACAGTGTCAACAGTGAGACTACTTGGGGGTTTGTGAAAGTCAGAACTATATTAAGCACTTACCGCATGCATTTTAGGAGCCTTGTGTGGTGGTTACACGTTGGGCTGCTACCTGCAAGGTCAACAATTTGATCACACCAATGGCACTCTGAGAGAGAAGGATGGAGCTTTCTACTCTCATAAAATTACATCAATAGCAATGAGTACAAAAGAAAAAGAAAAGGTTCTAAAATTGATTGTGGTAAAGGTTGTACAACTCTTTGTGATGTCGAACTGTTGAAATGTATGATATGTAGACAAAGTTCCAATAAAATGTTTTTTTTTTTTAAGACTACAGTCTCAGAACCTCAGGAACAGTTCTACCCACCCTGTCCTACAGGGTTGCTATGAGTCTGTCTTGACTCGATGGTAGTGAGTTTGATTTTGGTTTCGTGTCCATTTTAGTTCGTGATGACTCCCAACCATTTTACCCCTGAGAGGCTTGGAGTTCTGACAACTTAGAAAGGATTTGAGAATGAATGGCACTATTTTTATTTGTTCCTTTGATAACAAAAGGCTAAATGCTTTCTTTCTGTGTAAAAATATAAATAAGTTTGTTTCATTTTCTATAATGCGAAGGCTTGCAGAAAGATGCATGCCTTTGGCATTCTGATCCTTGGATCAGAGAAGTCAGACTTGCACACTGCTTAAACAGAGGGTGCTTGATGGAATGAAATAGTGGCAGTGGTGGCAGGGTACTTACTGAACTCCCTGATTTGAGTGGACTCAGAGCCATACTGAGATTTGCTCATTTGCTAGGAGTTCTTACTGGGATTGGTATATAACTGTACTCAGGAACAGGATTTGCCATAGAAAAAGGATTAAAAAAAATAGCTAAGAGACGGAGGCTAGGAATAAAGTCCAGGAGAAACCAAGGTCAAGCTTCCAGATGTGCTACATTTGTTATAATTGATGATTATTGCTGGGTATTATTAGTTGAATCCATAGTTTGCTTTAGGATTCACTCTTCCTGTTATCAAGTTCTTGCATTTTGACAATGCAACACCACAGGATCATTCATGGCAGCTTGACAACACATTATCATTATCATTCAGAATAGTTACACTGCCTTCTGTGCTGTCCCTATTCAAACATTCTCTGAAACCTCCATGAATCACTGGCAATAACTACTTATTTGAATGTCTCTGTACTTTTTCCATTCTCAAAGTGCCATATATCATATATTGGAATAATGCATTATGAAGCTTTCCCAGACTGGCTTCTTTTACTCACTAATATGCATTTAATATACTTCTATGTTCCCCAACCCCAGCTCACTGTAGCTTGAAAAATTCTTGTTACCTTTCAATTGCTTATTTATCCAGTCATATTTTGAGTGAGTTATTGCTTCTGATTTTTAGCAAGTATGAATAAAACTGCTACAAAGATTCACATAAATGCAATGGAGCATGATTATAGGAAGGCTATGTTTAGTTTTGTAGGAAACTACTGAAATGCCTTCCAAAGTGACTCTACAGTTTTTCATTCCCACCAGCATTGAATGAAGGTCTTGATGTGATGCTCTGTGCCTGTTTCGTATTTGCCATTGTCAGTGTTTGGGGTTGTAGCCTTTCTATGGGCTCAAATATACTAATGATTGTGGGGATGGCACATGGAGAGGCAGCATTTCTTTCTGTTGTATATAGAGTTGCTATGGGTCAAAATAACAAAAGCATCTAAGAACATCAACAAAAATATAGTGATATATCATTGTTAATTTTGCAATTTTCTACTTGCGCACAATATGGAATAGTTTTTAATATACTGATTTATTATCTATATGTGTTCTTTGATAAAGTTCCTGTTGACATATTTTGTCAATTTTAAAATGTGGTTGTTTGTTTTCATGTGTTGAGATCTGAGAATGATTTAGTTTACAAATAATATATTTCCTTGATAGATATATGTCTACAAATATTTTCTCATAGCCTATAGCTCATTTTTTCATGAATTATTTTGTAAAGCACAAGTTTCTAATTTTAGTGAAGTCAATTCTATCAAGTTTATTTCTTTTATAGATTGTGATTTTGATTTTGAATCTAAGTGTATTGACAAACCCAAGTTACTTAGAGTTTTCTCTGTGATAGTTCCAACAAGAAGCTTAATAGTTTTGCATCTTAGATTTGATTCTGTAATTCATTTTGAGTCATTTTTGTGTGAAAGCTTTAAGCTCTGTGTATATAATTACATATATATGTATTTACTATGTGCAAATAAGAAAAAAACATGTAGTATCTAATTGTTCTTGCACCATTTGTCAAAAAGACTGTCTTTTTTCCCTTAAATTGTCTTTTATCCTTTGTCAGTGATCATTTGAACACATTTGTCTTGACATATTTCTGGGATATTCTGTGCCATTATACTCCGTTGGTATTTTTTTCCTCATTATTGTGTGGACTACTTCATATCTTACCTTTTTATGTTGAGATATAGTCAATTGCTCAATATGGTCCTTCTAGCCATAATCTCTTATATATTGTATTACAAATTCTTGCTTCTATTCCAGTGTCTATAATCCCCTTTGGGGGTGGGTGGAGGGTTCTGCTATGCTAATGGGCAAGATTAAGGTGGGATTAAGTCTCTACCTTAATAGAGGGCGTGAATCAAATCACCATCCATTGTTTCCTTGGAGTTATGATCTGCTGAAAGACCAAAACCACACCTCCATTAAAGCATTCATCTGTGTATAAAAGCCAGCTTGGAAATGTAAAGAAAAAGTCCAGGACCATGAAGAAGAGCCACTAGTGGAGTATATTTAGAGTGGAAGAGGACCGGGGACAAAATAAAGGAACTAGGTCTAGGCCAGGGGCAAAAGGAAGGAGATCATGAGAGAGAACAAGGAGCAGCCCTGAGACTATGAGACTTGTGGCAGAGCAGCAGGCTGGTTTCCTGCCCTACAGAGGCAGAGGTGAAGAGACCTTGTAGCTGTGAGGCTGAAAACTGGAGAAAAACTTAGCTTCTGGCCGAGGAAAAGTGTTGCTGTGGACCAATTACAATTATTCTACTGTTTACTGACCCTGACTTGTAGTAAACTGTTAATTTTCCTAAGAAACCTACACAATTGAGAGCTTTCCTTGTAAGTTCTATATAGATGTTGCAATAGATTATCAAACCCAACAGAAAAGCAGAATGTCATGGGAGGAATAGTTGGTGTCAGAATAGTCAAAGAAAGTTCTGATCATAGGCCACTGGACATCCCCTCACAGAAGGGTCTCCGGGAGGAGACAAGCCAGTCAGGGTGGGATGTAGCAATGATGAAACATACAACTTTCCTCTAGTTTCTAAATGCTTCCCCCGCCTCCCCCATTATCATGATCCAAATTCTACCTTACAAATCTGGCTAGACCAGAGCATGTACACTGGTACAGATAGGAACTGGAAACAGGAAATCCAGGGAGGATGATCCCTTCAGGACCAGTGGCGAGAGTGGTGATACCGGGAGGGTGGAGGGATGGTGGGGTAGAAAGGGGGAATCGATTATAAGGATCTACATGTGACCTCCTTGCTGGGGGACGGACAACAGAAAAGTGGGTGAAGGGAGACGTCCGACTGTAAGATATGACAAAATAATAATTTATAAATTATCAAGGGTTCATGAGGGAGGGGGGAGAGGGGAGGGAGGGGAAAAAATGAGGAGCTTTTTACCAGGGGCTTAAGTGGAGAGCAAATATTTTGAGAATGATGAGGGCAATGAATGTACGAATGTGCTGGACACAATTGATCTATGGATGGATTATGATAAGAGCTGTATGAGCCCCTAATAAAATGATTTTAAAAAAGAAAGAAAGGTCTGATCTCTGCACCATGGCAATAAGGAAAGCCAGAGGAAGTCAGATATGGCCCTCCACAATGTTTTGTTTTGTTTTTTCATCTATAAATTAATTTTGTTTCATTAAGTGGTTCACTTTTATTAAGATGAATCTACTTGGGGGTTGTGGAAAATAAAAGTAAAAGATGTTGCTTAAGTGATATAGCTTTAAGTCATTTTGAATGCTAAGTTTTCTGACTACTCTGAATAAATGATATTGAAGTGGTACCTCAAATGTTCTTTCTAGTTCAGTGGCATTGCATCTAGTCAACATTCCTTTTATTCTTATTTATTTTCATCAAGTCAGACTTTGTGTTGATGTTCACAAAATAACACTGGGAATTTTATTCCAATTACATTGAAGACATAGATCACAGAAACATTGGCATCTGAGCAATATCATCTTGCTTTCCATGAGCAAATATTTAATTTATTTAAACCTTTTATTTATTTATTTCATTAGATTTAATGCTTTTCCTCATGGATTTTGTTTACATATGTGCTTTAGATACTAATGCAAATTATATATTTCACTAACAAATTTCAATTATTATTCATTGCTAAATAGGAATATAATGGAGTTTTGTACCTTACAGCCTTGAAATAAGCACTTTAAATCCCATAATGGTTTTTTATTGTAGTTGATTCTTTGAATTTTTCTACTCAGTCATGCCATCTGTAAGCAATTAGTTTCATTTCTTCCTTTACAAACAAGCTTGTATTTCCCTTTCTTGTATTACTACATTAGCTAGGCTTTCCAGTACAATGTCGAATAGGACTATTATATGGATATATCCTGGCTTTGTTATCAATCTTAGGGAAAAATTTTTTTTTTATCATAAGTATAATTTTTTTTAAAAGATAGTCTTTACCAAAACTTGGAAGTACCCCTCTGTACCTCACTTTCTGAGAGTCTTCTTTATGAGCAAGCATTGGCTTATGTCAAATGCTTCCTCTGTATGCATGAATATACTCATATGCTTTTTATCATTTTTGTGTTAATATGAGGCATTACATTGATTGATGGTCAACTAATAAACCAGCCTTGAATATCTGGAATAAATCACACTTATAGCTATCATATTTGTAACTGTATTCTACTCCCCAAGGGAGAAAGATGAACCTCTTTACTCCAAAAACATTTACTGTATGAAGTAATATTTAAAAATGATGCATTATTATGAGAGATTTCCATATGTGCCACTCCCTTTGTGTTATGTGTATGTGTGCTTCTTTTAAGGGAGGAAGTTTTATGGGGAATCATAGCAACTATGGGCATTACCAAGAAAAATTCATTTGGAAATTAGTCAGCACAACAGTTTCCTGCCAGGGCATATAGGACAGTCACGTCGAAGCTCAGGATGATGTAATCTCACAGTTTTCAGTTAAGCACTAAATCTCTAAAGGGCAGAGTCACATGAAAAAGAGTACTACTGAGGGAAGTCTGAGTTTTTGTTTATCTTTTGTTCATCAACCTGACTGAATATAGTCTAACTTCTTTTCAGTTTAATTGAATTTTTGTGGAATACTACTTTGAAAACAGATACATCATTTCTGAAAGCACACTCCCATCTCTCTCACAAAGCAAGCTAAATGGTTTAAATTATATAGATGTAAATATGTGTTGTTGTTACATAATCTGTTGCCAACTTGAGAACATTAAGATTGAAGGGATGGAGTTTAGGCTGTCAGTCAGGTCTCATCTCGATGACTTCATTTGGAGGTGGTAAGGGGCTAAATAGTTTGCTGGAGGCAGGACATATGCTCACAAGACACATAGAGCTACGCTAGAGCCCTGGAGCTGAAGAACCCACGTGGAGACCCCTGCCAGTGCTGAGATACTTCCACTGCCACTGGATCCACAAGACTTTCTACCCACTGGCCTGTGACCTTCCTGCAATCAGCATCATTGCATGTGTTGCATGAGTCTGAAGAGGAATTTATAGATTGATATTGAATATATGGCCTAATATCAGACTTATGAACTTGATCTGGACTGGGCTAAGATATTTTCTTGATGTACAATTACTCTTTGATATAAACCTCCCTCTTACACACATATGTGTTTCTGGATTTGTTTTTCTAGTCAACTCGGACTAACAATATTTAAACAATCATAATATTCAAATTTTAGAACTGAATTATCAATATTGTTTTAATATATAAATTATAAATATCCTTTAATAGTCAATTATTATAATTATATATATTGAAAAGCCTGATTAAATTAGATCAAAAGATATACTTTTACAAATGTGTCAAATTTGGAAGTAGGCAGAGGGATTATTAGCTGTATTTTCTTTGGAGCAATTGTCATTTTTCCAGAAGATCTTCTTAAAAAGTTCTAGAGGATTTTTAATAGACTGATATTCTATTGACCTTGTCATTTCCTAACTTTTTAAGTAGACATTTTCTTGCAGAAAACTGATAGTACTCCCTAAAACTTTTGTTTATACCTGTGCAATGAAATCTTACCCAGTAAGAGGGAACCGATTGCAAGGAACTCTATGTGACCTCCTCCCTGGGGACGGACAACCGAAATGTGGGTGAAGGGAGACGTCGGACAAGGCAAGATATGACAAAATAACAATTTATAAATTATCAAGGGCTCATGAGGGAAGGGGGAGCGGGGAGGGAGGGGGAAAATGAAGACCTAATGCTGGGGGCTTAAGTGGAGAGGAAATGTTTTGAGAATGATGAGGGCAAAGAATGTACAAATGCGCTTTACACAATTGATGTATGTATGGATTGTGATAAGAGTTGTATGAGCCCCTAATAAAATGATTTAAAAAAAAGAGTTGTATGAGTCCCCAATAAAATGATGTTTTAAAAAAGGAAAAAAAAAGAAATATATTTGATTGCCAATTGGATGGGGAAAGATCATCTATATTGCATTTTATTGTCTTATAACACTTAAACCCATTTTCCTAATTGGAAAGAATATTTCAGGATTCCTGTTGACACACTGTCTTTTCTTTAAATTCTACTTTGAACCATTCTTAATGGCTTTTTCATTAATGCACTGAACAAAGTTTATGAAACATGCTCATTTTATAATTGCATGTGGATCATACTTTAAAATTTTGAAAGTTATGCTTTAGCAGAAGTATAAAATTTACTTTAATATACCCTATACTTAATAGGCCTCATGCAGGCACTGTTCCGTATAGAGTGGTGCTTATGTGATCTGACCATTCTGTGCATCAGAAGCATCAGTGTGGTTGTCAGTTATATCCTATTTGTAAGTGATATCTTTAAAAATTACTTATTCATTCTTTAGCTCTTGTGTATATAAAATCCTAAAAAGAATTATGAAAGAGTATCTGAGAAATTGCTGTAAGAACAGCAACAAAACCAAATAATTAACAATTATCACACTATTTATAACACATCTTGAATAGTGTCATTTCTACTCTATCAGGTATGGATAAAAAATATTTCTGTGTTAGTTGTCTGGATTTTCCTTTTATTGGAAGATTCTAACCTTATAGTTTTCGCTGATCTTCTCTGTCTCAAAACAGTTCAAGGTCCATGATGATAAAATGAATTCTGTCCTTACATCTTAACTTTCATATTAATTATTTTTGTATCCGTACCCCTAAATGTGGTGTGATGGTTATGCACTGGCCTGTGATCCACAAGTTCAGCAGTTTGAAACCACCAGCTGCTCTGAGGGAGAAAGGTGAGGCTGTCTATGTAATGATTTCATTATAGTCTCAGAAACCCACAGGGGCAGTCCTACCCTATCCTATAGGGTCACCATGAGTCAGCATTTATTTTATGGCTATGAGATTCCCAAGTGCTTCAGAATCAGAGTTTCTTACATAATTGTGACTAATTGCATTTTAATATCTTGTCACCCTGGCTTTTAGTGGGGCAAAAAGACAGTGAAATTAAAAAATAAAATAAATAAATAAATAATTATTTATTACAGAATTTCTGTGTAGGAGGTAAGGTACTCAGGTAGGCGTGAGGCATGCTGATGAAAGGGGAACTAAGGGATTTGGCTTGAAATTGCATTTGTAAGAGAAGTGGTTTTTTTAAATTGTGATTTTTTTTTGGTTTGATATATGTTGGATTATGAAGGATTATTTCCAATATTCCTTGAAAATCGTACAGAATAAGATTTATAGTGATCCAAAGGATGCAAAATCACAAGATTTGTAACTGTAGGACTTACATATTCAACTGGGTTTAGTCGTCTTATTAATTATATGACCTAAATTCAATCACTTAATCTAATCCTTAAATTTCCTCACCTGTAAAACTGATTTAGTAGTCCTTGACTACTTTACACCTTTCATATAAAGATAAAATATATGACAACAAAGGTGTAGCTAAAATATGTATCCAATAATATGCTACAAATAAATAGCATAGGTTAAGAGATTTCTACAAAAAGGGTACAGAAACAAGTCTCTTTCCAACACGTAATTACTAGGCTCACGATAATCATAATTAACGTTAACTTTTATCAGTGTTTCTGATATTCTATGCTGTGGGTAGTTTTTTTCCCCAGTAGACTCATTCTCTAGAGTATGGAATTTTGCCATGCTCTCTTATTATTCCTTTAGTATAATTATTAGTATATTATTCTCTTTAGTATAAGTTTATGCAGACTTTCAATAAACTTGGGAGAGAGAAGAATTTTCCAGAAGGGGTCAGTGAGTGTTCAGAACCATAACCAAACCTTATTGGGTCTGGTGTATGTCAATCAAACTTTATCCACCAATGAAAATATGACCCGGCAGGAAATGCACGGAGGGGCGGTTACCAGAGGGCTAGCAACTGTTGCGAGAACATTCCCCGCACGTTTGGCATTTGGCGAGGCAAAGTAAGTGAAAATCTTTAATAATTTAACCAGTAAATAATATTTATATTTTGGTAAGAGCTGATATTGAGTGAAGAAGTACCACCTACTTAGTATAAATCTTGATAGACCAAGAAAGAAAATAACTAGAGCGTGAATACGATTGATGCTTACTTGTAAAGATCCGAGGTAGGGTTAAAGCAAAGGAGAAAAACTCCTTAAGTACTTTTCGAAGTTTATGGAAGAATTTTGAACAGAAAAGTAAAATTCATCCAAAGTCCAGAAACCTTGAAATTTTCAAATGGAAATCATAGAGGGCAATACTTAACGGAGAATTTACCGGAAACTAAACCCAGAAGATGAACACTTGGCGGATATGTGCCATTTAAACCTTGTGACTGTACGTGATGTTTAAACCAGAGCTTGTTAGATGTCTGTATTTCTCAGATACGGTTTTTGGTAAAGGTATAAAAACGTAAACAAAATTTAAATATCTCGGAGGTTGGGGGGGGGGTGCCATGAAAATGTGACTTGAGTACTTTTGCCCTGCTTTTATTTCCTTTTGTTTTTCTTTGGTTTCTAAGAAAAATGTCCTTTATGAAAAAGAACAATCAGGCTCTTAGGAGCAAAACCACAAGATTTGTTACTAGAGGATTTATATCTTCTATAAAACCTATAAGATTAGCTATTAAAATATTGACAATGCCCCAGCAGGACAAATCAATAATTCTGGGAAGAAAATTAGTTTTCTAAAATGACTTAATGTCCTTATCCTTATCCCGTGATATTATTATATTAAAAGTTCTAGGTCTTGATATAATTATCTTTCAGTCTTCAGGAGCCCTGTCCTTGTGGTGTAGTGGTTAAACGTTAGGCTGTTCCGCAAGGTCAGTAGTTCAAAATCATTTACTGCTCTGTTCTGTAGAAGAAAGACAGGGCTTCTACTCCTGTTAAGAGTTAAATCTCAGGAACCTACATGGGACAGTTTCTACTGTGTCCCATAGGGCCACTGTGAGTGATAGATGTAAGTGACTTCAGTAGCTGGATAAATTTACCTTTATAGTCTTTTAAAAAATTGTAGATGAATCTTGTATTCTATAATTCTGTTTCTTATAAGAAAAATATATTGATAAAGTATAGGGCTCATGATGTTTCTGTTTGTCAAAAACTTTATCTTCAAAAATCAGATAAAAGGGACTTCTATTTAAGATACATACTCAAATGGAGATATAAACCGGTATTGTTTGATTGTGACAGACTATTTGGCAATCTTTCCTTTTAAGTGATTTGTTTGGTTCTCCCTTTAATCGTATCTATGAGATATATTATGAGTATAAGCTATTTTAATGAACATGAAAATATTATAGTTGCTGATTTAATCAATGTTAATCCTACATATGATATGTCTTACTGGCTCTAATTTATATATATATTGTACATTATAGCATAAGAAATAGGGTTACTAGTGAATGCTAAATTTTGTAGTTGATTAAGACAATTGCTAGAAACTAGAATCAAATACAAGTATAGCTCATTTGCAGATAATATAGTGTGAAAAAAAGCTTTTATCATGGTTTTTCATTAGAAAATTAGTTTACAAAAAACTTTAAATATATAGCTTCTCAGCCTTTTGGCTAAGATCAAGTGTAAAATATGTTAAATATTTCCCTTTCTATTTTAGTGAGTTTTGTTAAGTAAGTCTATCTATTTAGAAAACATGCGTTGCTGAGTTTTTATATCAGATATATTTAGAAATTTCAGGGGCAATTGAAAGTTACATCTTATGGTTTCTATGTTTCTTAAGGCATATTTTCCATATTTTTCTCTTTAAATTAGAGTGTCATCAGAAAGAATTTCAAGATGGATTCATTCAGCTCCAGGGCTAGTTATATCAGAAGAAGAAGACGCAGAAGAGAAAGTTTTTCCTCTATGATTGAAACAGAGGTATTGTTTTCTCTGTGCCAAAAATATAATCTTATTTTTCTATTATGAATAACATCTTAAATTAGAGTATTATAAAATATTTCCCTTCCTTAGTATTAAAGGAATTATGATCAACAAGACACATCAGCAATACCATATTAGAATCTCAGCAAGTGATAAAATAAAATTAATGAAAGTTTATATACAAATTAAATTAGGGCATAGGAAATGTTTTAATGGTTCTCATATTTTCCTTAAGTATAATACTCTGTATATAATACCTTAAGTATAATATACTCTGTAGCATAATTCACAACTGAAAAACTGAAAAACTGGGCTTCTTAGATTTTTATATGTATATGCTTTACTTTTCTAATGTAAGGTGTGTATTCTATACTTTGTAAGCCAGAAAATGTTACCAAAATGTTATTATAGTCATATCTCTGTCACAAAATTTGAACTATTTCTTCTTTTTTATTTTTTAACTTATTTTATTGGGGGCTCTTACAGCTCTTATAACATTCCACATATCAATTGTATCAAGTATATTTGTACATATGTTGCCATCATCATTTTCTAAACATTTACTTTCTATTTTTGAGCACTTGGTATTTTCCCTCCCTCTTCCTTTCCCACCCTCATGACCCGTTGATAATTATAAATTATTGTTTTCATTTCTTTCACCAACCGCTGTCTTCTTTCACCCACATTTCTGTTGTTCATCCCCCTGCGAGGGGGTGGGTTATGCATTGATCATTGTGATCAGTTCCCCTTTCCTCCCCTCCTCCCGCCACCTTCCCTCTACCCTCTTGGTATCACTACCTTCATTTATGTTCCTGAAGTGTTAAGTTGACCTGGATTCTGTGTGTTGTGACCTCTTAGCTGTACCAGTGTACATACTCTGGTCTAGCAAGGAGTGAAAGGCAGGACTGGGGTCATCATGATAGTGGGGACTGAGAAAGCCTCAAAGAACCAGAGGAATATTGGGTGTTTCATTGAGAAACAATGTGCATTTTCAATTTTTTAACCATTTGTGTGTGTGCCAGGGGGTTGGGGAGTGTTTTGAAGGAAAGTTAAAGATAGTTATTCACATGTTTTCCTGTCTTTATTAGGCTTCAGGCAGAAATATTCTCGTACCTGTGGAAGGAGCAGCCAAGGAGTCAGACAACATTGGGTATGTAAAGTCCTGAAAGGAACAACACTTCCTAGATGGATATTTATAACCAAATCTTATCTTATCCAAATGTTATCTCTTGCATGCCACCTCAATCCCTTCACCACCATATGCTACTGTCACCCTGATGTATATGTTTCTGACTCCTTTCTGGCAACCTGACCTTGATTAATGCTTCAGTTTCAAAGGAGAAATTGATTTTGTGCAGTTGTTCAGCTACAAGGGCTGAAGTATTTTCCCATACATACTAGGTATAAGACCATTGAACATTATTTTCTTTTTATTAAAAATGTTTAAGCAAATTTTATTTTGCATATATGCATTTCCATTCTTACAGGGAGTAGATTTAAATGCTGAAACATCCACTGGAGCAGGAATCAGAGTAAGATCAAGTAGTGATTTGGTCTCCTGAGATAATACATGACTTGGGGCACGATTTTGCTTTTCTCTTCACCTCAGTATGTTTTGTTCTCAAAATGAGACTAGTGATACTAGCGCTACCTACCTTTAGGACTTATCAGGAATATGTATATTAATAGTTGGAGGTAGTAAAACATAGCAGTTAATACTGTGGTCTGTGGAGTCAGACTGCTTTGGGATGGTCCAAGTATTATGAATTTAAGAAATGTATGTATAGAAAAAAAGATAAAAGAATGAATAAATTAAAACAGCATTAAACAATTTGTGTCATCTCTCTGAGTTAAACCAGGCTTTCAAAAGAGATAATGTTTCGAGCTTTCTTTGTTATTTTTTTAAGGAAGCATATCAAACTATGGCAGGCAGGAAATGCCAAAGATACTGACTTTCCCCTGGAAACATGTGACTTCCATTGTTGGCAGTGTGTATCTGGGAACCTTTGTAGAAATGACAGGAGCACATCTTAGTTATCATGAAGCCCCATAAGTATCCAGGTTTAAATCACTGTAGATTTCATACATTATAATCTCTTAGTTGCAGGTCTGGTAAATTAAGTTAGAAAAAGTAAGCTTCTTGTAATTTTGATTTTACTCTATCAACCAACAGATGCCTAAGTTTTATGGGAGCATAAAATAAAATAAGTTGTAATAATGTGTGTTTCTGTAACAAAACCACTAAGTGGTTCAGTTAAATATGAAAATAAAATGCTAACCTTTAAACTCTAAAACATAGAATGAAGCTAATTAGTGGCATTGAATCAATGAAATTGGTTAAGCTCCCACTTTTTAAAACTTTTATCACAGAGTATTAATGCAACATTTTGATCCCAACTTTTGGTCACAATAATGGACAATGTTCATTTATATCTCTGTACCCTGATTACCAGAGAAAGGCACATGTCAGTTGTTATAAACATACTTTAACAGAGAATGCCAAGAAACCTTATGAAATATTATCATAGTTGGTTTAATAGGTGATCTCATCCATTCTCTCAGGTTTAAATATCTATATGCTGATCAGATTTCAATATCTACTTCAACCATAACATAGATAAGCATGATTTGCATGCCCAACTGTCTACTAAACTTATCTAATTAAATGACTCATTGTCAGCTCATATTTTAATGTACCTAAAATATGCTTAATATTCTCCCTATTCTGCCTTTCTATTTATCTTTCAAATTATTAAAAAATGGATCACTATCACCTCTGCTGATTGAAGCAAAAACCTAGAAGGCTTCACCCTTTTCCCATATCTAATCTCATAAATGGTCCCCTTGCTTGTATTTATCTATTCCTCATTTTTCTTTTTTTTAATCTAACACTTTTATTGGAGGCTCTTACAGCTCTCATCACAATCCATCCATATATCCATTGTGTCAAGCACATTTGTATATGTTACCATCATCGTTTTCAAAGCATTTTCTTTCTACTTGAGCCTTTGATAATCAGCTCCTCATTTTTTTTTCATTCCTCATCTTTTCTAAGCCATATTCTAACTAGTGGAACCATTTTAAGCTATAAATTAGATCAATTCACTTCGTTGCCTTAAAGTGTTTTTTTCCCATTACAATTTGAATATAATTCCAATTCTGTCCTTTGCCTTTAAAGCATTGCTTGGTTTGCAACATACTTATTTCCCACTCTAGGTTTTATCCAGTTTTCCTTTATATCTTTGTTGTAATTATACCCTCCTCCCCCCACCAAAAAAAAATTAACAAAAGCAACAGACCCATCAAGTCAGTTCCATCTCATAGTGACCCTATAGGACAGAGTGAAACTGCCCCGTAGGGTTTTCCAGACTAAATTTGCACAGAAGCAGACAGCCTCATCTTTCTTTCATGAAGCAGCTGGCGGGTTTGAATTGTCAGCCTTATGGTTAGTGGTCCAACACTTGACCCATGGCTCCACCATGGATCCTTACAGGCTTTAGGAAAATGTATTTTTCCTATTGAGAAAGCAGGATGGGGGTTGAGGCAGCGCATTAGGTGGGCTTTTTAGCTGACAGGCAGAGACCAAGGGACCAGAGACTCGATTACTGGCTGAGAAGAGGTGTTGCTGTGGATAAAAGAGAACAGTTCTCATGTATAATCTTAATGATTTCTGATCATGCCGTGTGATAACCTGGTGGTTGCTAGGTTCCATCAAGTCACATCTGACCCATATCAACCTTAAGCACAGCAGAACAAAACACTTTTCGGTCCTGCAGCATCCTCACAATTGTTCCTATTCGTTAGTTCATTGTTGCAGCCCCTCTGTCAATCCATCTGTTTGAAAGTCTTTCTCTTTTTTGCTGATGTCCTTCTCCAGGGACTGGTCTCTCATGCCAACATTTCCAAAGTTTATAAGACAAAGTCTTTCCATATTTGCCTCTAAGGAGCATTTGGACCATACTTCTTCAAGACAGCTTTGTTTTTCCTTTCAATATTCTGTTCCTGCACCACAATTCAAATATGTTGATCCTTCTTTGGCCTTCCTTATTAAATGCCCAATTTTCACATGCATACGAAGCAATGGAAAATACCATGGCCTGAGGCAATTGTTGGCACCTCCCAAAGTGAAAACTTGCACAGGAGAAGATGTCCACTTAAAATTGAATATGTGATCGCATGTGAGACACCAACTTAAGTAGCTATCACATCAGTGAAAATGTTGAGGTCATCTTCCACAAGTTTCTGGACTTCAGACAGTTTTTCTCATTTGCCAAGTTTGATGGCCTGAGTTCTCTCTTGACTAATGTCTGTGGTCTTCCCAACTCTCCCTAAAATGTTTTATTCTCAAAGACAGTTTTCCTGTTGTGCAAAAATATTTTACTACCTTTGAGTAAGTTTTTTCTCTTTTTATTTTCAAAAGTATATACATGCCACTTTTGTATAAATTAAGTTAGTTTTCAAAGGAAATTTAAGTCAAATATGGCAGTAAAAGGTGATATGAGTCATGAGATATGCATCAATTCTTAATCTTCACTTTTAATGGTAACTATAAATGTCAAAATGCTTAACCAATTTTAATTTGCAAGCACTTAATGGAAGTTACACTATCCAAATTCTAGGAATAATAGCAGCGTCACTAACCATCACTGCATGCCTTTATTATCTTTTTTTCATTGTAATATTGACCCTTAACTCATTGTTAAAACCATATATATTATTCTAAAGAAGAATGCAAGTTTCATAATGAACAAAAGGAAAAAGGATACTTAGATACAGGAACAAAGAGGGTAATGTCATTGAGCATCGCCAATAGTGGTGACATAGTTAATACAGATGACCTAACATTGTACCTAATTTTTAATCAAAAAATGTTTCTTCTTGTTTCTGAGATGTCTCTTACACATAGAGGAATGACTTTGTTGGATATATGTTTTATGCCTTTAAACATACACCTCAGGAAACAAAGTATGGTGACTTAATCCTATCTTCTAGTACGATGGAGACTCTGAATGCATACCACCTAAATCAAACTCCATCCCAAATTCTAGGCACAGAGCCTAGAACTTAAAGAGCTGTATTAAGAAATTTCATTTCACCCTGTAGGAAAGAGCATGGACTTTTGAGTCAGGCGTTCAATTTATTTAATCTCTTATCTGCCCTTAGTTTTTAACATCAAAGAAGTAAAAATATTAATATGACCTATAACATTTTGGGGACATAGTGAGAATTAAGTTCAGTAATTCATGTGAAATACTTAGCTTAATATTTGGTACATTGTTCAAATTCACTAAATGTTATTGAAGTCATGATTAGTGACAGTAATATTTATTTCTAGCAAAGATTGAAAATGATTCATGGTTGTTTACAGGTATACTTAACCTAGTTTTAACAAATATTAATTCAATACATTGTCCTAGTTTTTAATGCAATTATGACATCCCCAAGTAGCCCTCTTTAATATTATCTACTGTTAAAATTTCCACATGTATTCTTCAATAGATTCAAATATTTATTTTAATTACCTTATTACTGAGTGATTTCTGGGATTTCATTCTAATTTCTTACTTAGTCTTCTTTCTCCTGTGCTACAAATAGGGGTTTTCATTGGCAGGTGCTGCTTATGGGCATAGATGCTGGCTCTAATTACATCCTAAACATCATAGTATTTTAATTTATGAGGCCCTATTTTAAAACCAAATGTATATTAAAACAATAAAAAGGCGAAGAAAAGTGAACAAACAGGCAGTGAATTCCAACTATGGGAGAGCCAATCTGCTTGATTATGTTTTTGTGTTTGTGTGGGAGTGGGGTTCCCAAATCATGACTCTTTAAAAATGTTCTCATTTGTAATTATCATATTTTTATTTTTTTCCAGTTCTTTCAAAAATTTTAATTGCAATTTTATAAATATTAAGTACAAGAGAAAGAAACTGAAATAAGTTATTTTATATAAATAATATTGTACTAAACTATAAAAAACTCACTCCAAATCAATTCTTCTTTTTCCATATCTTATTAAAAAAATTTTATTGGGGGCTCTTCAAACTTTTATAACAATCCTTACATCAATTGTATCAAGCACATTTGTATATATGTTGCCATCATTATTTTCTAGACATTTACTTTCTATTGAGCCCTTGGTGTCAGCTCCTATTTTTCCATCCCTCCCCCCAACTATCATATTTTAAAAAACTATATTCTCTATTGTAAGTCATTGTTAGATGATATATTAAATCAGTACACAAATATTATATTAAAATAAGAATTAATAGCTACCTAAAATGAGTCTTTTTTTTCAGAGAGAGCTGCTGAAGCTCAAAAGATTTTTGCTAGCAAGAGACACAAAACAGAAAAATTTAGGAGTCAGACAGTTTGGTAAAATATGCATCCTGAACTATTAACTAGCCTGTACTTAGTTATACTTCAAAAGAAACTATTGTGATCAGAAACTAAAATCTATTAAAATAAAAAATAATATTTCACAGTATCTGTATAAAATCATAGTAAATAGGTATCTTTATAAAAATATTTAATTCTGGTTGCTTTGCATCTATAAAATATAATAGAATTATGAATTTTAGGAAAGATTAAGTTAAATGATCAGTGTAATGCACAGACAATTATAAGCATGGACAGAAAAAAGTTAAGACTTTCATTTTCCAAGAGTAATATCTAAGAGTAAATAGATAACAGTTCAATAAAATATTATTTTGGACATTTTGTCTTTAAAGAGTGTATGGTTTATGGAAATTATCCCCTCAAATTAGTTCACACAGATTAACAACAAAATAGTGATAGAATATTAGGTATATCTATTACTTGATTAAGGAGCTTGTATTGCACAAGTCATACCCATTTGTGGTTCAAGCGTACTCAGTTTCCATGGCATACAGGTCTGGAAAACTGCTTACTTTAGATAATGACTACAGTTAAGAAAATTCTATGGAGTATTTTGGAGCTCTGTGGGTGCTGTCGAATAAACGCTGGACTGATAATCACAAGATCAGCAGTGCAGGCCCACCCACAACACCGTGGGAGAAATATTAATCTCTTTAGCTTTGTTAACTCAAGAGAGTTGCTTTGAGTTGGAATGCGCTTCATGGCCATCACTTGGCTCGTCGTTTGGCTTTGGCATGGAGTAGTTTTACTCTGTAACAAATGGACTCACCATAATCTGGTGGCTGACTGATGGCCACTGCCAACAACACAACAGTGCTACTAATGCGTTATGGAGACATAGGGTTATTGTATTTTCATTAATACCCTTTAATATGATCCTAAAGACCCCTGAACTGTTACCCACAAGGTCAGGGATTCAAATCCACCAGCCACTCCATAGGAGACCGATGAATCTGTTTACTCCCCTAAAGATTTACAGTCTCTGGAATCCAAAGGGGCAGTCCTACTCGGTCTCATAAGTTTGCTATGAGTCAGAAAGTGACTGAGTTTGAATACTATCCTTCGGTAGGACAGCTGTGGCCATCCCACACAGCACTGTCATAGAAAACATTCTCCAGTGGCCTTGTTTGTATTTATAGTGAATTAGTTGGGTCTTGGATTAGAATTTATGATGCTCATAATAAGGAAGAAACAGAAAAGATAAAGATGAAAGAAAATTTCCTTAGGCCATATTATTCTTTCTTACCACTTCGAGTTGTATTTTCTACCTACACAGGCAGTCCTCAGGACCAATGAGATTCATTCCTAAGTGTGTCTTTAGGTTGAATTTGTAGGTAAGTCACAATAGGGAAAAATGTTTCTTGTTTAGCTTTACTTTGGTGTTAGTAAAGGAAGTACTCAGCATAGTGGGCTGCTAGCTGCAAGTCCAGCAGTTTGAACCACCAGCCCCCCCATAGAAGAAAATGAAGTTGTCTGCTTCCGTAACTATTGATAGTCCTGGAAACCTACAGGAGCAGTCTGCTTCTGTCCTGTGGGGTTGCTGTGTGTCAGGTCGACTCAACAGCAGTGGGTTTTGTTTCCTCTTTGGTTTTAGTGAAAGAGATGTCTTAAAAGCTGTTCAATGATGTAAACGCTGTATGTCCAGAAAGTGAAGATGATTTTGATTAAGAATTTGTTGTAAATCAGGGTTAGTTTAATTGTTTCAAAGTGAGGCCAAATTGACATAACATCCCTTTCAAAACGAAATTCTGCTTTGGTCTTTTTGTTTTGTGTTTTCAGTCACAGAGAATCTTTTGAATGATGTGAAAAAAAGGTTCTGAGGGAATATGAGTCTTGATATAGTTGGTGAGACACAAATGTATGAAGGGTCTTTGCAGCTGGTGTTGGTGTGGTTGTTTCTTCAGATTTACGCAGTTCCACGGGTCCCTACCAGATGGCAACATTCACTAAAAGTGGGGTAGCAGCATCTCACTAAAGCCTATAGGCAGAAAACAAATGTAGGCTCTATATATTCCAAGGGTCCCCAAAGTGTTAAAGGGCAAGTTCGAGTTGTCCTAAGTCAGAAGTCTGTAACCCTGCTACTGCCTGTACTTCAATAGAGGTTCCATGATACAAAGCAAAGCAAAACCCAAGCCAAAGCAAAACAAAATAAAAACCAAAAACCAAACTCACTGCCATTAAGTCAGTTCAGACTTATAGTAACCCTATAGGACAGAGTAGAACTTCCTCTGTGGGTGTCCCAAGCAGTGGATCAAAATCTTTGAGCGTATTTATCATGATATTTACCTTTAAGCCACGTTATTTTGAAGAAGTAAGGTATGTTAGAATAAAACATGTGTATTGGGGATGTTTTGAGACTGAACAATCTGTTTATAAAGTGTATGGACTTTAAACCCATACTTAACAGTGTATGCTGGGATTCATAGTCACTTTGATTGAATCTTAAACCAACACTGAGTTCAGTTACGTACTACAACTCAGGGACTTGAATGATAATCTAGGCCAGCGGTTCTCAACCTGGGGGTCAAACGACCCTTTCACAGGGGTCACACAATTCATAACAGTAGCAAAATTATAGTTATGAAGTAGCAACTAAAATAATTTTATGGTTGGGGGGTCAACACAACATGAGGAACTGTATTAAAGGGTTGCGGCATTAGGAAGGTTGAGAACCACTGATCTAGGGAGTCAAAAAATTGGTCTTCTACTGCATTAATAATTATGGTGTCAATGTTACTTTATTATGGCAGGAAAATATAATAATAATGCATGGCCTCATTTAATTAGTATGTCGTCTTTTGTGGTATAAGCAATTTCTTTTGTTTTGCTTTAGTGATTCATGTACTAACAACACCTGGTTGTCCTGAAACCAACATTGTATCACTTTCATGTATTTAAAAAGCAGTACACATAAGCAATACATGAATACAGGCTTCTGTAATTCTTTATCTAATGCTCAGCAGTTCATAAGTTTCTTTTAGAATTCTCTAAATCCTATTTTCCTTTCTATAGCTAACCATTGTTAACATTTTGCTTTATAGCCCTTCAGACACTTTTTATGCATTTACCTATGAATCTGTTGGCATCATTATATCCAAGTCTAGTGTAAAAATTTATTCATATAAAGATATGCATAATATACATTAGTAATTTAGCAATTCAATTTTAATTTTGACTTATTCTTGAAGTTGTTTCTCCCTTATTTACCCCCTCCCTTCTTTTTTGTTCCTCATCAGACTTGACAACAGTCTGTGTAATACTTTATCAAAAAATCACCTTTTGATTCTTTTGGCAATACTCTAACGTTTATTTCACTATAACTCATGTTGATATCTTTATTGATGGCTTTCTTCTGTTTCAAGGTGTTATTTTTTTGGCAGGCTTATTTTGTGATTCCATTAAAGATTTTTGATTGGATGCTATTTCATTAATTTATTTTCATCCCTTCATGTTCTCTAATACAAAAATTTTAAGCTCAAAAATTCCCTTTGAATGAAATTTTGGCTACATTCCATAAATTGTGATAAACAGAAATCTCTCTACATTTATTTCTAAATAGTATGCATTTTCAACTTTTGTTTCTCTTTTGAGTCAAGATTGTATACCAGAATGTTCTTTGTTTTTTAATTTTCCATTGCATAGTTTGATGTGTTTGTTTTGTTTAATTTCAAATTATATATGTGAGAAAACTAGCATTTTTTATAACCGTTGGTCAATTTTTTTATAAATCTTTGAACGTTTGAAAATACTGCTTGGTTACAAATGTGTTAGAAGTAATAGAGCTACTTATCAAATCACTCTTTATATCTGTGTTACTCGCCTTCTCTAAATTTCATTCTTGTCAGTTTTGTCATTTTTTTGTGTAAACTATGACTATTGTTGTTATTGTATTGTTGTTCCTATCAGATGACTTTGAGTTGATTCTGACCCATAGCTACCCAGTAGAGTAGAACGACCACATGGGGTTTTATAGGCTATAATCTTTGGGGGAAACAGATTGTCAATCAAGTCTTATTGCCTACAAAACCATAAGGTGAATCCAAATTGCCAGCCATTTTTTTAACACTTAGTGCTTAACTACAGCACCACAAGGGTATAAACTTGTTAATTTTTCAAATCACTTTCACTTTAGTTTTCTATTTAAAACATCAGCCCTGGATATGAATAACCTTGCTCTAGTATGCAGAGTGCAACGGAAAGTAGATAGTTACAAAACCATTTCGGGTAAAATGTAAGATCCCCTTGCAGAGGGGTCTCGGGGAGGAGATGGGCCAGTCAGGGTGCGATGTAACAATGATGAGAAATATAACTTTCCTCTAGTTCCTAAATGTTTCCTCCCCGCTCCCACTACCATGACTCGAATTCGATCTTGCAAGTCTGGCTAGACCATAGGAGGTACACTGGTACAGATTGATAGGAACTGAAAATACAGGGAATCCAGGACGGATGAGCCCTATAGGACCAGTGGTGTGAGTGGCAAAACAGGAAGGGTAAAGGGAGAATGGGTAGGAAAGAGGGAACTGATTACATGGAACTGTGTGTGACCTCCTCCCTGGGGGACAGACAACCGAAAAGTGGGTGAAGGGAGACGTCGGACAGGGCAAGATATGAGAAAATACCCATTTATAAACTATCAAGGGCTCATGAGGGAGGGGGTAGCGGGGAGGGAGGGGAAAAATGAGGACCTAATGTCGGGGGTTTAAGTGGAGAGAAAATGTTTTGAGAATGATGTGCAAATGCGCTTTACACAATTGATGTGTGTATGGATTGGGATAACAGTTGTATGAGCCCCTAATAAAATGTTTAAAAAAAAATGTAACACCTTATCTTTTGACCTCCTTTTTGATCCATTTTAAAGATGCTCTGGTTTTTTAATGTTTCCTGCTTTTTATTGATTTTTTAAAATTCTGTTTTTTTAAAATTTTCTCCAGTATATGAAATCCAGGATGGATGGCTATATTGAGATAGTAACTAGATTAATAGCTTATTAAGGGAGTGGGGGGAGGGAAGTTGCAGGGAAATGGGTAACTGCTAGCAGAGGGTACAGAAAGGAAGTAAATGTTTTAGAACTGATTATGGTGATGGTTGTGTAACTCTTTATAATATGACATAACTGTTGAAATATTTGTGAATTATATGGGAAAAAATGATTATTTTAAAAAGCATACTGTTGTTTTATAGCATTGATATACAATGTATATTCTGGCATGGAAAGAAACAGTCCAAATTGCAAAGCAACCTGCTGCACTATGTTTTTTTTCCAAAAGCCATCTGCAGCTTTGGGCCTTAGAAACTTTAGAATACATGTAAACAAGACACAAAAAACATGGAGTTAGCAAACAAAGCACCATGAACCCAAAAGAGGGGAGCTCTCCAGAGCTCTGACAGAATGGTGATGATTAAGACTTGACCCATGCTGTGTGTTCATAGGTGTTTTCCAGGAAGGCAACAATACTCGCTAAGGAATTAGCCTGGCCTTTCTTCTGTGAGCGAAAGAAAGCGCTTTCTACCCCCTTAGAGTTCCAGTGTCAGGAACCCATCGGGGCAGTCCTACTCTGCCCTAGAGGGAGGGTCCCTGTGAATGGGCATCAACTAGGTGTCAGGGAATGTGAGTCTTTTACGAATCAAAAAAGCCTGTGGTCTGCAGATTGCAGGATAACTTAAACTTGATAATTTAGTTACAGGGAAACTAACAAAAATTCTTCTTTAAAATTTACATTCTCTTAGTTTAGTTTTACATCTCTGTCTCAGAGAAAGTGTTGCCTTTGAAAGCTATATGTAGGTTACACTCTACAGCTCATAATAGTTCTTATCTGAAAGCTGGCAAAAGTCACAGTTTGGAGAGAGAATCAAGGGTGTGAAATAGAGGAGTGAACTGTTTCTATTTCACCAAGCACAGTGTATGTCATTTGAATATCAGGAAACTTTCCTAAGGTTTTTGTCCCTTAACATGAAGTTTAGTGCTTCTGAAAATTAAGCTTATCATTGAGCAACTTAGCTTAAAGTTTTTATAATTCATTTAAAGGAACCAAGGGTGATAATTTGCTTCAGAAGCTAAGATTACACTTGAAATAAATTATAATTATAAAGCATCTTTAAAGAAAACAACCCAAAAATTGGAAGCAGCAAACTCCATGTTATTTGGTCTATAAAGTAAATGTGTTGTTTCTATGGCTTTAGCCCCAATATGTATAAATAGAAATAAAAGAGCTATCAGTATATTTAGAAAATATAGAAAAGCACATGGTACGTGGGCAATTTAAGCACATGTTCAGTATATGCTGTTGTGTTTAGGTGCCATCAAGTCGGTTCTGACCTATAGCACAGCACACCAAAACTCTCCAGGTCCCGCGCCATCTTCGCTATTACTCTTATGCCTCAGCCCATTGTTGCATCCTCTGCGTCAATCCATCTTCTTGAGGCGCGCTTCTTTTTTACTGCCCTTTCTTTTGACTAAGCATGATGTCCTTTTCCAGGCACTGGTCTCTTCTGACAACATGTCTAAAGTATGTGAAACAAAGTCTTGCTATCCTTGCCGCTAAGGAGCAATCTGGCAGTAATTCTTCCAAGGCACAGTTGTTTGTTTGGCGGTCTAGGAACTTTCAGTATTCTTTGCCAGCCAATACATCAATTCTTCTTCAGTCTTCCTTATTCCCTGCCCACCTTTCTCCTGATTTAAAGCTTGGAATATTCACTCGTTCTGTTCACACATTTGCCTCTTGATCCATGTACAAATTCCACAAGAGCACACTGAAGTGTTTTGGAATTCCCATTCTTCTCAAGGTTTGTTATGATCCATATAGTCAAAAGCCTTTCTATAGTCAATAAAACAAAAGTAAACATATTTCTGGTATTCTCTGCTTTGAACCAAGATCCATTTGACATCAACAATAATGTCCCTTGTTCCATGTTCTCTTCTGCTTCCAGCCTGAACCTTTGGTATGTTTGTGAATGTACTGCTGAAACCGTTGTTTGATGATCTTCAGTAAAAATTTACTTGCATGTGATATCAATTACATTTTTCTATAAAATGAGCATTCTGTTGGGTCACTCTCTTTGGAATGGGTACAAATATGTGATGGTGTAGGTAGTTATTCTTGTGTCCTAGCAAGATGGCCTCCACACAGTTAACATTGAATACAAATGTCATTTGTTGAACTCATGAGTGAACAAATGCATCTTATATTTTTGGTGTCTTAAAAAGTTGAGGGAACCTTTTACTTTGCATCTCTATGCTAAGATAAGAACAAATCTTATGTCTCTTATACTCTACATTCTCTCCCTTAGGCATTAGCCTGACTGGCTGACCTAGCTCTCCAGGGTGTCCATTGAGCCAATGACTCAGCCTTGCATCCTCAATAACCTCAGATTTTAACATTTTTATATGTATACTAAAAACTCCTAAATGTCAGATTTGTGATCATCTTCAACAAAGGGCGCACAGTGGGGGAAATGAATTTTCACCTAGTCTCTACTCCAATAGAGACTTTTCCAATTCTTTTATTTAATTGGATTATCATCTAAACTTCTCATCTTCATTAAAAATGTATCTCATACCTCCTTTTCCCCCCTGTAGTCCGTGATTGATGTTTTCTAGTATATCATTGGAAATTGTATGAGTATAATAAGACATGGACTTACATTCTTGGCTGTGTAAATTTTGCATCTCAAGCTCAATCTTGGCCTAGTATCAATTAATACTTTCTTCACCACTCTTGTTTTTTTTAAAGATAATTTTATTAGGGGCTCTTACAGCTCTTAAAACAATCTATACGTGAATTGTATCAAGCATATTTATACATATGCTGCCATCATTATTCTCTAAACTTTTACTTTCTATTTGAATCCTTGGTATCAGCTCCTCCTTTTCCCCTCCCTCCTTCCCTCACACCCTCGTGATCCCTTGAAAAATTTATAAATTTTTATTATTATTTTCATATCTTATACCAACTGCTGTCACTCTTCCTCCACAGATTCTGTTTTTTTATCCCCCTCGTGTATGTGTGTGTGTGTGTGTGGTTGTTAAGTGTCAGTCATTGTGATCAGTCGCCCTTTCTCCCCTTCCTCTTACCCTCCTGGTATCTCTATTCCCATCTCTATTACTAAGAGGTTTATCTGACCTGGAAACGTGTGTTGTGAGCTCTTAGCTGTACCAGTGTACATGCTCCAGTCTAGCCCACAGTGAAAGGCAGGACTGGAGTCATGATAGTGGGAATGAGGAAGCCTCAAGGAACCAAAGGAATGTTGTGTGTTTCCTTGGTGCTATCCTGTGCTCTAGTTGACTAGACCCTTCTGTGAGGGGATGTCTCATTGTCTACAAATGGGTTTGAGGTCTCTGCTCTGACACCCCCCCCCATTCTCAACAATATTTTTGGTCATTTGTTTGTTTGTTTGTTGATTTCTGATGCCTATTACCTGAACCTGTGGACACCTCATGAACACACAGCCTGCTCTTCATCATTCTTGATACCAGGAAAACATCACCTGGGAGAATAGGGTGAGAATTTAAGTCTCTGTCCAATGTATAAACACTGGTAAATAGCACTTGAAAAGTATTTGCTTTTGTTTTCATCTAGTCATTTCAGACTAATGGGGACCCCATGGGTACAGAGTACAACAGTTGCCTGGGGTTTTCAAAGGCAATGATCTTTGGACACAGATTGCCAGACTTGTATTTCAAGATGCATCTGGGTGGGTTCCAACTGCCAACCTTATGACCAGTAATTCAATGCTTAACTGTTTGTGTTCATGATGAACTCCTGGTGTTTAGAAACAAATATATTGAAATTAAGTGAGGTTTAGTATAAACTAAAAGGTGTATTTATAAATTAATCTATTTAAAATCATTTAAGGTCTGTTATATAGAGAGGTAACATTAAAACTTTGCGTTATAATTAATTTTCAAAATATAACCACTCTAGCAGTAATGGTTCAGAGAAACAGAACTCTGAACTTGAGTATAAATCCTGGCATAAGTACTCCTTTCCTTGTTATTATTGGGGAAATTTTTTTTAATTTCTGTAGGACTTAGTTTCTTTATCTGTAATGACTCTAAAGCCTACATCAAGGTTTTTATGAGAATTAAATTAGAAAATGTCTGTAATAATATTTTTCACAGTACTTAACAACTAATAAACAAAACAGTGAAAATTGAATATATTGATACTATACTTCCAGTTCATATGTGCATGGGTTTATTCTAGACAAAATGGGTTAAGCATGTCTTCATAATCGATGGCTACAGACAATTTTTCCCACTAATACACTTGTCTAAGTCTCAACCGAAACTAAAAACTCACTGCCATTGAGTCGATGCCAACTCATAGTGGCTCTATAGGACAGGGTAGACTGTCACCATGAGCTTCTGAGACTGGCATTCTTTACAGGAATGGGATGTTCCATCTTTTTCTCACAGAAGAGCTGATAGGTTTGAACTGCTGACATTGTGGTTAGTAGGCCAAAGTGTAACCACTATACCACCAGAGCCCAGTCTAAAAACAGTGGCTTCTGAGGGCATCTGTTAGGCAAGTTAAATTCAAGCAGAGAAAGCAGCTCAGAAATTACAGAAAATGTTTCTGCTGCTCCAAAGGGGTAATCTTGATAGAGTTTTCTTAAATTGCACAGGATGATCATGGGGACCAAATGATCAAAATGATAAACCTGACTTGAACAGTTAAAACCTTATCACTTGATCCCCCCCCCCCACTTTGATATATGTTGGACTTGATCTGGTTTTCAACATTTTCTGTGGTTTTTTTGTTTTTTCAAATTGGGGTTTATCTCTGATGTATTTTGTCATTGTGGGTATGCCTCTTGAATTTTTGTTATTTTTTTTCCATTTTTATTATATGAAATCCAGGCTTGCGGAACCTATAGAAACAATGAGTAGAATAAGGGTATCTGGGGGTACGGTGGAGGTGGGGGGTGAAGGGCAGCAGATATTAAGGAGTTCAAGAAGGAAGAGAATGTTTTGAAACTGATTGTGGTAGCAATTGTATAATACTACTTGATGTGATTGAACTATGTAATGATAGGATATCTGTATTAGCTCCCATTGTATAATACTACTTGATGTGATTGAACTATGTAATGATAGGATATCTGTATTAGCTCCCAATAAAATGATTTTTTAAAAATAAGAAAGAAAATTTAGAATTCCTTTGGTGAGAAAAAACCAGGGAAAGTTGTTGTCCAGACTGGATCAGAATGGTCTTTGCAAATACTCAAAATGGTCACGCAGTGTCAAGCTAATCGACTCTTCGCTGTTCAGTTTGTTTCCTTGTTTCCTGTTGTTATCAGTTTATTCTTATAATTGGTATTCAATCCACGTTATCTTTTCCCTTGAAGCTCAGGATGTCAGATAGCAACCATATATGTTTCTTTTCTTTTCTCATGTGTTAGTTTTTCTTGGTCTGGGTAGCTTATCTGTGAAAGATCTCCTCATTGCTTTCTTGCCTACTTGATTTCTGTCAAGAAATCACAGCACCGTCTTATGGGTTACATTTTTTTTTTATGGGTTACATTTTGTAGGTAAAATTTCATTTTTCCCAAGCTGCTCACGGAATTCTGTGTTTGCAAAGTTGGATTATCATCTTGATTACTTTCTTTTGGAATCATCTGTTTGTGGTTCATTGAGCTTATTGGATGATTGATTATCCTTTTGGCTTTCATATTAGGATTGGGGATAGCAAGGGGTATCCCTACCAGCTGGTGGGAGTCAGAGTGCCTTATCCATGTTCACTGTGAGTATGTGGTGGAGAAAACAAGAAATCACACTTTTCTGGTCATTATTCATTCACTGGTGTGGTCCCAGTGCTTATCTGGGCAAGTCCAATTGATTATCTGGTTCTTGGCAGTTTGAAACCACTAGCAGCTCCTTGGGAGAAGGCTTTCGACTCCTGTAAAGATTTGCAATTTTGGACCCCCCCCCCACACACACACACACAAGGGCAGTAATACTCTATCCAGTAGGATTGTTAGGAGTTGAATAGACTTGATAGCCTTGAGTGACCCCTTATTCATTCTAGCAGGTGCCCCCCCCCCAAGAGTCTAGCATCTCTAATCACCATGCGATAGACAGATCCTTTATACAACATCAAAACCATATTATTATATCCCCTTTTCCTAAATCTCTAACTCTACCAGAGATTTTATAATTTCCTTTTCTTATTATAGGGTTCTTATGAGTTAGAATCATCTCTGTGGTAGTGAGTGTTGTTTTATTTTGAGACTAGTTACTAGTTGTGTATCCTATCTATGATACAGATCTACTCATTGCTTCATCAAGCATCTTTTTCTTATGTGACTCCATCCTGTTTTGTGGAAGGAGCCAAATTACCTAAAAGATCATTCTCTGTGAGAATGAGATTCATCTCACATTGAAATTTTAAGGAAGCTACACTAGAAATATGTCACATACTTTTCCTCACCTTTTAATTTATATCATCATGTCAAATTTTTTGTCAATGTCATTAAGTAGAAACATTCTCATTCTGCAAGGCTTAATTCAACAGTTCTCTCTTCCAGTATTACTTTTATTTTATATTAATAGCTAGTTGTAAGGTTTTATGAAAATTTGTACATTATATCTTGTATTTTAATTTGTTTCCCACATCCTTTTGAAATGCACACCAGATTAAAGTATCCTCAAGGTAGGGAGAGACTAATTGACAAATCATATTTTGGTACAATAAATTTAATTTTATTTCTTGTCACATAGAAAAGTCCATATATTTTACTAATGATTAATAGGTATGAAATTTATCCCATTAGATTTTTAATTATTATGTATATATTATCAAAAACATTTTATTGGGAGCAAATACAGATGTCTTATTGTTCCATATTTCAAGCAGTATTGTACAATTGCTACCACAATCAGTTTCAAAACCTTCTCTTCCTTCTTGAACTCCTTTATTTCAGCTCCCTTTTACACCCCTCCCAGAACACCCCCCACACACACACAACAACAACTTGTACTCTACTGTTGTTTGTATAGGTTCATCAATCCTGGCTTTCCTATACTGAAAAATAGAAAAATATAATTTTTTAAAAGCAGCTATATAGATGAATACAATGGAATACTTTTTCTGTGTTTTAAGTAGCTATGATGGCAGGATCAAAGGTGCAATTAAATAGTGAAGATGGTGAAAGAAGGTTAACAAGAAGGCTAATAACAGCAATCTATGTTAGGGATGCAGCACAGATAAAGGGAAACAGAAACCTATAGTTTTTTTGAGTTTAGAAAAAATGATAAGATTATTGTGTTAGATAAGATAAAAATAAATGAAGGTCAGATTTGTATTCATGTGTTTTTGCTATGAAACTTTGTGATATTTACTTAAGATTAGTTCATTAGGGATATTTAGTAAGAATCGCCATATTTATGAATGGCATATTAATTCTTTATCTTTGTTATTGTATTAGAATCCAGCTGAATTTTTTATGTTGATCTTGTACCCTGCCACTTCACTGAATGTATTAGTTCTACTCTACTTGTGTTAGTCCGGGTAGACTAGAGAAACAAATTCATAGACACTCATAGGTGCATTAGAGTTTTATATAAAGAGTAATTGTACATTAAGAAAACATATAACCTACTTTCTGGGGGACGGGCAGCAGAAGGTGGGTGAAGGGAGACGCCGGACAGTGTAATATAAGATACAATAATAATTTGTAGATTATTAAAGGTGCATGGGGGAGAGGGGAGGAGGAAGGGAAGGGGAGGGGGAAAAAAAGGAAAATGAGCTGATTCCGGGAACCCAAGAGGCAAGCGAATTTTGGGAATAATGAGGGCAACAA
>NW_022103940.1:3262147-3348770 GCF_000313985.2 Echinops telfairi | reverse complement strand
TGATTAAAAAAAAAAAAGAATCAATATCTTCAAAGGAAAAAAAAAAAAGAAAACTTTTCAGCCTAGTGCAGATCAAGTCCATAAGTCCGATATTAGCCCATAGGTCTGATACCAATCTATAAAGCCCTCTTCAGAGTCACGAAACACATGCAATGATGCCGAATGCAGGAATATCACAGGCTAGTGGGTGGGAAGTCTTGTGGATCCAGTGGCATTGTTAGCATCACAGCGCTGACAGGCGTCTCCACGTGGCTTCTCCAGCAACAAGGGTTCTGGCTGCATGTGGCTTCTCGTCAGAAATGTCTTTCAGGTAGTACACCAGTGCCCCGCCTCCAGTGAGCTATTTATCTCCTTAGCGTCACCAAATGAGGTCATCAAGCTATGACCTGATTGACAGGCTAGACTCCACCCCTTCATTCTTAATCCTCAATTTGACAACAGATTATGTAACTGCCACACTACTCATATTGGGTTGTCATGAGTCAGAATTGACTTGACAATTGGTGTTGTTTTTTTTTTTGTTTTTTTTGTATGTTTGGAATCCTGTAAGAGTGTCAAAGAGATTAGGAGCTAGATGGTTTTGGTTGTTGTTATTTTTAGGCCTTCTTTTCTTTGCCCCAGAGGAGCCGTGGCAGTGTAGTTGGGCTGTAATCCACAAGGTCCACAGTTTAAAATCACCAGTCACTCCGTGGGAGAAAGATGGGGCTTTCTACTCTTGCTACACCAATAAAGAGTTATAGTCTTGGGAACCCACAGGGACAGTTCTACCCTGCCCAATAGGGTAATTATAAGTCACCATTGACTCTCTGCCAATGAGTTTATTTGTTTTTTTGGTTCCCTTTCCCCAACTACACTAGGCAAAATCTCTCAGCCTCTCTCTGAGTGACACCGTTGCTTTAGGTTCTGATTGTTCAGTGGTGGTGGGGAGTACATTGTCCTCAATTATTCTTATATTACCTCTACTGGTATGGGATTAGGGGTCCTGGTGTTGCAGTGAGTTAAATATTAGTCTGCTAGCTGCAAAGTCAGCAATTAAACCTGCCAACCATTTGATGGGAATAGATGAGGTTGTCTTAAAAGGTTACTATGAGGTGGAAATGAATTGATAGTATTGGGTGTTATGGGATCTCTTTTTGGTGTGGAATTACTACATTATGAAGTAAGGCAAGGACTTTTGGAACCCCAGCATTTTCTGTGGTACCATGTATATGACAGTTTGTATGAATGAAGGCTGAGTAGAAGAAGGGAACCTTCACTTCTCATCTTTAGTTATCCTGAATTTTGCCATAGCAAGTGATAAAGGAGAAATGTTGGTATCCTTTTCCTTTTGGAATGATAGTCCTTTGACTGGGAACTGGAGGCAGAGGGATCCCTGTGTGCCTAGTTGTGTTAGTATGGAGTGAATTTTCTGTCTCACTGAGTTAGAAGGGGGAGTGGGTCTCTTAAAATATTTGACTCCTGCTGTTCTCATCAGATTTTAGATATTCTTGAGAGCTTTTGTTTGTTTGTTTTCACTTCATTTGTTGTTTGTCCTTGGCCCATTTTCAGAAACTTAATTTTATGTCGAGTAATTATCATCAATAGTATTATTCTAGTCATTCCTCAATTCCTGCTATACTTAAGACAGTTTCTGCTCTAATACAAAAAGGCCAAGATGAAAAGCTTCTGAAATACAAATAAATGGATGAAATTCATAAGAGTATTCAGCAGTCATTCATTCAAATTAAATGTCGAAACCTGTTTAAACAATTTACTAAGAATTTACGTGGCAACAGAAAAAATTTGTCACATGTGTTTACCTATAAAATATATTACATCCTTATTTGAGAAACAAGGTATATAACAAATATAAAATGGTTAATAATAAACAATATGTATGAAAAAGATCTCAATTTAATGTTATTGACAGAAACTGTATTCTGAGAAATAATAATGACATTTAAATTTGTGATAAAAGTTGCACTCAAAAAAATTGAGGGACTGCTCCTGAATATAGCTCTTCTTAGACATTTGCAATTATTTATAGCCCTTCCTATTATAACCCTACTTAATTAATTAACATAACCCTTAATTAACATAACCTTTTTTATATATTTGCATTAAATTCTCCAATAAGTTCTGTTAGAAAGAAATCTTTTAAATTGTGTGCTATCCAATGTTTGCTAAAATAGTTAACCATAGAAAATACCTCAATTAAGAATACCAGGTGAGTGTTTAGGAAATGCTCTTCTAGATAAAGCACTTCTTTTTTGATTACTCCTGCTCTCAATTACCCTCATCCCTAATTATAAATGTTTATAAGTGTAGGCATTCACATTTGAAATAATTTCATGATGTCTTAAAATTGACTGAAGGTCTGACATACTCTCCTGTATGCAATATGCAGAATGTGCTTACAAAAGCAGGGTGGGGTAGAAAATAGGACAATTTGATATATTTTGGAGTCCTTGGTATAATATACCAACCATCCAGAAGTTAAAAGGGGTATTAAGAAAAAGAAATGGCTCTCTGGGACATGGTTGGGCAGGGGAATTTTACTTAAGTAAAGAAATGGTAGGAAAAATGAATTCATTAAAGAGATGTCAGAGCAGAAATCAAGGAACTAACTTGGCTCACAATTAGTGTGGCTGTGGAGCATATTCATTTTGAGCCTGACATTTATATACCTGAATTTGTTTAAGGAAATAGAATAAAACCTCTGAGCTAGATGTAAAGTCAAAAGACACTTGAGATTGCTCACTCTTCAGAACATTTCCAACTTATCTACTTGTAATATACATCCATTATTGTGTTATGAGCAAAAATGAGAGAGAAGTAACTGAATGTACAGTAATGAAATTAAAGATATACCCATGAAATCTGAACAAGAGAACATATTTTATTCACATACTTTGACAGATTGGCTATCAAAATATATATGATTGAACTTAATGTGTGTTCAAATGGTTCAGCATTGCATAAACATTCCCATTTTGTTTCTCTGCTTTCTTTGAACAAAGTATTTTATCTTGATAAGCCTGTGTTTACTCAAATCTTGATGAAAATAATAACCACACCATACAGTGTGAAGTAGTTACTTTATTGTGCCACCCTGGCCTATAAACACATGTGGGATTAATTGAAGCGAGGGGGAATAAATGGCTCGGTGAGCCTCGCCTTTCTAGTTCTCGGGTCTCTTGCTTTGTGATGGTCGAACCAGGGTGTAGCTTCCTTAGCAGTTCCCTGCTTCAGCTTACAAGGCGGACTTCCTGCAAGACATCCCCAAGGAGAAGCCAAATGGACCTACCACGATGCAGCCCTGGGTGCTGGAGCAGCCATGTGAAGACCTCTGCCAGAGCTGAGATGCTTACACATTCACTGATTTGGCTTTCCTCCTGCAGTTGGCATCATTGTGTTTGTTTTGTGAGATGGAGGAGGACTTTGTGGACTGGTGTTGGACATATGGGTTAATGGGTTAATGTGACACTTGTGGACTTGGGCAGCACTGAGTTGGGATGTTTTCTTCATGCACACTTAATCTTTAAATAAAACTCTCTCTTATACATGAGTTGCTGTGGATTTGTTTCTCTAAATTACCCAGACTAGTTCATGGTGTTATAGTACAGGTAGACCAATTGAAATGATTCAGCAAGTTGATGAAGCACTGGAAGCACTCACTTGTGTATGCTAAAAAATTTGGAAGACAGCAACTTGGCCAACTGACTGGAAGAGTTCCTTATTTGTGACCATTGCAAAGAAAGGTGACCCAACAGAACGTTTAAAGTGTTGAACAATATCACTGATATAGCATGCAAGTAAAATTTTGCTGAAGATCATCCAACAACAGTTGCAGCCATCCATTGATTGGGACCCACCAGAAGTTCAGGACAGATTCAGAAGACGATATGAAACAAGGAATATCACTGCTGATGTCAAATGGAACTTGGCTCAAAGCAAAGAATACCAGAAAGTTGTTCACTTGCGTTTTATTGACTGCAAAGGCCATAGACTATTTGGACTATAATAAATTATAGAATGGGAATTCCAGAACACTTCATTGTGCATATGAGGAATGTTTACATGGATCAGGAGGCAGTAGGCAGTTGTGTAAACAGAACAAGGGAATGCTGCATGGTTTAAACTCAGGAATGGTGTACAACAGGGTTGTGCCCTCTCACTCTATGTATTCAATCTGTATGCTGATCAAATCATCAGTAGAACTTGATTGTAAGAAGAAGACTGTGGCATCAGGATTGGAGGAATTTTATTAACAACTTCGGATATGCATATGACAAAACCTTGCCGAAGCCCTTTCTGGCAGAAATCGGATTGCAGCCTTCTGTATAGAGAATAACTCAATGCAAACTAAGCACAAATCCTCACAACTGAAACAATAGGTAACATCATAACAAATGGAGAAAAGTGTGAAGTTGTCAAGGATTTTATCTTGCTTGAAGCCACGCTCAATGTTCATGGAAGCAGCTATCAAGAGATCAAGGGATGAGCTGCATTAGGTAAATTTGTTATACAAGACTTCTTTAGAGTATTGAAATTGAGGATGTTACTTGGAGGCCTAATGTAAACCAGACCCCATCATGGTATTTTTCATTGCCTCATATGCATGTTAAAGTTGGGCATCGAATAGAGAAACTGATGAAGAATTGATGCATTCAATTCGCGGTGCTGGAGAATAATTTTTAAAATACCATGGACTGCTGAAAAGACAAACTGATCTGTCTTGGAAAAAGTAAAGCCAAAGTGGTCCTTAGGAGCAGGTAAAGTAAGACTTTGTCTTGCATATTTTGGGCATCTTGTCAGGAGAGCCCAGATCCTGGAGAAGGACATCATGCTTGGTAAAGTAAAGGGAAAGTGGAGGAGGGAAAGACCCTCCATGAGATGGATTGACACCATGGTTGCAACAATTGACTCGGGCATAGAAACAATTTTAAGAATGGTGGAGGGCCATGGATTGTTTTGTTCTGTTGTGCATAGGGTCGTTATGGGTCAGAACTGACTCAGTACCACCTAACAACAACAGTAAATGAACCATAACAAGTTCAGGAAGTGTTACAAAAACAAATACATATTAGGAAAACAAGGAAACCTTATAGTTTCCTAGAAGGTATTATTTAGAAATACTTGGATAACTAATTTAATACGCCTAAAACAAGGATCCCTGGTGGCATAGTGAGTTATGTGTTGGGCTGCTAACCACAATATCAGCAGTTAGAACATACCACATTTTCTGTAGGAGAAAGATAAGGCTAACTTCTCCTGTGAAGATTTACAGCTTCCAGAAATCACAGGAGCAGTTTTCCTCTACTATAGGGTCCCTATTATTCTTGAGTGTCATGATGGCTGTGAGTGTGATTTTGGTTTTAAATTAATAAAAAGACAAAATGAAAAAATGAAACCCTGACATTGAGTGGACTGTGACTTACAGAGACCTGATGGGACAAAGGGACAAAGTAGAACCACTCCTAAGATTCCCAAGACTGTAACTCTTTATGGGAGCAGAGAGTCTCAACCTTTTCCCCAAACTCCTCACTTGTGGACTTTCTTTTTATGCAACATTTCACATGTAGGACAACGTTGAAAATATTTTCAGGCAGTACCTCTGATAGTCTGGGCTTTGTGAGTCACCGGAAATGATCAGAGCATGCAAGAGACAATGTCCAGCTGGTCGCTGAATGTCTTCTCCCTTTTGTTCTGGATGTCTTGGTTCATCCATAAGAGAATATGGGGCAATAGTGGGACTACGTGAGGTTATGGCTCATTGTGGAAATTTGGGTCATAGCCCAAAGGTGCTGAGGAAATCAGTGGGAAGACATAGAAGGGGAGAAGAAGGAAGGGGACAACTTGGAGCTCTGAGGCTGGGGCAGATGGAGCACCAGCAAGATCCCTACCCATGGCAGGCTGCAGGATGTTGTAGGCAGTGGGTAGCACCAACAACCATAATCCAAACCCCCATGGGTTCTGTTCTGGTGGGAAAGATGTAGTGAGGAAGGGGGCTCATTGTGATAGTCATAGCCCAAGAGATGAGGTGGGGTTGTGAGTCAAGGGGGAAACACTGGCACCGAAGACAATGAATGACCCCCTACCCTCATATAACTCCCCAATTTTCTATAACCGTATGACCTTTGTAAACTAAATATATAGATAAGTGAAGATTAGCATATTTCCTTTTCGGCTCCTACCATATATTATTTATATCACTATGATGGCATTTTGAAGAGGCCTGGTTGCATAGTGGTTCTACATTGGCCTGCTAACTGCACAGTCCACAATTCGAAACCACTAGTCGCTCCATTGGAAAAACACAGGCCTTTCTAATCTAGAAAAGAATTACAGTCATGGAAATTCACAGGGACAGTTCTACCCAGTCTTATAGGGTTGCTATGAGCTGGCATCAACTTGATGGCAGTGAGTTTGGTTGGGTATGATATTTTGATATGGCATTATTCATTTTGTCTTATATTTACAATTTGCTTATTCTTTGTTCATTATTGTCCTTTATGTACAGTGGGGAATGGAAAGGGTTGAAATATGGATGCTGACTCCATTGGTTGTACTTGGAATACTGGCAAGTTCGATAACAGAATGGAAATTCATGTTCAGTTGCTAATACTCATCAATATGCCTATGACACATTTGAAGAAATAATGAGGATTTTCTTCAATTATTTACATGCTGAGTACAGGCAACACTTAGTTATTCTCCAAGGAGAGATTATAATAGATGTTAACACTGAGTTTAAGGAGCCAGTTGGAAAATACATTGGATAGTTGGAAATGTGTATATTCTCTTTGTAGCTGAGTTAAACCACCTATATACCTACATTGTATTGGCTTCACAGTATAAGGGAAAGATTACAAATAGAAGAGAGGAATGGATTTATAGAACCTGCAGGTACAATATTAATCAGAATTTAGAAAAAGAAATCCATTTCTAAGTAATTAAATTTTCTAATATTGTCTTGGAACTTATTACATCTCTTTAACCTCTGTAAATTGTATATGAGAAAACTGAAATGCAAAGAGGTGAAGTAAGTTGTCCAAGTTCATTAGTGATATCATTAGTGATAGAGCTAGAACTAAAACTAAAATCAGCAATGTCATTCTTTCTAAGGACACACTGGTATAACTTTCTCCCATATCAACTGTTTGCATGACATGAGAGTTGGTTAAAATTAAAACCTGATTTCAAAATGACATTGTTAAATAAATTCGTGATACCTGACTACCTGTTTCAAAATTATTTACTTAAGTACAGGATAGTAATTGTGATTCAGATTCCAAAGTGTTTTGTGGACAGTTATTACTGAGTTGTGTGATGATTTGTAGCTAATTCAAATTATGCTCCATTGCATCTTCTCCTCAGAATTTTGAAAAATAAACTAAACCTTTAGCATTGCCTGTGGAAGTAATGGACATGATAAGGCAGTGTTTATACAGGCATGGTGCCAGAATGGTCTCTTCAATTTTTATGCTTTGGGCACTAAGTGAAGACATGTCTAACCTAAACAGTTTAGAAAAATGCCACTATTTTGTTTCAGATATAGACTTAGAATACAACATGGGTAACTCGTACTTTAGTGTGTTCCTGAAATGGTTCGGGTTTTAAAGCAAATGTTTGAAGAGAGGCAGTCCTACTTTCAGAACAGTTTGTAAAATTAATTTAAAACCTGCATAAAAGAATTGATAGCAAGCTGCTTTTTCTTAATGAACTACTTTCAATATTTCCATAAGAAAACTCAAAAATGGATTATAATTCATTCCCCTGTTACAAAATCTCCTAGGACTAAGTGGCACATTTTAATAAGTGGGCTACTAGGGAAATGAAGCTGAGTGAGTGGGGGTGGTAGGGATGTGGGCGTGTTTAGTGGGGAAATGCAGAAGGAAGTGAGTTTAAAGCCTTTGCTGTTGCTCACTTGCCTGAGTTTTGTCAGTTTCTTTACTAAGTGGGAGAAACACAAGGCTTCCTACTTCTGTGAAGAGTTACAATCTTGGAAACTCACAGGGGCTGTTTTACCCTGTCCTGTAGGGTTGCTATGAGTTGGAATGTACTCAGTGGCAGTGAGTATTGAAGTAATTAAATACTGAAGAAGCTGGCTTCGATGTTTGCAAGTTCATTTGGGGAGGCTGCAGCCTGCAAATCTAGCAGCTTGAATGTGTTGTTGTAGCTGCTTTCCTGTGCTAAGCTGATTTACTTGTTTAAGGTCTGACCTCATCATCCTGTCAGAATGAGTTCCCACCTACACAGCTGCAAATGTGTGCTTCTGCTAGAGGAGGCTCACAGTATTCACCGTGTGCCACCGGCAGAGGTGGGGGAGAGAGAGGGAAAAAGCTTCCTCTGGGTAGTTGTGCTTTTGTTAGTTCAACCGAAGAGGCTGAGGAGCGGAAAAGAAAGGCTCCATTTCCTTTCTTTGAGAGAAGGCTTTTGTCTTTCCCCCTGCGACCATGTCAGTGTCTGGAAAGAAAGAGTTTGATGTGAAACAGATCCTCAGGCTACGCTGGAGGTGGTTCAGTCACCCAGCTCAAGGTTCACCTAACACTGGAAGCTGCCTTCAGCAGGAAGGATATGGGCATAGAGGGTCCCCGGTTCAGGGTAGGTTGAAGAACCACCCTTGGGACAGAAAGGGACTGAAGAAAAGCAATAGTCCTGGTCACCACAACATACCGGCACCAGGGCCCAGACCAGCCCCAGCCGATCTTCAGAATTGGCACCAACAAAACCTAAGAGAGCATCTTCAAGCAAATGAAGACACTCCTAAAGCTGTTGGAGAGAAGAACTTGTTCAAAGAACCTTGTGAAAAATGCTCACGGGATTTGGAATTGAGGACTGATAACAGCAAAAAAGATTCTACAGGGAGGTAGGAGGTTTCATTCCATAAATGACAACCATATCCTAGTTTAGCTTATCCTCTAAAACGTTCCTTTAGGGTTTAAATAGAAAATGCCATGGTAATCTCTGAATCTATACGTCATCAGAATCTGCAGGAACCCATTTCCTTTAACTTTATAAGGGAAATGTGACAATAGTATCTATGTTTTGATAGTTACATGGAATGTTATGAGTTTATATCTATGTGAAATCAAAAATTTTATTGAAGTTCTAAAAGTTGTTTATTATAATTACTAGTCTTTTGTAAGTATTCTATGTGGTATGGGTGTTCAAGTAGCTTTTGTGATTCTGAGTGCAAGCGTGATGAATCATATCTCTTTTTGTGAGTTAGAGGAACATTGACAAAATAAAATCTTTGACCGCTCAGCACATCATTAGCAGTCCCTTCGTACATAGTTTATATCTTGCCACTTGATACATGTATTATCTTTATGTGAGAATTTGGAACAGCTTCTATTAGCATTTGAGATTTATTTCAAGTTGTATTACTTTTATAGCTAGTTTTCAATTGTGAAAATATCCTGCTTAAGTCAGATAATGAAATGCTACTTACAGCTATGAGTTCTTTAAATAGGAAATGGCATGTCAGCTATTAAAATGGGACAAGTAATTGTTCTTCGCATATAGTTCATAAAACATGATTCTATATTTATTTTTATATCCACCAGTATTGTTTGTAAAGAAGAAAATTATATTCTGTTCTACAAGATTGGCATATATAATTTACCCTAGTGGAACTTTATATATTTTAATTTTCATCAACAAATTGTTATGTTTTCTAGTATATTTAGGCACAATTGGTAAGCTTCACAGTGAATAAAGAGCGAAAGCAACACTATAAAATATCGTTTGTTTATTTAAGTTACATAACAGGGCAATGAGAAGCTATGCTAATTTATTTGGAAAAGTGGTATTTGGTATGATGTGTGTCTCTACCTACGTATAGACAAGAAAAAGTGCATATATATTTTCTTAATATAAGTTTCCTGAGTATATCAAGATTCCTGAAATTTACAACAATTTCAGTAAAAACTAAAGCTTTATAATAATATTATAGCACAGAAAACATTAACTTTGGAAAATGATATCTTTAAAGAAATTCAGTCTTGTTAAAATGTAAGCACACATTTAATAAGAAGACTTATTAAAATTATGTTAAGTATCACATTCAATCCTTTATGGAATAGACTTCTTAAGACCTAAAAATGTGTATAAATTTCCCCAAATAAATGCTATATAACTGTTGGGATTCCAACTTATGTTTGGTCCAGTTAAGATTTCAAAGTAATATAAAGTCCATCTTTTTAGATTCAGCAAGTTTTCAAATGTTCTATCTGCATCGTGAAAAAAAGTTTGAAAAACTGATATATTTAATAAGACATTTAACGTGATTGTAGATAAATTCAAATTACCCACTATTATCTACAGACACAATTATTTCATGATCTCTGAATTGATTTTCTAGAATGGATATGTCTACAATAAATTAGTTACTAGAAGGACATGCTAGATAAAATGTAAAGTGTCACAACATGGTATTTTAAAAAGATCCATTTCTCTTTTGTTTTCCCTTTAGGCAGTTTTCATATTCTAATAAAAAATCAGTTAAATGTCCTATAGTTTCAACGGGAAATTAATAATTTCTTAAAGTAATATAGATATTCCTAGAAATACCTTAGGTTGAAGAGAAATGAGAGTATGTTGACGTTCTTATAATGGATTATTAATTTTTGTACTAATTTAGGAATAGTCTAAAACTTCCATGCCTTAGACCAGGAGAGTGAGAAAGACCTTTCTGACATCTTTTCTCTCTTGCATCTCTCTTTTTCAATGAGATCAGGAGGCACAAGGGGATGATTCGGACCTGTGGGCAGCAACTTGAGATCCTTTCAGTGAACTTAAAGAGTTAAAAACAAAAACAAAAACTGTTTGGGGAATTATTGCATCAATACAATATTCACTGTGACATTCTTTAGATCATACAGCTTTGTACAAATAATACAGACAATGAGTAGATAATATGCTACATTGCTAATATGGAGCAATTGCATTTAGTTTTAAAAAGGAATTTAAAGCCAGTATAAATTTATATTAATAAACTGGTTTGGGGATTTGAAAATCAAAATATATTTCTATACAAGTCAATTATAAGTATGTTATGAGTTTAGGAACAATGCTGTATCAATATTCCACACTAAGAGTATGCATATAAAAGTATGCTTATTGTTAGACCTGAAGTCAGTTTTCATTTTTATCTTGTGTCCCAGTTGCTTACTAACTCAGCATCTGTGTTTCTAAACACCTAACCTGCTAAATTCTTTTTCCCTATTATTTCATCCATAGCATTGTAACAAATATTTTATCTGTTCTCATGCTTCTTCAATAACAGAATATTTAGTTATGAAGTAACATATATATTAGTACACATACTGATATATATATATACAATTTCATTTACTCTAAAATAAATGGTTTTATAAGTACACAAGTGAATATCAAAGTGTTAACATTATGCTAAAATGAATTCCTTAACAGGTATGCAGTTTTGCCCGCATTTTGTTTTTAATATTGAATAACGTGCACATCGCATGTATGTGGGTCCAGATCCAGATAATAAACCAATACAAAGTCAAAGCTTCATAGAGCTGTTTAGTTATAAGGTAATAGCTTTAATATGAATAATGCACACATACTATCAGTGTTTTTTGTATACATGTTTTTTTCACCCCTGATGCAGTGTTATTAGATGACACTGCAATTCCCTTCCATTTTAGTCCTAGTTTTCTAGATATTTATCTAGAAAAAAAAGAGCAAGAATCATTCGTACATTGTGGTATTATAAAGGGTGATTGGATGAGTAAGACTTAAAACCATCCCATAAATATTGAGTTCTCATTATGTAAAAGTACTTTTCTAAGTGCTATAGATAAAACAGGATCAAAACAGAGAACCTGTTTTTATGGAGCATGAATCCTAAAGGAGGGAAGGGAGGCAATGCAGATAAACACAAAACATAATATCTGAATTATGATAATTAGTAAGAGAAAATATTAAAAGAGAGAGTACTCTTTTTTATTGAAAGTCCATTCTAATGAGTTAGACATCAAGCAGAGATAGAGATGAAGTAAAGAGGGAAACTATAAGAATGTATAAGTCGAGAATTTGAACGAAGTGAAAAGTTGCTATTGCTGTGCCAGAAGGAAATCATTAATCCACCATCAACCATTTTCTACACAAATCAATGACACACATTATTATTTGTGTTGTCCAGTGATGAGTGGCCAAAACATCCTTTAACTTAACTGGTGAACTGAAAAATATGCCCTGACTTTTTGATTACCATGTTAGTTTCACATTTGTGGCCTGTGGTCACAAAGGTGACTTCCCAACCATCCTGAAACCATGATAGTATTTTGTCCAGTAGCGTTCTGTCTATTCAACCATCAGACTGTACTTGTCATGGACAGGGGCCAGTGCCCTTTGTGAATACAGAAACATGATGTTTTATTTACTTAGGAAACTATTTGCATAGGACCAAATGTGTGCTTAAGGGAAATCCTGCATCTAGAACAGTGGACCTTTTTGCAGTATTCTTTCTCATAAAGTGGGAAATGAACTATGTGTGTATTTGCAGGAAAAGATTCCCAAGCAGAGAGTACAGTGATCGATAAGTCCCTAAAATGGGAGTGTACGTTATATGCTTAAAGAAACACAAAGAAGCCAGGCCAACAATAGCAGAGTCCTAGTAGAAGAGAGTGGTAGGAGATGACTTTGGAGATGTAATGATAATTTTAAAATCACGTTAATATAATTGCTTTTTCTAAACCTCTATTTTTTGCTAATCGATAAATACCTTGCATATATTTTTCCATATCCTCAAGGAAAATCGTTGAATACACTTTCTTTTTTGCTTCTTAACACTTTATTTTTTTAACTGTTTTATTGGGACATATTATTATGATATCCAAATAGCGTATAATTTGATAGTTCAATCATATCAAAAAGTGTAGTACACTCAGTACCACAGGCAACTTTAGAACACTTTATTTTTACTTCTACTCCTTGTTATTGGCTCCCCATTTCCCCCCAACCTCTCCTACTGTACCCTTGAGGAACCAGTTAGTGTCTCTATAGATTCACCCATCCTGGATTTCATATACTGAAAACAAAAACACAAAACAAAGAGTCAAAAAAGCTAACAATGCTAACAAACTAGAGAAAAAAACCCAGTTGGAAAGAAAACAGAAAATATTCAAAACTAGACGACTTAAAAGTGGGAGATCAAATGATAAGGTGTTAGATATTAACCTAGTTATGTCTGTCATATATCCCTTTTCATGATAGCAAGGCTATTCACATGCCTGGTCTGTGTTCAGAGGGGTGAATATGCTTTCATTTCTATAACTGCTACACATTTTGTTGGACGTCTTTTGTGATTTTGTTGCACATCTTTTTATATGCCAAAAATAATGTTTTCCTGGGATAGAACTACATAACTTACACTGACTTATCAGTAGAGACTTTTACTTCAAATGTTGGTTGTTGAGGATAAAGGAGCAAACTGCATTTTATTTTTGTTTGTGTGTGTGTGTGTTAGAAACACTTAGATCTAAATTCATTTGTGGATACTTTAAAATGTACCTTAGAAAAAAGACATGTTACTAAATTGTTTTACTAAATTTGGAATGTAGCAATGAACAATTTAAACTTTACTGTATTTAACCATAGCCTCAAATCCTCTTACTAATAGTCTTATTCCTGAGAGTGAGGTACTATAGTATAGTCCTCATGTCTCAGTCTTGAAAGTGTTATTTCATATTTATTAAATACTAATAAATTTAACATTTGAAAAATTGAGAGTTCTGTCTCTTTAGGGAACCGATGATACTGGGGGGGTCATATCCCTTTACATACCATGCTTAGGTACCTATAATTATTCTTTTTGGTATATGAAAAACAGGAATTAGTTCTTTCCTGCATCTGGAAATAGTAACTGAGAACGCAAATTGTATAGTAATAGTTAGTATGCAACTTCAACAATAAATAATTGCCTAATGATAAGTTGTTAATTTGATTAAAAACATTTTCTGCTTTGAGACACACTTAAGACACTTGAACCATATACAAAAATGATAGCCAACATAGGTAAATACTATTATATACAATCCTGTTTTATCAATAATATAAAACATTAATCTACAAATGAGTAGGTAGGCAAGATGAACAAATAGGAATAGATAAAAGGGATTACATTCATGACCATGAAAAGATTTAGCAGATGGTATTTTTACAAGCATATTTCTACATGTCGTAAATGCACCCATGCTTATAACAGAGTAAATGAGTCAAAGTCACATAAATTTCTTGGCTATAATCAGATACCTTAAAGAAATTAGTCACTAGGGCTGGTGGCATGAGATCACTGTCATGAACAACATCAAGGACCACTAGGAAAGTATTATACATCTGCTTTTAGTAAACAGCAATTGAGATATTGAAAGTTTGTGAGTGCCCATCAATGGTACAACTATTGGTCTTTGCCCAGCTGGAGTAAGGAAGAATGAATAAAATCAAAGACTCAAGGACTAATGGACCATGGAAACCTCAGTCTCCATGACCCTGAGTCCAGAAAAACAGATAGTGTCTGGCTACCATGCCTACCCCTCTAAAGGGAGACAAATGTGGAACAAAACTCAGTTATAAAAAACAGGAGGTTATTGGCCTGAGAGAGACAGATATAGCCCCCAACACCACGATCGTTGGTCACTCTTCAGGTCTGTAACTGAACCCGGTCTGCGGGCTCAACTTTAAATCCAACAATGGACAGGCTTTTAAGGTAAAGTAGCAACAGAAAGAAGGCCAAGGAAGAATCTGTGTTTGGACTATGATGCTGGTGAAGAATATTTAACAACAGATCTGTCTTGAAATAAATATAGCTAGAATGCTCCTTAGACATGTATGAGGAGACTTCATTTTATGTACTTTGGATATGTTTTATCAGCAGAGACCAATCTCTGAAGAAGGAAAGACATCATGTTTGCTGAAATAGAAGGGCAGCAAAAAAGAGGGAGATCCTCAATGAGATTGACTGACACAGTGACTGCAACAGTAGACTCCAACATAACAATTGTGAGGGTGGCACAGGACCTGCAATGTTTTGTTCGGTTGTACAAAGGGTTGCTATGAGTCAGAACTGACTCAATGGTGCATAACAATAATCGCATCCTCCGGTTCAAGGCCATCAGTCATAGGTTACCATATACATATATGCCTAGAAGAAAAACCAGATAACTTGACACTTGTTAATGCAAACTTATGTGCCAAGCATGAACACATTGAGGATTTTTACCAACCTATGTAGAATGAATGCTGCAACAATGGGCTCAAACTAACACAATTGTTTCATTCTGTTGTGTGTAGGGTTGCTATGAGTCAGAACCAACTTGAGTGTACCAGAAAAAATAATATGCAATCTGAAATTCATCAAACATGATAGCAAGATGCTTTGATTATTACTAGTGATTTGGGTGCAAAAGTTGGAAACCAAAAAGTATAGATGACATGGGAAAATGCAAGATAGAATTATTAAGGATCAGCATATTACTTTTTCTAAATATCCCTTTCAACATCATAAATGACAGCTATATGTGATCCTTGCTGCATAGGAAACAAGCTACATCTATGGAAAGAATCAATGGAGACAGGTTTTCTAAAGAACTGTACAGGTGATAAAAGTGAAGACTTAACATATAGAGTGATTACTGCTAATTAATTATACGTTGTGAGTAGAAACAAATATTTTTGACTCCTGGACTCATATGCACAATTCTCTCAGCGTACTTCTGATATGTGTGTACAATCAGCATTATAGCTGATGTTAGAAAGTACGTAAATCAGGCTGGTCACAGAATACTATAGAATAATATATTTCAAATTGTGATACTTTAAATTAGATTACTAGCCCATAGGAGATATAAATTGGAAAATTCCACCAAGGGTCATACCCTAGAAATAGCTAGATCGTGCTCATTTTACTATTTGCTTAAAATATCTAATATATTCCAGTAAATTCAAATGTAGACTTGGTATCACATAGTCATTGTCTATACTCTAAGTAGGCCAAGAGCAAGGTAAGAAGGATCGCCAGCTGGGCGATACACTTTCCCTCCTTCACATCTCCACAGTAGCAGGATTTGTAGCCCAGAAGTAAATGGGTTTATATGTATGCTGTTATTAGCATCTTTAATTAAATATATTTTACAACCATATTCAAGAAATGAGATTATTCATATACTAACTGTAACTTCCCATGCTAATCCACAATTTCCCTTAAACAGTTTAGGCCCCATTCTCTTCTTGTGATGATATGTAAAACCTCTTATACAACATTAAAGATATCCTAGCATTTTCTTATCTTCAAGACAAATTTGAGAATTGGTGTTAAGTTCCTTAAATCCCCTTTCTTATTATCTGGATAATTTAGTCTTCGGTTGAAAGTCAAACACTAATACCCATTGCCTGTGGATTCTAACATAATGGTGACCCTAAAGATAGAACTGTGCTTTTTTAAAAAAATCATTTTATTGGGGGCTCGTACAATTCTTATCACAATCCATACATACATCTATTGTGTCTAGCACATATGTACATTTGTTGCTGTCACCATTCTCAAAACATTTGCCTTCTACTTTAGCCCTTAATATCAGCTGCTCATTTTCCCCCTCCCTCCCCACTCCCCCTTCCCTCATGAACCCTTCATAATTCATAAATTATTATTATTTTGTCATATGTTACACTGTCCGACGTCTCCCCCCACCCTCTGCTGTCCATCCCCCAGGGAGGAGACTAAATGTAGATTCTTGTAATCGGTTCCCTCCTTCCTACCCGACATTCCCTCCACCCTCCAGGCATCGCCACTCTCACCACTGGTCCTGAAAGAGTCATCTGTCCTGGATTCCCTGTGTTTCCAGTTGATCTGTACCAATGTACATCCTCTGGTCTAGCCAGATTTGTAAGGTAGAATTGGGATCATGATAGTTATATGTTGCTACCCCACAACCCTTCAGGAAGTTGCCTACCGATGGGCTTTGAGTCTCCACTCTGCACTCACCCACCTTTACAATGATATGATTTTTTGTTCTTTGATGCTTGATACCTGATCCCTTCGACAGCTTGTGGTCACACAGGCTGGTGTGCTTCTTCCATGTGGGCTTTGTTGCTTCTCAGCTAGATGACCGCTTGTTTATCTTCAAGCCTTTAAGACCCCAGATGTTATATCTTTTGATAGCTGGGCACCATCAGCTTTCTTCGCCACATTTGCTTATGCTCACATTTGTCTTCAGTGATCATGTTAGTAAAGCGGGCACCCACTGATATGATTTTTAGTTCTTTGGTGCCTGATAACTGGTCCCTTCTACACCTCGTGGTCAGACAGGCTGGTGTGCTTCTTTCATGTGGGCTTTGATGCTTCTCAGCTAGATGGCCGCTTGTTTATCTTCAAGCCTTTAAGACCCCAGATGTTATATCTTTTGATAGCTGGGCACCATCAGCTTTCTTCGCCACATTTGCTTATGCTCACATTTTTCTTCAGTAATCGTGTTGGGAAGGTGTGCATCGTGGAATGCCAATTTAATAGAACAACGTGTTCTTGCATTGAGTGAGTGCTCGCGTGGAGGCCCAATGTCCATCTGCTGTCTTAATACTAGGAAAGAACTAGGTGACAAAGGGTATTTATAGAAAACTGTGCTTTTTTGGCCCTTGGTTGCTTCATTTTTCAGAGGTTGGTTATTACCAGGCTTTTCTTCTGAGATGCTTGTGGTAGTTGGGTTTTGTGTCAATTGTCTGGGTCAGGATAATCAGTGGTTTGTGTAACCTAACATAATATAATCAATTTCATTATGGGATCTGCTGTGAGTAGCCCAGGTGAAATGCAAACCATGGTAGACGTGTAGTGCAACCACCTTTCTCAGATCACAGCCCTGATGAAGTTTCCTTGGAGGTCTGGCTTAATTTCTATATCAAGAGGTGTTGTGGGGAGCTTGGTTGCTCCTTGCTAGATCTGGCTTATGCTTCTGGTTCATCAACCTTTGATTCTTTGAACTTGAGACAGTGACCTACCATATTCATCTTTTCTGATGACTTTGGATTTATTGGCTTCTGCAGCCACAAGTCTCACCTGCCCACCTTTGATTCATTGGCCTATGTTACCTTGTTCATCAGCCTCCACAGCATTCTTTCATTTGACACACATACACACACACACACACACACAGACGTATACACACATCACTGGTTTTCCTTCTCGAGGAAACCAAGCCTAACACAGTGCCTCTGAGAGAATTCAGATTTTCAGCCTTTCTGTTAACAACCAAGCACGTTTAACCATTTGTACGATGAAGAGTCTCACTACAATGGTAAGGGCTTATCTATCAAAGATTTGTACTTTCTCTTGAAAGTTACTTGAAAAGTAAATAAATAAAAATTGTTGATTCTACTCAAAGTTTCAGGTCATTAAGAAGAGAAAATATTTACAAAACCATGCAAATCATTGAAGCCATCTAATACGGCATCTAGTCAAGCCCAAATAAAAGGCATTATAACTAGTATAATGTAAATTCTTTTAATCATTCTACCTTAGCATAGAAGTGACAGGTATATGATAATTCTTACCAGTATACTGAAAATGATACATGAATCTTTTCAAAGATTGTGAAAGTCTTACATGACATACATACATGCTGTATAAAATTATTATTTTATAATACGAATGGATAAAATATAGTAATTGTCCTGCTGAGGTTATTTGATGACAGGACTGCATAGATAATCAGGAGGTCCAATGGTGTAGTGGTTATGCATTCCCCTGCTAAGCAGTTCAACACCACCAGCCACTCCTCAGGAGAAGGACAAGGCTTTCTATTCCTGTAAAAAGTTACAGTCTTGAAAACTCACCGAGGCAGTTCTACCTTGTCCTATAGGATCACTCTGAGTTGGAATGCATGCAGTGCCAGTGAGTGCAAGTTAGATATTTATAAAACGGAATTTCCAAATATGGGAAAATATTAGAATTTAAAGTTATAGAAACAGGAAAGTTGCTTTTGTTTTGATTAGTGATAATTGCTCAATTTTGACAGTACATCTAGTAAGCACTTGTAAACTGATAGGCTGCTAAGGAATCTTTGTTATTAAGAAAATTTCATTTCTCGTGTTTAAAAGGCTTGCCTTTTTATATAAAAGGTTTACAACCTTAATTAATTATATTTCAGACTAAAGCAAAGCATTAGTGAAATGGATCATTAATAGTTCTGATTTTGGTATTCTGAGTTTAGAATACTAAGAATTTACTTTCATCTCCTCATTCTATGTATTTGTTTTATGAGGCATTTTATTTAATCACTTACCTTTGCTCTGGCTATATTATATTTCCCTGAAGGCACACTTCAATTTTTGAGTGTGGCCAGAAGAAATAAAATATAAAGAATTCATTATGTCTAAATATAATATCTTTCTTCCTCCTCGCTGTATCCATCATCTTCAACAAAAGTATGGCTCCTCAAGTTTGAGAATACTGCTCTCATCACTTAGAAAGCAACTTACAATCAAAGGTTACATCTATAATGCTGCAGAATAATCAAGTGAATTTATTTATAAAAGAGTAAAGTAAGGATGCTACCATATTCTCTTGGAGCTTTTGCTATAGTTCAGGGGTAGGTAATGTTTTTTCTTGCAAGAGCCACTTAGATATCTATAACATCCGTTGTGGGCCTACTGATCAAATAATTTAATTTACTCAACTCTATTGTGATGGTTAGAATTATTTCTCTTTGGATAGGCATGTGCTATTGATGATATTGAGGATGTTGTGGGCCTTATATGGCCTGTTGCCTGGATGTTCCCTACTTCTGTTTTATTTTTATTTTATTTGAAAATGTTAATAGTTTTATTGATGTACAATTCACATATCATACAATTCAGTGGCTTAAACATATTAAAAGAGTTGTGTAATCATCACCCAAATAAATTTTAGAACATTTTTTCATTATTGTATTCATTATTATTTGCTACTCAAGCCCATGTAATAATCCTAAGGAACTATTATTTTAGCTACTGTCATAGATTCCTCTAACCTGGATCTCCTAGAACGGACATACCACAAAACAAAAAACATAACTACCACCCCCAACAATAATAATAGAACAGAGAAAAACCTGGTTCAAAAAGAAAGCCAAAAATAATAAAAACTAGAACAAATTTTAAACGTGTCAAAAAGGACAACAAATGATAACGTATAAATTTTAACCAAACTACATCTACATTAATTCACTTTCCAATGCTCCAATGCACTTTGTCTGATAATAACTATTTATATCACTGGTCAATTGTCAGAGGAAATTCATCAGAGACTTAATCCATGTGGGGACCTGCAAATGAAATTTGGACTTTCACAGTCATCCATATCCTTCTGCAAACCGGGTGCTCAGAATTTAAGCTCTAATACCTTCCTCTGGTCTTGGGTTTTATTATTTATAATTTTTGGATCACATAGGCAGGTGTGCTTCTTCCATGCTGACTTGGCTTAGATGGTTGCTTGTTTTAAGAGAAGCCTTAAGACCTCAGATGATACTCATTTTGATATTCAAGCACCATTTGATTTTTTCAGCACTTTGCTATCATGCGCATAACTTCACCGATCTCTTTTTGAGGGCAAGAATGGAGTAGGGCCACACATAAGAATTGTTCTTAGATAATTGTGAGTTCAAAATCCATTTATATATCTATGGTTTGTATATGCCCTTAATCTCCTTTAGAGACAACCTTATCATTTTACTGGGGAACATTATAAATCATCCCCATAGGGCAAAAGTTAATACTCTTGTTTATGTAATTAATTTAGCCAGTAGTAAGGAATTTAAAATACTGTTAAGAAAAGGAAAGTACCAGTATACATGTATAGAATAGCATTTTAGACTAAATACATGGATTGTTGACTTATAGAGATTAAAAACTTAAAGTGACTAGATACTATTTATATTATACAAGCAATGAGGGTTGGAGATAGGGCAAAGCTTTCAGGTATGCTCATTCATAAAGGCATAACTATGCTTTCTGGACTAAAACATATTAAAAAATAAAGTAAGTATGAAAATAGAAAATACATTGTAGTGTTTAGCTGCCACTTTGGGGCATCTTCAAAGCAAGAGGTTTGAACCAAAATCTAATGACTTTAACCTTGGGATAGTAGCCATCTGCTTCCTACAAGTAGGGCATTTCAGCCTTGATTCCAAAGGAGTATTTCAGGTCCTTTGATCTACTGCAGATGTGTTTAAGGTAAAGTCTAGTTCGGTTAATGGGGTTTTCAAATTGGAACCTTCTGGTGAAGGATGTTGTGTCCTGTTAGAACAAAGCCTAACAACCCAGTTGTATATAGCACTGGATTGAAATTAGGTCAAAGAGTGCCCAATTAGGAATATAATATTAGGTGTATTCTGTAATTGGGCTTCTATATAAGTAATGTCAAGCATGTTTCCCAGTGGCCAGCTGCACACCTGTTTTATAGTAAAGGTCAATATTTAAAGTAACATACCCTTTTCTCAAGGTCCAGGAGCCCTAGTGGTGTAGTGGTTACGCATTGGACTGGGATCCACATGGTCAGCAGTTTTAACCACCAGCAACTATACAGGAGAAAGACTGGGATTTCTCCTCCCATAAAGTTACAGTCTCAGAAACCCACAGGGGATCGATCTGAGTAAACATTGATTTGATGACAGTGAGTTTGTTTTAGTTTTGTTTTTTCTCAAGGTAAGAGCCCTGATAGTATAGTAATTACAAGTTGGGCTGCCAACCACAAGGTCAGCAGTTCCAAACCACCAGCTACTCCTCAGAAGAAAAATGAGGCTTTCTACTCCAGGAGATTTACAATCTCAGAAACTTACAGGAACAGTTCTGCCCTGTCCTATAGGGTCAATATGAGCCAGCATCGACTCTATGACAATTAATTTGGTTTTGGTTTGGTTTCTCAAGGTATGATTAAGTAATAAAGGTATGATTACTGATGGAATGCTTAAATAAAAATGAACTCTTAATTATCAATATCTAAAAATAACAAAAACTCACTGCCATCAAGTTGATTCTGACTCATAGTGACCCTATAAAACAGAGTAGAACTACCCCATTGGGATTCTAAGACTGCAGGTCTTTACAAGAGCAGGCAGCTTCATCTTTCTCCTAAGGAGTTTCTGGTGGGTTTTCACTGCTGGCCTTGTGGTTAGCAGCTCCATACAAGCACAAAAAAACACCCCCCCCAAAAAAAAAGATAAAAACAGGTAGCCAAATTCACAGCACTCAAGTCAATGAGGATAGATAGTGACCTGCCTCTTTTGGGTTTCTAAGGCTGTGAATCATTATGGGAGCAGAAAGACTCACCTTTCTTCCATGGAGCAGCTGGTACTTTTGAACTGCCGCATTAAGCATCCCAATTCATAATGTATTACACTATCAGGGCTCCTAAAATATCATTATATATGCCCTATAAATTTTATTTGGTAAAAAATTTAAAATACCTTATTAAATTAATTTTATAAAAATCTATAATCTCATTCTCATTTAATGAAAGCTAAGACTATGAGAAGGTACCTCCCCCCAAAAAACAGAATTTGTTTTCAAAGTGATGTATTTAATTTTTTTTACAAAACAAACTTATAACCTTCAAAGTACTCTCCATTACACTTAATACATTTGTCAAATCTGTGATTCCATTCTTGGAAACATTTTTCAAACTCGTCCGTTTGGATGGCTGACAGCACCTTCCTCATTGTTTTCTTCACCTCATCTGTGTCCTGAAGTTGCTGTCCTTTCCTGTCCCTCTTCATTTTGAGGAAACAAAAACAAAGTTACATGGAGTGAGGTCAGATGAGTAACAGGAGCAAGGTCAAGTGAGAATGTGTGAGACCAAGAGAGGCATGCTGGTTTTTGTGAAAAACTGGTGCACTGAGATGGCTGCAGGAGCATTTGTCATGGTGGCAAAATGAATCCCATCTGCCACAAATCAGGCCTTTTTTGTCACATGCTGCTACGCTCCTTTTAGCAGCTCTAAATAGAAAGCTTGATTAACAGTCTGACCTGGTGAAACAGACTTCAAATGCACTATGAGTCGACATTTTTGTCCATTTGGGAAGTTGACAGACATCCAGAACAAGGTTTGTCATCAATTGGCATTTCACCGTTTTGAAATAAAAGGGTGTTCTTTGGATATGTATCAGCTCTGTAATACTTGTCCGTGCAAGAGACCGAGGATCGTAGATAAACATGTCTGCTAGCTGTTAACTGCTGTAACCTATTAAATTCCCTAATAAACCCCACAATCATGAATATGTTGGGAAGTTCTGTAGTCATTGCAGCAACTTACTGAACCTAGAAAAGAAGTAGAATACCATGGGAGGGAATTGTTGGTGTCAGAATAGGATAAAGAATGCTGAGGGTGGAGACACATCTGACCTCTGTCTTGAGCCAGTGTGGAGTTGGATTTTCCTTCTTACTCTTTAGCCAGAGAAGGTCAGATGTGGCTTCCTAACCATTTCCTCAGATCAATTTTTATTTTCTTGGAAGTCAAATGCTATTTGAAACCAAGCTGCTTCCTTGGCCTATTTCCTGTGAGTGGGAGGCTAGCTTTCTTTCACTATATGATGTCTCTTTCCTTTCAAGCGAGGGTGATGGTAATATTTTCTTTGGGTGGTTGGATTCATCTGTCAGTCCCAGGCTTAGGCTCCTTAATAAGAGATTGAGTCACCAAATCCTTGCTGAGAGTTTTAGGTCTTGTGCCGTTTGTACAATGGAATTTTAGAAATCATTTTAAGTATGTTTCATTTTGCACAGTTCATCTCATTTATCCTGTAGTAAGTGGCAAGGGGGGGGATACTGTCTCTTTAAGTTCTTGCTTAGAAACCTCCTCAGTCATATATTCAAATTCACTTGCAGGTTATACCTTCCACGAAACATTGGAACATAGTATAGAAAAGGTAGAACAGGTCTTTGCCACTGCATGAAATACATCTCCTTTCCTCTATTATTTAAGGGATTTTCATCATTTCCTTTTAAATCCTCACCAAAAGTCCATTCAATGTCCACAAATCTAGCAACATTTTGTTGACAGCATCATATGTATGTGCTAAGAAGCTACTTTCTTCACTAATTCTACCAACAGTTTTTTCAAGGCATCAGAACCAAAAGAGTGGTGCTGATTGGTTTCCCAGTTCACTGAGCAAGGAAAATTAATGATTTGAAGTAAGAGTCTTCCTGATAGAGTGTGTTGTCCCTGAAAATGTAGCACCATATCTACAAAAGCTTTGTAATAATTCTTGGAGCAGGGCCAATCAAGAGGCCCTGGACCAGAGAGGTGTGGCTGTGGACACAGCTGAGAAGAGACTGTCCTGATTACAAACAAACAAAGAAAAACGGTTGTTTCTTTATAAACTTCATTATCCATAATAGGGATGTTTCCTCTGAGTTCTTTGTGACCATTGCAGTGAATTATCAAACCCATCCAGAGAGGTGAGAGGACTATGGGCTGGACAGTTCATGTCTGAACTGGTAAAATGTTTGCAGAATAGAGGCACATGTGATCTTTGCCTCAGAGGAATCTGCCCTAGCTGTTGATCACTCTCTTGTTCTGTTCATTCATTCATTCATTCATTCATTCATTCATCAGCACATCGTAGTTATTGAGAGCATTTCCCTGTGTGTTTAAGGGAGTATTACAAAGGAGACTGGGGTCCTGGTGGGGTAGTGAGTTATGAGGTGGACTGTTAACCATAAGGTCAGTGGTAGAAAAATGAGGCTTTCTATTCCCATAAAGAATCTAAGTATAGGCTCCTCCATGGGGGATGGACAGCAGAGAAGAGGGTGGAGGGAGATGTCGGACAGTGTAACTTATGACAAAACTGTAATAATTTATGAATTATGAAGGGTTCAGGATGGAGGGGGAGGGGAGGAGGGAAAAATGAGCAAATGATATTGAGGACTAAAGTAGAGGGCAAATGTTTTCAGATTGATGAGGACAACAGGTATACATATGTGCTTGACTCAATGGATGTATGTATGGACTGTGATAAGAATTGTACGAGCCCTTAACAAAATAATTTTTTTAAAAAAGAAAGTCTTATATAGGGTTCTTTGGTGAGTAAACAGGGAGCATCAATCTCCCATTAGAGGGAAAAAACTCTTAACAATACTTACATACAGAACCGTAGGGGAGTTCCTAATTAGGCACACTTGACCTAGTTCTATTCAACCCTTGGAGACCACCAGGCCACATGCTATAAACTTCTAGGGCTTTAGATTCTGCTCTTTCAAGCTGCACAACCTCCTTCATGGGTCACACCAGAAAGACTTGATGTAGAAATCTCACTAAGTGAACTGGAATTTACCTCAAACTTGCCTGTAGCCATTGGACTTAAGGCTGGGATTCCCTAGTGTGAGAAGAAACAGATTACTTCTATCCTAAGATTATGGAATTGGTAGTCATGAGACTTTGGATCAGATCCCTTGCACTAAGGGCACCTCATGAAAATGACCCAGGACCACCATATATTTACTATTTTAATGTCCTCCTTGCTTTACTAAGACATAGATTCATCTGATAGTCATGGTTGTGCCTTTATGAATGAATCTTATTGGAAATGTTGCCCTATCACCAACCTCCATTGTTAATGTAATTAGTGTCCAGTGACTTAAGAGTTTAATCTTTACTAGTCAACAATTTATGTAATATGGTTTGCAGCCAGCCTATACTTGTATAATTTCCTTTTCTCAACAGTGTGTTGAATTCTATAACAATGGATAAATGAATGTACACTATACGTAAAATTACCTCATGCCCCAAGGGGATGATTGATGGTATCATAAGATGATAATGAGGCCTCTAAAGTGAACCAGAAATGTATGTAAACCATAGATATGTGAATGGATTTGAGGCTACTACTTATTTCTAGTCCCAGTCTAAGAACAATTCGTTTTTATGACATAGCTCTGTTTAATGTTCACCCTCATGAAGAGATCACTGAAAGAAATAAAGATATGGGTGCTATAGTAAAGTGCTGTGAAAAAGCAGATGGTGCCAGGCTATCAAAAAGAGTAGCATTTGGGGTCCTAAACGTTTATCTTAAAACAAGCAACCTTCTAAGTGATGTGTCAACTAAGTCTACATGGAAGAAGCACACAAGTCTGTGTGATCCAATGATTATAAATAATAAAATCGAAATCTGCTGAGGGGAATGATATCAGAGCTTAAATTGTGAACACCTGCTTTGCAGAAGGCTATAGATGACAGTCGAAACCCAAAATCCATTTGTAATGTTTATACATGGATTAAGCCTCCCGTGAATCCCCTCTGACCTTAGTCAAGGGATATGAATAGCCGTGCTTTCAGACAGAGATAAATGTAAACTTGATTATGACAGATGTAGTGAGATTAGAATGTAACCCTAAGGTTAAAGTGTAACACTATCATTTGATGTCCCTTTTGACCCATTTTATAGTTGTTTCATTTTTAAAAAGTGGTGAGGAATGCAAGGAAAGTGGATTGTTACAGAAACATTTAGGTTAAAATCTAACATCTTATTGTTTGATCACCCTTTTGACCCAGTTTAAATTTACTCTAGCTTTTAATATTTCTTTCTTTATGATTGAGGTTTTTCTCAGATTCATCTGGTTGTTATTGTTACTCTTGTTATTTTCCTTTTATGTCTGTTTTCCTAGATATGAATTCAAGACAGGTAAATCTATAAGACAATAAATGAACTAATGGTTTTTTGAGGGTATGGCAGGGGAGGTTAGAGCAAAATGGGGATCTAAGAACAGTGAGTACAGGAAGGAAGAAAATATTCTAGATCTGATTATAGTGATTATTGTACAACTCTTTTTAATGTGGCTGAAGTGTTGATATATATGAATATATGTTAATAAAACCAATTTAAAAGGGAAAAAAGATTAACAGTCTTAGAAAGCCACAGGGCAGGACTACTCTGTCTTACAGAGCCACGATGAGTCCAAATTGACTTGATGACAGTGACATTTGGAGTTTGAGAGGAGTGCTAGGAAAATATATAATCTTTCAAGATCGTGTCTTGAGTATCCAAGCCTCCTCTTTACATTTGTGAAGATGTTGCTTTTTCCCTTGATTTTATGTGTAGGATCCTTTTTTTAACGTGTTGTGAATCAGTTTACTAAGTAGCTAATCAGTTTTACAATCAATAATTCATATACATTATTTCATCTCATTCATTGCAATACTCTCAATTTAACACCACTTATCCCACTTCCTCCTTGTGTTTATGGCTTCCATTTATTCTTTCTTAACCCTTCTGAAATTTGTTCTTGAGAAAATTTTGTCTTCTTGATCTAAAATGCTTGATTATTCAAACGTGTGTGTACCTCACTAGTGTTATTGTTCTTCTTATTGTTTGGCCGAAAATTGAGCCACAGTTATCTAATAAACTGAGTACAGTTGCATACCTGAAGGGTGATTAAGGGCCACAATCTCAAGAATTCCACAAGTCTCATTCCAAGTAGTGAGCTGGTCATTTTTATGATTTTGTATTTTGTTCTACTTTTTCTCCTTTACGCTATCCTGGGTCTTCCTTTCAGAGGAGTTGGTAATGGTAGCTGGTAACCTTAGAGTGCTTTGGTTCTCAGGGTAGTGGAACGTGGTGGTTTTTCCAGTGGCTATCGTCTTCTGTTGCCTTAAACTACTCTTCTATTCTCAGTGTTTTCTTCTTCCTCTACACTTTTTATCCAATCTCCCTCCTATTGTATATTATTGTCTTTCTCCTCACTTAAGTTAACAAGTGGACAATTTTATACATAAGCAACAAAGGCTCAAAGGGATAATTCACTTTTGAAATGTCAGAGACTTAGAAGTAACAGAAATAGGGCTTGTGTTTAATGTTTTATCCTAAAACTCGTGTTCTTTTCACTGTACTAGAGACTTCATGATCCACTGTATAGGAAGAAATTACAGGGATTGGAAAACATTAATTAGAGGCATAATGGAGAAGAAGGTATTCCACTTGAACCCAAGCTTTAGAAGACTGCAAGCTAATTTCAGACACGCTAAATTAAAAATCCAAGATCATTCCAAGTTGAGCCTATATATAAACAAGGAATTGAACTCATCTGCTTAAAACAAGATTCCATCACATATCCGATTATCATAATATGCTGGCTTGTGTGTTGTTGTGATGCTGAAATTTATTAGACTAGTATTTCAAATATCAACTGGGTTAGCCATGGTGGGTAGAGTTCAGCAGAACTTCTGAATATGAAGGATGAGATAGCTATTTGTTATCTACTTTCAAAAATTAGCCAATGAAAACCTTAGAGATCCCCAAAGACTATTGTCTACATCACATCAAGAGGGATGAAACACTGGAGGAAGTGGTGAATAATAGTGTCAAAGATGATGAGGGAGACACATTGAGATGGATTAGCACAATAGCAGCAGAATTACATGGAACTTCAAGGGGCCTTCAGTAGCCAAAGCAATCCTAAAAAGAAGAACAAAGGAAAATTCACACTTGCCAATATCAAACATATTAGAAAGTAAGTAACCAAAAAAATCTCGTACTAATATAATTGTGCTACTCTGGGTTGACTAGAGAAAGAACTTCATAGACACTCATATGTGTATAAGAAATAGCTTTATATAAAGAGTGATTAATTGTATATTAAAAAAGCATCCCAGCCCAGTCCAGATCAAGTCCATAAGTCCATTATTAATCCATATGTCCGATACCATTAAGTCCTCTTCAGACTCCCGTAACACATGGAATGCCACAGAATACAGAAAGTTCACAGGCCAGTGGGTGGAATGTCTTGTGGATCCAGTGGTGGTGGGAGCATCTCAGCACTGGCATGGGTCTTCAACTGGCTTCTCCAGATCCAGGGCGCTGGCTCCATCAGCATAACTTTATGTGGCTCGTCAACAGGAATTTCTTTCAGGGAGATTGTGTGTCCCACCTCCAGGGAGGAAGACAGGAGTTCTCAGAATCCTCAGGAGAATGCCATGCCCACACAGAGAGAGGCCTCAATAGCTAAGACCTAAATTACAGGCTGGACTCTACCCCTTCACTCAAATTGACATTAGGTTATATAACTGCAACAATATTGATAGAAATTTTAAAATTGAGTAGAAATGAGAGTCTAGAAATAAACTGGTACACCTCTGATCATTTGATTTCCAACAAGTATGCCAACTCCATCCCAAGGAGACAGATATTATCCTTAATCAATTATATTAGAACCACAGAATTTCCACAAACAAAAAATGACACTAGAATCATACCTTACCCCATATGTGAAAACCAACTTAAAATAGATCAAATACGTATATGTGATATCTATAACCATAAAATACTTAGAAGAAAACAAGAGAGAAATGCTTCAGGATTTAGTTTTTAACAGTAGATTCTTAGATATAGCACCAAAGCATGTACAACACAACACAAAATAGATAAGTAAGAGTTTATTAAATTTAAAAAAATTTGTTCATCAAAGAACTTTATCATAAAAGGTAGAAGAGTATCTACTGACTGTGAAAAATGTTTAAGAATAGTGTATCTGGTAAGGGTTTAATATTAATAATATATAAATAACTCCTACAGATTAACAAAAAGGCAAATATTCCAATTTATATTACAGGTAAAAGACTTGGATATATACTTACCTGTAAAGAAATACAAATAGCCAATATGTATGTGAAAGGGTACGAAATATCCTTGGTCTTAAAAGAATGTGAATCAAACCAGGGAAGAGAAACAGATATGAAATTAATAATAAATTATAATTTATCAAGGGGTTATGAGGTGGGAAGCGGGGAGGGAGGGTAAAAAGAGGAACTGAGACCAAGAGCTCAAATAGAATGTAAATGTTTAGAAAATAATGATGGCAACATATGTACACACATGTTTGATACAACTTATGCATGGATTTTTATAAGAGCCGTAAGAACCCCCAATAAAATTATCTTGAAAAAAAAAAAGAAAAAGAAAACATAATAATATATCACTGGTACAGATAGGAACTGAAAATACAGGGAATCCAGGACGGATGAGCCCTATAGGACCAGTGGTGTGAGTGGCAAAACAGGGAGGGTAAAGGGAGAATGGGTAGGAAAGAGGGAACCGATTACATGGAACTGTGTGTTACCTCCTCCCTGGGGGACAGACAACCGAAAAGTGGATGAAGGGAGAAGTCGGACAGGGCAAGATATGACAAAATACCCATTTATAAACTATCAAGGGCTCATGCGAGAGGGGGGAACGGGGAGGGAGGGGAAAAATGAGGACCTAATGTCGGGGGTTTAAATGGAGAGAAAATGTTTTGAGAAACGATGTACAAATGCGCTTTACACAATTGATGTGTGTATGGATTGGGATAACAGTTGTATGAGCCCCTAATAAAATGTTAAAAAAAAAAATTAAAAAAAAATATATCACTTCACAGCCAAAGATGGCTATCATTTTGAAAAGTGGGAAAAAAAAGGTAGTGTTGGCAAGATTGTGGCTAAGGTGAAATCTTGATGCATTGGTGGTGGCACTGTAACATTGTACAGCCACTGTGGAAAAGCGTTGTTGTATCAAGGGCCACTATGAGTTGGAACTGCTCTAGGTAGATATCCAACAACATTGGAAGGAGGAGCACAGAGATGTGTGTGCCAGTGTTCCTTGCAGCATTATTCCCAAGGGTGACATAACAGCCTGAATGCCCATCGGTAGATGTTGTTGTTCGGTGCTGTTCACTCAGTTCCAGTAGAGCAGTAGAGCAAAACACTGCCAGGTCCTGCGTCAGCCTCATAATTGTTGTTAGATTTGAGCCCGTTGTTGCAGCCACTGTGTATTCATCTTGTAGATGGCTCTCCTCTTTTTCGCTGCTCCTCTGTTTAACCATCCAGACACAAATGGATAAAAAATGGGATGAATCTATACGATGGAATGTTATTCAGCTATGAAGAGAAATATAGTACTGATACATGATATAAAATGGAGGAGCCATGAAAACATTATACTACATGAAATAAATTGTACACAAATGGACAAATAGTATGTACTTCATTTAGCATGAAATAAGTAGAATCAGCAAATGTATGGATACCTAAGTTTATAAGTAGCTAATGGGGGAGGCAGGAGGAATAAGAAAGAGGGACTTACTTCTTAGGGGATATTTACCTTGGATATAAAATAATGAAAGAAATTGAAAGTAGATAACAGTGATTGTTAAAAATCATGATAAACATAACTCTTGTCAACGAATATTACATGTGAAGGTTATATAAATGAAAGTTTGCCTATGTATTTATCACATTAAAAAAGGAAAATAAATAAAATCCTTCTATCACAGGACAAATACACAAAATAAAACTTGAATAAACTATTAAACTCAGTAAACTTTACCTTTCATTCTTCTAATTGCTAAAGTGACAGCAACAGCTGCAGTGCCGTCTTCATCATTAACAATAGCTACATCTACTCACCTTCAGTAGAGGTGGTGAATGACAATCAGTTCTACACTTTTTGTTGTTAGGTGCCTTCACTGCCTTGTCCTGTGCCATATTCATAAATGTTATGTTTGTGTACATCATTAGGGCCACACTGCCAGTCCATCTTGCTGAGGGTCGTTTTTTTTTTTTTTTTTGCTGACCATTTACATTACCAAACACAATGCCCTTTTCCAAGGACTGACATGTCCTGATAACATGTCCTCAATAAGTGAGACAGTGTCTCATCATCTTTGCTTCTACAGAACTTTTTGGTTGTACTTCCTTCAAGGTAGTGTATCTTTTTATCTTCCGGAAGTCCATAATACTTTCAATATTATTTGCCAACACCATAGTTCAAATGCCTGCATTTTTTCTAGCCTTCCTTATTCATTGACTTGCTTTCTTTTTTTTTTTTAGCAACCCAACCCCCGGGACGCCCACCACAAGCCAAAGCGAGCTGCAAGGGGCACAGGGAAAGAGAGCCGAGGCACGGGGGAGGGCGGGAGCGAGAAGCGACCGTGCGTGGGGCACCGCTGGTCTGTCCTTAGGGGGACAGAGGGCAGAGCCCTTTGAGTCAAGGCCCCCAGCCGCGCTATTGACTTGCTTTCATATGCATATGAGACTATTGAAAAATACCTGGCCTGGTGCGTATCTTAGTCCTCAAAGTATCATCTTTGCAATTCAACAATTTAAAGGACTGGTGTAGTATATTTACAGTTTGTTGTTTGATTTATAGATCAATGCTTCCATGATTATTGATTGTGGATCTAAGTAAAATGAAACCCTTGAAAACTTTGATTTTTTTCTCCATTTATCATGATGTAGACTATTGATCCAGTTGTGAAGTTGTTTGTTTTTTTTTTCTTTCTTTACATTGGGTTGGAATCCATACTGAAGGCTGTAGTCTTTGATCTTCAACAGTGAGTACTTCAAGTCCTCTTCTCTTTCAGCTGCAAGGTTGTGTCCTCTTCCTCTCCATATTGCAGATTGTTAATGAATTCCCTCCCTCTTACTGATACTATATTCTTCTTCATATATGCTCCTTAAATTATTTGCTTAGCATAAAGATTAAATAAGTACATGAAAGGATACAACTCTGAGGCACACTTTTCCTGATTTCAAACCACTTAGCATCCTCTGTCTTTATTTGAACCACCTCATCTTAACTCTAAGGAACCCTTATGTTGTAATGGTTGCATGTTCAACTGCTAACTGCAAGGTCAGAAATGCAAAAGTACCAGATATTCCATGGAACAAAGATGGGCTTTCAATTCCTGTAATGAGATACAGTCTTGGAAACTTAAAGGCAGTTCTATCCTGTCTTATAGGCTCTCTACGAGTCAGCATTGACTTGATGGCAGTGTTTGGTTTGGGGTTTGGTATTAGTTAATGGACAGGTTCTACATTAGCACAATTAACTGGTCTAGAATTTTCATCTTTGTCATGTTATCATATAGTTTGTTATGATCCACACAGTAAATTGCCTTTCCATAGTTAATAAAACACAAACATATTTCTGGTATAATCACTGCTTTCAGCCAAGATCCCTCTGATGCCAGACATAATATCTCTTGTTCTACATTTTCTTGTGAATCCAACTTGAATTTGGGGCAGCTGCTTTTCAAGTACTGCTTTAACTGTTTGAATTATCTTCAGAAAAAAATTTGCCTGAGAATGATATTATTTGATAATTTCTTCATTCTGTTGGATCAGCTGTCTTTGGAATGGGCACTAATATGTATCTTCTAGTTGGGTAGCCATGTAGCTGTATAAAAAGTGGGTGCTTCTAGCAGCTTAGTCTTCGTATCTTAATACCATCTTGAAATGTTTCCCCCCAAAAACAAACTCACTGCCATCGATAGGACAAGGTTAGAACTACCCTCTTTGAGTTTCTGAGACTGTAACTATTTATAGGAGTAGAGAACTCCATATTTTTCCCATGGAGCAGGTGGTGGCTTAGAGGTGCTTGTTAACTTGTGGTTAACAGCCCAATGCATAATGACTACATTACCAGGGCTCCTTCTTGAAATGTTTCATATTGCCCTATTCTCCTTGAGCAGTAGCTTTGTATTTCTTTTATTGTTTCAGATGCTTTCTGCATCTTTGAATATTTTTACAAAGAACCCTTCAACTTTTAGGCTTGACCTTCTTTATTTCTGTCAATTTGACATATGCTGAACATGTTCTTCCTTTTTGGTTTTATCACACCAAGTATTTGCACTTTTTATTACAACACTGTGTCTTCTCAAGCTGCCTTTGGAAATTTTCTATTCTATTTTTTTTTTGCTTCATTATTCCTTGTTTTTGCTTTAGCTAACTGATCCGGACAAAGCTTTATGCATTCGATTTAATTTTTCACTACTTCCAATTATCCTAGATTCATATTTCTTACATTCCACATTTCAATTATCAATGGATGTTTGCAGCTGTTTCTTCTAATCTTGAATTGTGCCCCATCAGCAATTGAAGGTCCCCAAAGCTTTACTTAATCCATGTTATTAAGATTGACTATTAGTTCTGGAAGTAACTGTTTCTCTGTCATATTTTTAGTGCCCTCTAGCTGGTGGTACTACGTACCACAGTACTACATCGTACAGTAGTCCACTGCTATTTGTAAGATTTTCATGGACTGGCCACTGAGAAATTGATAACCTGTTTCTTCTTTCTATTCTGTTCTTAACTTGGAAGCTCCACGGAAACCTGTTTATCGTGGGTGACAAACTGAGAAAAACAATATCTCCAGGACAATTAGTACAATAAATGAAAACTCTCTTTTTTCCCTTTAGTTTTCAAACAAATTCTCCTGGAGCATAACTTCCATCATTTAATATATAATGCAATTTATTTTACAGAATTTTCTCCCTTCCTGGCTGAAAGTACAACTGCCTTATGTGTGTTTTCTTTGATTAATAAACGGATTCCCGTAAGCATACGGGGACACACACGATACATCGCATCATGGCCACCAGGATAGCTATTATAGGAAATGTGGCAGGGGGAAGTATGGGAGAGAATATGGGGAAACTGAAACTCTCAGAGCTTCAAAAGGATAAACATAAAATTTCTATGTGACCCAGAATTTGAAGTAAACACTTACAGGGTTACTGGTACAAACTATTCATTGCAGCATTATTCATAACATCCCAAATGTGGAAACAACCCAAATGTCCATAAATAGGTAAATAGATAGACAAAAGTGGTTACAGAAACCAGTGAGAAAGGGATGGAACTTGACTAAGATGTGCTGAGTTTCTGGTTGGGCTAATAAAAACACTTTTTCTAATCTTTCATTGTGGTAAATATATACAACAAATATATTTCATCAGCATTTTTCACATATACATTCAGTGACATTAATTTTGTTTGCCATATTCAACAATCATTAGCATCCATTCCCAACGTTTTGCATCACCCTTAAAAGAAACCCCAAAACTTTCAAAGACGTGTAAGTGGTATTGCTTGCAAAACATGGTGCATGTGATAAATGTCACTGAATTGTACACTTAAATATTTTTAAAAGGAAAAATGTTATATATATTACTATAATAAAATTTAAAAATTAAAATAAAATCACTTGCCCAAGGTTACTTAGCTAATAAGTAATAAATTATGAAAGGGATTACAGATTTGAGTGATGATGGTGGTTTGCTTGTTTATTTTGTGAGGTTTTTTTTTTTCTTTTTTAACATTTTATTAGGGGCTCATACAACTGTTATCACAATCCGTACACACATCAATTGTGTAAAGCGCATTTGTACATCATTCTCAAAACATTTTCTCTCCACTTAAACCCCCGGCATTAGGTCCTCATTTCCCCCTCCTCCCCGCTCCCCCCTCCCGCATGAGCCCTTGATAGTTTATAAATGGGTATTTTGTCATATCTTGCCCTGTCCGACTTCTCCCTTCATCCACTTTTCGGTTGTCTGTCCCCCAGGGAGGAGGTCACACACAGTTACATGTAATCGGTTCCCTCTTTCCTACCCATTCTCCCTTTACCCTCCCTGTTTTGCCACTCACACCACTGGTCCTATAGGGCTCATCCATCCTGGATTCCCTGTATTTTCAGTTCCCATCTGTACCAGTGTACCTCCTCTGGTCCAGCCAGTCTCACAAGATAGAATTCGAGTCATGGTAGTGGGAGCGGGGAGGAAACTTTTAGGAACTAGAGGAAGGTTGTATTTCTCATCATTGTTACATCGCACCCTGACTGGCTCATCTCCTCCCCGAGACCCCTCTGCAAGGGGATCTCCAGTGGCCTACTAATGGGCTTTGGATTTTGTGTTTTGATTATATATTTTGCCTAAATGATAGCCAAGAGTAGATTATAATCTTCGTTCTGCTACTTTTTTAGCTTTAGATTAATATGTCTGTCATATATTTAAAACAATTTGATTTAGGTTCAAGTTGGCATAACAATTTAGTTTTCCACTGAATAATTCATGCAAAAATTACTATGTGACATTGGTTGCCATCTATGCAATCTACCAGCATTTGCTGTGTTTCTACCCTGGTTTTCCTATTTCCCTTCCTTTGATTTCACTGCCACTTCCTGTTATCTCATCTTTGTTTATTAGCAAATGTTGCCTTTTTGGTCTTTCAGAGTTTACTGTTCTAAGGAGCGCATTCCTTATGGGTGTTATTGTTTTGTTTTTTAATACACTATTTGTTTAAGCAGTCACCTCAGGGAGTAATATCAGTTCCACATTACAAAGGTGACTTAAGGCAATGATCTTGGGGGGGGGGTGTCAACCCCTCCAGTCTCTGTTAAACCAGTAAGTCTGTACATTTTTATGAATGTTTTCTTCATTTTCTACCATTCTAACCAGGCCCTTCTGTTGTGTGCCTGGTAAGATCAGTTGGTAGTGGTAACCCGGAAGCATCTCATTCTTCTGGTGTTGTGCTCGAGGAAACAGTGGTTGTGTGGGCCATCAGTTCTTCAGACTAAATGTCTTTTTGAGTGTTTGAATTTCTTTACTCTTCTTTGCTCTGGGTGGAAGGAGCAAAAATAGTTTTACTTTAGATGGTTGTTGGCCAGCTCTCTATAAATCGGACAATATGATTGAACTATTGAATTGTATGATCTGTGAATTATATACCAATAAAACTGTTAAAAAAAATAACCCAGGCAGTAGCTACTCATCAACTTAGGAGGTAGAACATTGTCTTTATGTACTGTATTATGCCAGTTGATCAAGACGTCCTCCTATACCAGCGGTTCTCAACCTGTGGGTCGCGACCCCTTTGGGGGGTCAAAGGACATTTTCACGGGCCGAATAAGACCATCGGAAAACACTTATTTCCGATGGTCTTAGGAATGGAGACACTGTTCCTCTATCCATCTGCAGGCGGGTCCGCCCACATGAAGATATGCCCACATACAAGTATCTGTTATGAAGACTATTACCCATGCTACAACATACTTCAAGACAAAATTTCATTTATTTGTAATAAGAAATAAATATACCACAATATAGAATTACATAATGTTTGTGATTAATCACTATGCTTTAATTATGTTCAATTTGTAACAATGAAAATACATCCTGCATATCAGATATTTACATTACGATTCATAAAAGTAGAAAAATTACAGTTATGAAGTAGCAATGAAAATAATGTTATGGTTGGGGGGTCACCACAACATAAGGAACTGTATTAAAAGGTCGCAGCATTAGGAAGGTTGAGAACCACTGTCCTATATTATATTTCTTAGCATTAAAACTCAGTGGTTCAGTTCTGTGAGGTGTTTAGTTTGTCTAAGAAGTTTCCATAGCTCTTCTTCTTATGTACTCTTATTTTATATATATATATATATGATTATACATGCAGCATGTATAAAATATGCATATATACAAATTCACAACCATGCCTATATATGCAGGAAGCGTGTAGTCCCGTATGACTTCTAACACTTATTTAGCATATATATACTTATGTATATACTCCTTATTTTTTGTATTTCCAATTTTTTGTATTTAATGCACGTAGCATGGATAGAAATGTAGCATGCAAGACCTTTGCCTGGTTTTCAAAAAGCAATATAATGCATATATTATTTGCATGAAAATAGGATGTTTTTGTTATAGAATTATATATACTATAGTGGTTACTAGGTTTTCCTTTAGTCTTGTACACCTCGCAATTTATTCACTTATTTGTCATGTTGTGCTCATTTCCCACAGATTATGTATTACCTTTCATGTCACTGAAATGAACACATTTCTGTTATCTAATTAATGATTCTTTTTTTTCCCCTTGCCTCATAATAGTGGTCTCATATAATAGGTACCCTTTTTGACTGGTTTATTTCAATAAGCAAAATGCCCTCCAGCAGGAGAAAGAGGAAGGTTTCTACTCCCGTGAAGAGTTATAGTCTTAGCAACCACAGGGGCATTTCTACTCTGTCCTGTAGGATCGTGAGCCAACATTGACTTGATGGCAGTGAATCAGTGTCCTCTGGATTCATTTATATTGTGGGATGTTTCACAAAGTAGTCATCATTCTTTATCTTTGGGTATTATTACATTATATGTATCTACCATGATTTATTAATTCATCTACTGGTAGAAACAATGTTTCCAATTTTTGATGTTGTGAATAATGCTTCTATGAACATGAACTTACATATGTCAGTTTGTGTTACAGCTCTATTATTTAAGGATATATACCTAGGATTAGGATTGCTAGATCATATGATACTGCATTTCACAGCATTTTAAGGCAGAGTTGTACCATTTTCCGTAGTGGTTGGACCATTTTACAGTCCTACCATCAGTATATAAAAATTCCAATCTCCACAATCTTGACATCATTTGTTGTTTCTTTTGGTCAGTGCAATTTTTACTAGAGTGAGATGGTATTTCATTGTAGTCTTGATGTATATACTTCTCTAGGATCATTTGGCTGTTCAACACAAGGTCAGCAGTTCAAACCCATCAGCCAACTCTGCAGAAGGAAAAAGAGGCTGTCTGCTCCTGTAGAAGCGTGCAGCTTCAGAAACTCACAGGAACAGTTCTACTCTGTCCACGGAGTGAGTCACTGTGAGTCAGAATTGACTCGATGGTAGTAAGTTTGGTTTGGCTTAATGCTTAATGACTACCACTTGCTTATCGGTTTGCTGTGCTGTGGTGGATTATATATAGCTGTGATTCTGGAAGGTCTGTCATCAGTATTTCTAATACCAGCTGAGTCATCCATGATGAACAAGTTTCAGCAGAATTTCTAGAACAGACTATGAAGAAGGAATTATCTCTCCACTTCTGAGGGATATGCCCCTAAAAACCTTATGAATCGCACCGGAACACTGTCAGATAAAATGTCCGAAAATGAGCCTCTAGGTTGGAAGGCGCTCAAAATATGACTGAGGAAGACTTGCCTCTTCAAAGTAGAGAAAACCATAATGATGACTTGGATGGAGTAAAACTTTGAGAACCTTAGTTTACTGATTGGGAATGATGGAAAGAGTGAAAAAAACAACTGAAGACATCCATTCATGATCATAATGAGGCACGTACAAAGTATTAATCTAATAAAATTGAAAGTCATCAAAAATTAAGTGCAATGCATAAAGATCAATATCTAGTACATTACTGAGCTGAAATAGACTGGTCTAATGGGAATTACAAACACAAGAGGAATGTATTGCATTGCATTGTCACATTCATTGTCAAAAAGAACATTTCAATATTTATATTAAAATGCAATGTAGCCCGTGATAAGATAATATTCATACAAAAAAGTTAAATTAGTACAAATATTATGAAAATTTATATAACAATTACTAAAGTTATTGATGAAGAAAATGAAGATTCCTACCACGTTCAATCCCAAATTGATAAAACATACAGTCAAAATCCTTTGTACATCGGTGTCAGACATTTGGGTTAATATTGGACTTATGGCCTTGGACAGCCCTGGGTTTGGATGCTTCCTTAATATACACTTACCCTTTATATAAAACTCTCTCTTATACATATGAGTTTCTGTGGATTTGTTTTTCTATCCAGACTAATGCAAAATGCCTTTGATAATTATTGGTGATTGGAATGCAAAAGTTGGAAATAAAAAGGAAGGTACAGTAGTTGGAATATATGGTTTTGATGGTAAAAATGAAGCTAGAGATTACATGATAGATTTTTGTAAGGACAGAAAATTTTTTTTGCTATGCAGATAACTGTTTTCTTTTTAATTATTTATTTACCCCACTCTTTTCTCCTCCCCTACTGCCTCCTCTTTCTCCACCTGCCAGCCTCCACATAACCTTCAAAGTTTGCTCCTTTTAATGTGAAAATCATTTTCCTTTTTATAATAAAGGTCTCATAAATATAGACTTCCAAGGCTATATTAAATAAGAGTGGTGATAAAGGGAAACCCTGTCTGATTACTCATATGGAGAGGGAATTCTTTCACTTGCTCTCATTTGGGTGTAATGCTTGCTGTTGGTTTTGCATGTAGGGCCTTTATTATATTGAAGGTTTTCCCTTCTATTCCTTTTTTATTGAGTGTAAAAAAAAACAGTGTTGTGTAAAGCCAAGGGTCTTTACCAATTTGTACAATTATAAGTTACTTTTTTATTATCAAATTTGGTAGAATATAATCTCCCATAGTTGTTGTTTTCAGGTGCCATCAAATCAATTCCAACTCACAGCAACCATATGTACAAGAAAATGAAACATTGCTTGGTCCTGTGCCATCCTCAGAATTGTCCTACTGTTTGAGCCCAATGTCATAGCCACTGTGTCAATCCATCTTGTCTAGGGCTTTCCTTTTTTCCGCTGCCTCTCTACCTTAGTAGGAATGATGTTCTTATCCAAGATTTAGTCTCTTCTGACAACATGTCAAAAGTACATGGGACAAGCCTCACTGTCTTTGCCACCAAGAGCATTAACTATAATTCTTTGAAGACAGATTTGTTGGCTTTTTTGACAGTCCTTGGCACCATCACTATTCTTCACCAGTGCCATAAGTCAAACACATCACCTCTTCGTCAGAAGACCATATTTGTGGTAGTCACATAATCTGTTGTCAGTTTGGACTTAAGGGTGAAGGGGTAGAGTTTAGCCTGTCAATCAGGTCACAGCTTGATAACCTTATTTGGAGCTCCAAAGGGGTTAAACAGTTAACTGGAGACAGGACACAAGCTCACTCCCTGGAAGATACTGCAGCTGACAGGACACATGGAGCTATGCTAGTGCCCTGAGCTGGAGGAGCCACGTTGAGACCTCTGCTGAGATGCTTATAACACCACTGGATCCGACTTCCAACCTACTGGCTTGTGATCGTCCTGCATTCGGCATCATTGCATGTGTTTCATGAGTCTGAAGATGACTTTATAGATTGATATCAGACATGTGGAATAATATTGGACTTATGGACTTGATCTGGACTGGACTCGGATGTTTTCTTAATGTACAATTACTCTTTATATAAAGCTCTTTCTTATACACATATGAGTGTCCATGAATTTTTTTCTGTAGTCTACCCGGACTAACACACTTTTAAATGTACAACTTCACATGCATATGAGTCAAATGGCTTGGATCACACACGCCTTAGTCCTCAAAGACTCTAAAGATTTTTTTATAGGATATTTACCCAATGCAATTTATCTTTGGATCTATTGACTGCTGCTTCCATGAAAATTGATTGTGGATCCAAACAAGACAAAATACTTGACAACTTAAATATTTTCGCCATTTATCATGATATTACCTATTTGTCTATCTGTGAGGATTTTGGTTTTCTTTACATTGAGTTGTAATCCATACTTAAGGCTGTAGCCCTTGATCTTCACCAGCAGGTACTTCAAGTCACATTCAGTTTCAGTAAACAAGGTTGTGTTATATTTATATTGCAGATGGTTAATAACCTTTCCTCTAATTTTGATTTCACATTCGTTTAAATATAGTCCAGCTTCTCGGTTTATTTGCTTGACATACAGATTGAATAACTATGGTGAGATGATACAACACTGACACACACCTCTCCTGATTTTAAACCACACAGTATTCCCTTGTGTTCTCATAACTGCCTCAGGATCCATGTACAGATTCTGCATGAGCACATAAGGTGTTCTGGAATTCCCATTCTTCTCAAGGCTATCCATTGTTTTTATAATCCACACAGTCAAATGCTTCTACTTAGTGAAGACAAAACAAGTAAACCTCTTTCTGGTATTCTTTGTGTTCAACCTGATCTCTGCAGTGATCTCCCTTGCTCTATCTATATAGTCTTTTTAATCCAGCCTGAATCTCTAGCAACTCCCTGCCAATACACTACAGCAACTGTTGTTGGGTGGTATTCAGAAAAATATTATGTGTGTGTATTATCAATGATATTGTTCTGTAATTTGAGCATTCTTTTGGGTCACCTTTCTTTGGAATTGGTAAACATAATGAATCTCTTATAGTCATTTGGCCAAGTAGCTGTCTTCCAAATTTCCTGCCATAGATGAGTGCTTCATCTGCTCTTTGAAATATTTCCATTGATATTGTATGAATTCCTGAAAAGTTGTTTTTGACTAATACTTTAGCTGCAGATTTAATATCTTCTTTTAGTATCATTTGTTCTTGCTCATATACTACCTCCTGAAATGGTGGAATGTTCACTAGTTATCTTTGGTCCAGTGACATTGTGTACTTGTTCCATCTACTTGATGAAACAGTGATGATGACTTCTTTGGTCAATATTTTGTTCATAGAAGATTCCAATATTGTAACTCATGGCTTAAATTCTCTTGTTAGTTATTTCAGTTTCAGATGTGCTGTTTGATACTCACTTTTTGTTTTTCTAATGTTTATCTTTGCATATTTCATCTTAATATTTTCATTTGTCTTCTTTAACCCTCCTTTGAAATTTTCTGTTCAGATCTTTGACTTCATAATTTATTCCATTTGTCTTATCTGCTCGATGATTAAGATCAAGTTTCAGAGTCACTTCTGACATCCACTTTGATTTTTTTTCTCTCTTGCCTGTCTTTTTTTGTTTTTTAATCATTTTATTAGGGGCTCATACAACTCTTATCACAATCCATACAAACATTAATTGGGTAAAGCGCCTTTGCGCATTCTCAAAACATTTGCTCTCCACCTAAGTCCCTGGCATCAGCTCCTCATTTTTCCCCTCCCTCCCCACTCCCCTCTCCCTCATGAACCCTTGATAATTTATACATTGTTATTTTGTCATATCTTGCCCTGTCCGTTGTCTCCCATCACCCACTTTTCTGTTGTCCATTCCACAGGGAGGATGCCACATGTAATCGGGTCCCCCTTTCCCACCCACCCTCCCTATAGCTTCCCAGTATCGCCACTCACACCACTGGTCCTGAAGGGATCATCCACCCTGGATTCCCTGTGTTTCTAGTTCCTATTTGTACCAGTGTACATCCTCTCGTCTAACCAGACTTGCAAGGTAGAATTCAGATCATGATAGTGGGGGAGGAAGAAGCATTTAGGAACTACAAGAAGGTTGTATGTTTCATCGTTGCTACATTGCACCCCGACTGGCTCATCTCCTCTCTAAGGGGATGTCCAGTGGCCTACAAATGGGCTTTGGGTCTGCACTCCGCACTCCCCCCCTCATTCACTATGATAAGAATCTTTCTTCTGATGATGCCTGATACCTGATCCCTTCGACACCTTGTGATCGTACAGGCTGGTGTGCTTCTTCCATGTGGGCTTTGTTGCTTCTGAGCTAGATGGCCGCTTGTTTACCTTCAAGCCTTTAAGAACCCAGACGCCTTGCCTGTCTTTTTAATGACCGTTTTCTTGATCCCTGAAGGCCTATACAGCTCATCAGGTCTTTCATTATTCATATTCAGCATATCAATCCTATTCTTGAGATATTCTTGAGATTCAGGTTGGATATACTCAGGTTGTAGTTTTCCTCTAGTGGACATGGATATTAGACTTTCTTTGTTCTTTGCTTGTTCTCTTAGATTGGAACTCAGATATTTGCCTTTAAACTTACTAGTTCGGGTTTACATCTATTCAATTCCAGTTCTCTGTTCTTTTAGAGTGTTATGTAATTCTGTTATTTAGTGTTCGACTTCTGGGTTTCTGTTTGGAGTATTTCTTGCAAGCTTGTAGTGAGATATTTAGATTTTCTATTCTTCCACTTGTTTTCTTTCAGACTCTTCCTTCATCTGTTGTATGCGTGCAGTCATTCTTCTGAATTATTTTTCTGTTAATTTCATAGCCTGTTCAATTTCAGGAATTTCCTTTAGGTCTGAATGTTCACTCATTTGTATGTGTGTGTATGCATCAATACTTTCTGATTTTTTCCTTGATATTTTGGTATAGGTTCTTGGTGTGGTAGAGAGGTTGGGTCGTGTAGGGATTGTTAACTTTCTAGAGTGGTGTAGTAGAGAACTAATAGGCTCTTCAGAACTGGTAGTAGGGAAGATGGATAGAGTAAAAATAGCGGAAAGATAAAAAGAATGGAAGGAAAAGTAATAGAGGAAAGAGAAAAATATCAAGTAGTGCTAATCCTTAAATTGTATTCTAAAAAAAGAAAGAAAAGAAATCTTTATTTTGAAAGGACAAAAGAAAGGGTAATACTAATAAGAAATAATTATAAGAGTATTACAAGCTTTTGTTTTGAAGAAAAGGAAAGGGAAGGATTAAGAGAAAAAGAGAAGGAAAAAATAAGAGCTGTTGGTTTGTGTTTGGGATCTAAACTCTGAACAGGAGCATTGCAGCTGGTGTGAGCAAGAGAAAGGCGTGTTTCCAGGAGAAGGTTGGTAAGCCTAGGTGGGTTGAGAACCTATGCTGGAAGCACAAAAGTTCAGGAGCAGTTCAGCAGTTAAAGCCAGTGCCTATGGGCAAGTAAGCGCACTTGGTTTGACTGGAATAACTTTAGGTTTTACAGTGGCCTGCAAGTGTGGGAGAGATGACTGGGGTAGTAGTATATGGAAAACCTTCTCAGAGTGTCCTGAGGCTGAGTGGATGTGGAGGGGGTGGGACTCATGCTTTTCAAGAGTTAGGGCTCTCTGAGAAGGGTCACGGAGAAGGTAACAGATGCATATACCATTTGCCGGGATGCACCAATGAAGAAGGGCAAGGGTTGAGTAGTTCCATGGGGCAAGATGTTTCTCTGAATGGCCTGAGGTTGACTTGGGTGGTCTAAATGAGATGCTGCCTGGGATATGGGAGTACTACTAACTTGAGGATTGTACAAGTGGTGGAAAAATATGGTTAATTTTTTAAAGTTGTACTGATTAAATATATTACAAGATTTTGTTTCAAAGAAAGGGAATAATTTCACTCTACTTATTAAACAAATAATTCTAAAAGCTGAGCTATATGAATAAGAATGTGGCAACAGGGTTGGAAGAAGGCTTATCATTAACAACCTTCAATATGTAGATGGCACAACTGTGCTTGCTGAAAGGGAGTAGGACGTGAAATACTTGTTGATGAAGATCAAAGATTGCAGTTATCAGTTTGGATTATAGCTCAGTGTAAAGAGAACCAAAATCCTCAAATGTGGACTGAAAGCTAATATCATGATAAATAAGAAAAGTTTTAACTTTTCAGGGTTTTAATTTTGTTTGCAATCACAATCAATTCTCACCGAAGCAGCGATGAAGAGATAAATATATTTCATTGAACAAATATGCTGCACTAGACCCCTGTAAAATATCTAAAAACAAAGATTATTACTTTGAGGACTAAGGTACTCCTGACCTAAGCCATGGCTATTTTAAATCACCTCATATGCAAGTGAATATTGGACATAGAATAAGGAAGACAGAAGAATTGATGCATTTGAATTGTTATTGACAAATAATATTGAAAATGCAATGGACTGCCAGAAGAACAAACAAATCTATCTTAGAATCAATAATCAGAATATTCCTTAGAAGAGAGATAGCTGTGGGAAGCAGTGAATGGGAAGAGAGTGTATATGGATGAATCCTTTATTTTCATCTATTAAGAAGCCTGGCAGGCAGGGTTTCTGGGGTGGGGTGATGTATTCACCCTTGTGAGTTGGAGGTGAGTCCCAATCATTCTCATAATTATTATTGTTCCCCACTATATCCTCCCATAATAGTGCTACCTCAGAAGTTACCTCTTACAAGCACATGGATGATTGCTATGTAGCTGGGAGCTTTTAACTATAGAACCAACATGTGCTATTGCTCTCTAGGCTCTGAAGAGAGCTCCCCCACCTTACCTGCCCTGGGCACTGGTATTAGTTCACTCTCCCAATATACTCAGGGGTTCTAATAATTTTGATTGTTGTTTGGCTTTCTTCCTCTTTCCGTTTTCTTTCTTTCTTTTTTCTTTTCTCTTTCAGCCTATCTGTTCGGTTTTTTTTCCCCTTTTTCATCTTTTTTAAAATTTTGTATGTCAGCGGCTCTATTGTTTGTTGGCTTGTCAGTGCTGCAGCCATCGTCGCCAGGTTCTTATGAGCCACTTTGGCGCTGTGCTGTCAAAGCCAATCCCAATTTTATTCACCATTGTTATGTCTGCACACCCACCTAGATAAGAGAAATTGGACAAAAAAAAACAAAAATATGAGAAGAAAATAAAGGGACCGATGGCCCTGGAGGGACATGGGAGTGTGGGAGGTAGGGGAAGGGAGGAGGGTTGGCCAACCTAGGGACAAGGGAACAACAAATGGTTCAAAACCAATGGCAGGGAGGGGATGGGAGGACTGGAAAAAAATAATTTTAAGCACCTATGTGCTTGAGTTGTTATGTAATTTCACCACTTTTAATGTTGAAAATTATATGTACTTTCATTATTGTACATTGAACAACCATCATATTTACCTCAATATTAAAAAGTAAGAGTCAGAAATATGTGTAACTTCTCGAGAGGATCTATATATGAAGGAATTAAAACTATTAAGAACTTCTCAGGCTTGAGATTTTTCAAGAAATCTTTCTGATATGAAGTGAATACACATAGGGAAATCCAAGACAGTCCAACTCAAAAGTGTTTTGAATCAGATCTAAGAATTTCATACCTAAGAAAAGAATTGTAATACTCATAGGAATCCCAGAGTATAGTATTTTAAACGTTATGTTTTTGCATACATCGCTTGCAAATGTATCATAAATAGGCATGCTTCCATTCCATGTAAATAATAACCATGGCACTTCATATTAATAGGCTTGGAAGTAATCATCGTGAGATATTTATTATCGGAGGGCAAATTTTAATTCTGCTTTAATCCAACATATTCCCTTTAAAAGTTGATGTGCCTAAATTTCCATGGGGCATTTGCATATTCACTAGGACAAATAGTTTCCTTTTTACCATTTTGATAAACCCTTTTCTTGCTCTTAATGCCCTATTAGATTAAATGCACAAAATCTTGAACAAATGGATGCCAGCGTAACCGAGGAGAATTTCCAGGCTGCAAACCATGCAGAACATGCTCTTCTTAAAATGGAGAACTATTTGAAAGAGAAACAACTGTGTGACGTGCTACTCATTGCTGGACACCTCCGCATACCAGCCCATCGGTAAGTGTCCTCTTGAAATCAGAATACTTGATGAGTATAACAAGTATATTTGAGAATCAGTGTGTGGTAGTCACCTAATCTGGCGTAAATTTAAGGATTAAGAGTGTAGGGGTGGAGTCTAGGCTGTCAAGCTGGAGATAGCCAATGAGACTTCTGTGGGCAAGTCCTTCTCCTGAGAATTCTGGGAAATCTGTTACTTCCTCCTTGGAGGCAGAAGACACCTATCTCTCTCGGTTCTCTCCCTTGAAGACTCTCTACTAACAAGGCATCCCTGAGGAGATGCCACATGGACCTACCCTGAGGCAGCCTTGAGAACTGGAATGGCCATGAGGAGACCCCTGCCAGTGCTGAGATGCTTCTACCACCAAAGACTTTCTACCCACTGGCCTGTGATCTTCTATATTTGGCATCATTGCATGTGTTTTGGGAGCCTGAGGAAGACTTTATACATTGTTGTCAGACGAATGGGCTTATGACCTTGGATTGGACTAGGTTGGGAGGTTCTAGTCCACCCAGACTAACACACAGTGTTTTATTCACTTATTTTATTAATAATAGTATTAATTAGTATATGAATTACAATTGGAAAATTTGGCAGGATATTTTTATCTTCCTATATTAGAATGAAGTATTGCATTGGGAAAATCTGTTGAACAAAGTGTTAGAGTGTTAGCATGTATGATCTTATTCTATGTTCAATATTTAGAAGACCCAAATTTGTAGAGTTTAATGAAGAAAAGACAGATAACATTGGGAAAACTCTCTAGAAGAAAGTTTACTAAATCGATCTTTCTAATTTCACGATACTTCATTAAATTGTGAAAGTTTTATGAAGAAAACAGACTCACTGGTAGTACAAGCTTGCTGAATGAATTCCATTCTTTTCAATGAGATTATGAATTCAGTTACATTCCTCTGAAACGTGTCTGTTTCCAGGTTGGTTCTCAGTTCAGTGTCTGATTATTTTGCTGCCATGTTTACTAACGATGTCCTTGAAGCCAAACAAAAAGAGATCAAGATTGAAGGAGTGGATCCATATGCACTTAATTCATTGGTGCAGTATGCTTACACAGGTAGGTTGGGCATGCATTAACTCATTCAAACCTCATAATAATCCTATATTATATAACTGATGTGGTTATTTTCACTTTCTAGATGAAAGATAGTTAAGTTCAATAACTTTGTTAAGGTGGGAAGATGTAGAATCAGGAATTAAACCCAATAATGTAAAAAAGAAATAGATAAGTAATGTACTATAAAATGATTTTGACCATGAGGGAAGAGAGCTATTTTAACAAAAAGTTATATGAATATGCTTCTCTGAAATGATGTGGGCACATTCTTGTTTGTTAAAAAGAAAAAAAAGAAAAGCAAGAGAAGTAGAAATGAGGTCTTCAATGTCTGCATAAGAAACTTATAGTACCTTCAATATCTTTTGTATTTAATAACAAACTAAGATTTACTCAAACTATAAAAGAAACCACTTGTCTATCAGTTTGTCGTACTGTGGTGGTTTACATGTTGTGGTGGTGTTATCAATTATGTCATCAGTATTTCAAATACCAGCAGAGTAATCAAGTTTCAAAAATAAGAATTATAAAGGATTAGGTTGCCCACTTCTGAGAAATTAGCAACTGAAAATGTTATGAATATCAGCAGAACATGATCAAATGCTGATAACCTCTTGAATAGCAGTAGAACACTCAGATATAATGCCATAAGATGAGCCTCTCAAGTTAGAAGGCACTCAAAATATGACCAAAGAAGATCTGCCTTTGTGAAATAGTATAGACCATAATGTGTGGATAGAGTACAACTTTCAGGAATTTCAAATGCTGATAGAGCAAGACATAAAATGAGAAGAAACTGCTGCAAACACTTATTAATAACCAGAACTTGGAATATACAAAATATAAACTGAATAAAACCATACATTTTCAAAGATTAAATTGAATGCATAAAATTGATATTCTAGGCATTACTGAGTTATAATGGATTGTTATTGGACATTTTGAGGCAGACAGTCACATAATTTACTATGCCAGAAATGACAAATTCAAGAGGAGCGTTGGCGCACTTATTATCCAAAATGACAATACAATGTATATCTTGAAGTACAATGCTATTTGTGATGGGAGACTACATATATATACCTGAAATTCAGTTAATACAGTTATTCAAATGTATGAACCCACCACTAAAGCTAGTGATGAAGAATTTTAAGAATTATACCAAATTTTCAGTTAGAAATGGATCAAACATACATTCAAAATGCATTGATAATGATTGGCAATTGGAACACAAAAGTTGAAAATAAGAAGGAACAGTAGTTGGAAAATAGGGCCTTGGTGAGAAAAATAAAGCTAGTGATAACACGATAGAATTTTGCAAGAACAACGACTTTGTTGCAAATACCTTCATTTCAACAACATGAATGTGAACAATACACATAAACTTCTCCAGATGGACTGCACAGAAAACTCATTAACTACATCTGTAGGAAGAGACCATGGTGAAGCTCAATAGCAGCAACCAAAAGAATCCAGGGATGATTGTGGAACAGACTATCAATAGCTCATATATGTAAGTTGAAGAAAAATAAAACAAGTCCACTATAGCCTTGTGCTGGCTGATGATACTGAGCTTCTCTATTATCTCTTTCCTCAGGTGGAGTTGTTTTGATTCCTGTGTTTCCCTTCCATGGAGGTCCATATGTATAGTCACCATTTATATTTTTGGAAAATGTATTTGCAATGAATAAGTCATTAGTCTTGCAAAATTCTATTATGCGATCTCCAGCATTGTTTCTGTCAAGAAGTCCATATTTTTAAGCTATTGATCCATTTTCATGTTTCCTGATCACATTCCAATAACTAGTAATTGTCAATGAATCTTAATTTCCTTTTTTGATAAATTTCAGAGTGCAAATTTGAGGGAAAAAACCTTTCATATTTTCATCTTCTGCATTAGTGTTGGTACACAAAATTGAATAGTATGTGAATTAATTTGTATTACTTACAGATGTATGAATTTTATCCTGTCACAGCATTGAACTTTAGGAGAAATCTTGAGGTGTTCTTTTTGATGATAAATGCAATGCCATTTCATCTCAAATTGTAGACCACATGATTATCTACTTTAAAATGGCCAATCTCAGTCCATTTCAGCTTACTAATGCCTAGGAAATGTATTGCATTTCATTTTTTGACAACTTCAGATTTTTCGCTAGATTCATGTTTCATACATTCCCCCCATTCTTTTTTAGCTGTTTCTTCTCACTTTGAGTCATGTGTCATCATCAAATAAGGAAAGCTTTGCTCCATCTGCATCATTCAGATTGACTCTTTGGAGGATGTGGCTCTTCCTCAGTTATATTTTGAGTGCCTGTCACCTAAACGACTCATTTCCCAATACTATGGGACACAGTGGTGCAAAAAAGGGCCCAGGCATAGGAACGATTGGGAGCATGGTACAGGACTGAGTAGTGCTTCATTCTGTTGTGTATGGGGTCACTATGGGTCAGAACTTGGTACCTAACAACATGTTAAACAGTGTTCTGCTGCAATTAGTAAGGTTTTTAATGACCAGGTTTTTTGGTTGGTGATTTTAAGTTGATATGTAGGTTTTCTTCCTAGTCTTACCTTAACCTGGAAACTCCTCTGAAACTTGTTCATCATGTTTGACCCAATTACTATTTGAAATAATGCTGACATAGCTTCATTCATCATAGCAACAGGCAAGTCACCATAGTTTGACAAACTGATAGATGCATGGTGATCTTAAATTAGAAATGTTCAACCTACTTCCTTATATCATAAGTCATAATAAAACTTTCCTAAATATTCCATAAAACTTTCTTTTATATTTTAAAAAACTTCCATGGATTTTATTCTCTTTACATAATGCATTTCAATCTAGACCTTTAAGTAATCTTTTTGTTCCCAATGAACCTCTTTTACTAATCACATGTATACCAAGATAACTTGGTCAAATGTCTAGTTTTTTTCCTCTTTAATGAGGTAAAGCCACAGTTGGTTTCAAGCAGCTTTAAAAAAGTATTTTCATAATTTAATACACTATATTATGATGTTTTGTGTGTATCCTAAGATCTATAATTGAAGTGTTATTATTAATGACTATTCTTCTATTACTAGGCCAAATTTCAGTGTCTTAAGTAGGTGAGTGTTTAGATCTGAATCTGTGAATAGTTCATACTTCTGTGGGTTTTATGCGGTATGGACAAGAATCTTCCTACACAAGGACCAGAAACAACGGACATGTCTGATGTTGGATTGGTTTGACTCTTTACAATAAATTTTACGGGTTGAAATATATATAGAACATATCACAGTATGTATTACTACTTTCTGTATGATTATACAACCATCTAGGATCTTATTAGTTATTTTACAACTCAGGAATGTGAATAATTCTCATAAGCAATGTGAAATGTCATATGTAATATTGTGTAAATAATAAAAGCAAAACTATCTTATAGAAATCACTTTATCTAGATAAAATAACTGCTCTAAAATAACACCGCTAGGAAATAGAGGAAAGAACTATGAGGCAAAAGACATTTATAGAGGTATAAATAAATGCATGCACATATGTAAATATATTAATATATAATGATAGGGATATAGATCTTTGTACATATGAACATTGAGCCGCTACTCAAGTACTCCCTCAATGCAAGAAAACTTTGTTCTAATAACCTGGCATTCTGTGATGCTCACCTTCCTGACACAATCATTGAAGACAAAATGGGTGCAGAAACAAATATGCTGAAGAAAGCTGATGGTGTCTGGCTATTAAAAGATATATTATCTGGGGCTTTAAGGGCTTGAAGTTAAACAACCGGCCATCTAGCTGGGAAGCAGTAAAGGCCACGTGGAAGAAGCACACTAGCTGTGTGATCACGAGGTGCTGATGGGATTAGGTATCAGGCATCAGAAGACCCAAAACAAACAACCCACATATATGTGAATGAGGGGGGTCAGAGTGAAAACCCAAAGCCTATCGAAGATGATTGGACATCCCCTAACAGAAGGGTCACAAGGAAGGGACAAATCAGCAAGGATACACTATAGCACCAAAGAGACACACAGTATTCCTCTCTAGTTCTTTAATGTCCTCCCCCACTATCATGACCCCAGTTTTACTTTACAAATCTGGCTATACACTGGTACATGTAAGAGCTCTTGACACATGGAATCCAGGACAGATAAACCCCTAAGGAACAACAATGGGAGTAGCAATACCACAAGGGTAGAGAGAAGGTTGGGGGAGAAATTGGCAACTGATCACAATGATCAACATATTACACACACACACCCACGAGACAACAACAGAAACCTGGGTGAAGGGAAACAGCATATGGTGGAAGATATGAAAATAATAATAATTTATAATTTATCAAGGGATCATAAGGGGGGAGGGAGGGAAAAAGAGGAGCTGATACCAAGAGCTCAAGTAAAAAGAAAATGATGGCAACATATGTACAAATGTGATTGATACAATTAATGTATGGATTGTTTTAAGATCTGTAAGAACCCTCAGTAAAATTATTTATTAAAAAAGAAAGAATAATAATAACAGCAATGCAATTATACTAGTGTAAAATGAACAACTTAAATGAATTCTGGTCCTTTGAAAAAACATTTACAGATTTTTTTTAAACTTTAAAGAGCCTGGTTCTTAACGTGTAATAAAATAATATAAACAATCCTTCATTTGTAGACTCTTGAACACTCTTTCTTCCTTTAGAAGTACCAGAGGTCAATTCCAAGTTTAATAATTTTGCAAAGACATAATACCAGCTAATATATCTAGATGGTAAAATAGACTTATAAGCTCAGTGCTATTCTTATAGCTATTCTTGTAACCCAAGATGTTTAGTGCCTCTCAAATCACAGTTTCTTTTGTGATTCTTATATGAGTTATAATGTCGAAAGTTTTTCATATGAGATATGACTGCTGTTGTACCTTAATGTTCGTTGTTTATTTCCTACAGTTTCAAATAATCTAGTTGCTTTTGTAGTGTTTATAGACAGACATCCATATGTAAATCAGTTTTAAAAGGTTTCCTAATAGAAGGTGTTATACTCTGTAAAATCTACTTCTGTTAGAGAAAGAAGTTGAAAAATGCAACTAGTTAGCATATTTGTGTCTTATTTTAGGGAACATATGTTCTTACTTTACTTTTTCAAACCATCTAGGTCACCTGCAATTGAATGAGGAAACTATTGAAAATTTGCTAGCTGCAGCTTGTCTCCTGCAGCTGCCTCCAGTCATTGATGTCTGCAGCAGTTTTCTCATGAAGCAGCTCCATCCTTCAAACTGCTTAGGAATTCGGTTCTTTGGTGATGCCCAGGGCTGCACAGAGCTCCTGAAGGTGGCACATAGATATACAATGGTAAAATAAGTTGCTTTAAATTGCCTTGTAGTAATAGAGTATTAATAGTATTTCTAACTTGCTGAATATTGAATATATGTAAGATTAAGTTGAGAATAAAATATTGCCAAAATAATAGAAACCGTATTGCCAAAAATAATAGAAACCTTTAATAAAAATTGGACTAAAAAGTGAAACTATTGTATCTCAGTACATCCTCCTTCTATGCCTATTTGCTTCTAAAGGCAGTGTTTTATTTCTCTAACCCTTCCTTAAAGGGTTCTTTATTTTACAAGATGTCAACACAACAGTTTGGGTACCCTCAAATGACTCAAATTGTGGTATTTTGGAAGGCTTTTTGAGTTTTGAGGAAAACTTTTTTTTAAAAGTCTGAATGGACAAGATCAGGTCTGTAGGGTAGATGGCATAAACTTTATGCCATAAAGTTTCCCAAAATAACTTTTGTACGACAGGCTTTGCTACCCTTGAGGAATGAGTGGGTGCATTTTTGTTATGTAAAAACATTCCCTGGCACAATTTTTATGGCTTTTTCTCATCAACGCAGTTTCCTATTTTCTCAAAACATTCATAATAATACCCCATGATCATCTGTGTTGTTCAAAAGAATATACCAATATTGTCCATTGGGAATCTCAAAATACAGCCACTATAACTTCTGAGATGAACTCTCTGCCTTGAATTCAACTGGCCCAGCACTTCCCCTCTGAAACATGTTTTGATTGGGAAGGAACCCTGTTGAGACTAGAACTTATATGTAGCTATCCACTAATTGCAGAGACTTACTTAAACATATTTCGTTTGGAGTAAACACACACACAAGTGAACTTGTAACCTAATAAGCAACACTTTCTGACTTACCCTCATATTTGACAAATATTTAGAGTTAACATATATGCAATAAATATACAGATAGCAAATATACAATTAATAGCTATAGAGAAAAAATATAGTCTATCTATATATATCTAATAAATATAGCCTATCAATATATAAAAGGCCCTGGTGCTGTTGTTGGGCAAGCATTAGATTGCTTATTGCAAAGTTGACAATTCCAACTCATTAGCTACTGAGTGGTAGAAAGATGAAGCAATTTGCCTTTAAAGTTTTACAATCTAGGGAACCCTATGTAGGGTATCTATGAGTCAAAATTAATTTGATGGCACTGGGTTTGTTTTGTTTTTATATAAATATAAATAAATATATTTAAGGTGTATTCTACATAAATATATATGTATACATATATGGGGTAAGGACTAAATAGCTACTAGGTTTCCAATTCATGCACACATGGATTTATTCCAAACAAAACATGTTTAAACATGTAATTCTGAAAGTTTCTCTCAGTAATTACTCACCTTATTCTCACTAAGGTTCCTTAAGAAATAAGGATACTGTTTTGCTATGGGGGGGAAAATGATTTTGAGATCATGGTTTAGATCAAATTTTTAGCAAAGTTCAAATGGACAGCTTCTCAAAACATTGAAGTTTTGCAACCATAGTTTTAATTTTTTTAATGTTAGCAGTTTTATTCACATAGAATACACATATCATGCAATTCAATGGTTAAATTATATTATAGATTAAACTTTTTAAGAAAGGTTGGTAAGACTTCAAAGATCATCACAACTGCGCACCTGCTTATTGTTGGAGGGTTTTAAATGCTGCTTATGAAAATATTGTTGGAAAACCTTACTACATCCACCCTATAGCCTTAATCTTGACCCTTCAGGCTTCTTAAGTTTTTTCCCAAAACTCAGATAACATTTCAAAGTAATAAGACTTGAGTTGCTTCAGGATACCAAAACTGCTCTTTTGTCATGGTTCAAATTAAAGAAAATAGACTTTTGTGGAACAGGCTTGCAAGAAACAAACTCACTGCCACACAGTAATTTCTGACTCATAGTGACCCTGAATGGCATGATAGAACTGTGGGTTTCTAAGACTATAAATCTTTATGGGAATAAGCCTCATCTTTATCCCATGGAGCAGCTGGAGAATTTGAACTGCTAACTTTACCCTTAGCAACCCAGGACTCTGCCATCAGGACTCTTTGAGGTAAAGCTTTAAGAGAGAGAAACTCTGCCTTTCGAAGGGTGGAGAGACCTACAGGGAGGATTATGTCAATAAATAATAGCTTCACATTTTGATATTTTTAAAATAATAGTTTGTATGATTTAGTAGCAATAATTTTTCTACTTACCGTCACTTACACATTATGTGTTAAGTATATACGTTTATATAAAATTATGTTCATATATACTTTTAAAGTTAAGAATACATGTGCCGTGAATATGTTTTTTATTTAAATATATGTATATATCATATATGGGGGCATGACATTAGGATAAGATGAATAAGCAATATAAACTTATATAACCTAATAAATGACTTGCATATACTTTGGATACTAATGTGTTTATACTTGATTTCTACTGAAGTTTCTCATTTTTGGCATTAATATGTTTAATTACATCTGAAATCCTATATTTATAGCTACAGAAAATGAAAATTTTTGTCAAAAATTAAATTGTAAAATTTATATTTCAATTTGAATTCATATTAAAATATTAATTCCATGATTTTTGAATTGTTAACACTTCAATTTGCAAAATTGTACTAATTATGATTCCTAAGAGTAGTGAAGTATTATTCATTAAAAAACAATAAATTATTAATATATTGATGTTAACTTGAAGAGCTTAAGAACTACCAAAATGATTAAAGGGATTAAATATTAATAAGTATATTCAAGTAGTAATACAATGACAGTTTAAGCTTTAATTGACACTTATTAAAACTTAACTTAATTTCATAGTTATTGTTGGCATAGTGGTTACGAGTTGGGCTGCTAACCATAAGGTCCACAGTTCTAAACCACCAGTTGCTCTATGGGAAAAAGACAGGGCTTTCTACTCCCTTAAGGAGTTACACTCCCAGATTCAGAGGGGCAGTTCTACCATGTCCTATAGGGTGTCTAAGCTTGGTTGGTTTTAAAAGATACTGAGTGGGTATTGACTCCTAATAACTTTGTGCAACAGATGGAAACACTGCCCAATCCTGTACTAACTTCACAATTGTCATTATGATTAAGCCCATTGTTGTAGCCACAGTGTTAATCCATCTCCTTGAAGGACTTCCTCTTTTTTGCTCACCCTACACTTGAACTAAAAAGAACTAGTCCTCATATTCATTCAGTCATTTCAAGAACTATTCATTCATATCATCAAAAACTAATGCTATTGAAGGAAGAAGTCCATGCTATACTGAAGGAATTAGCCAGAATCAGGAATTGACGGAATGCCAATAGAAATGTTTCCATAAACTGATAAAGTGCTGCAAGTATTCACTCCTCCATGCCAGGAAATTTGGCAAGTTGACTAGAAGAGGTCCATATCTGTACCCATTCCAAATAACATGCAAATTGTAGAATGCACAAATTATTTCAACGATAACACATAAAAGCAAAATGTGGTTAAAGAGCATGAAACAACAGTTATAGCAATGCATTTGCAGGGAGCTATCAGAAATTTAAGCCAGATTAAGATGTGGTTCAAAGGATCTCATTGCTGATGTCAGATGAATCTCTTGGCAGAAAGCAGAGAATGCCAGAAAGATATGTTGCTTGTATTTTATTGACTATCCAAAGGCCTGTGTGGACCATAGCAAACTATGGATAGCCTTAAGAAGAAGGGCATTCCAAAACACTTCATAATGCTCACATGGAACCTGTACATGGGTTAAGAGGTGCTTTTGCAGATAGAATAGGAGAATATCACATGGTTTAAAATCAAGAAAAAAGTTCATCAAGGTTCGATCCTCTCACCAGATTTATTCAATCTGTATGCTGAGCAAATAAACCAAGAAACTGGATTATAATGAAGAAAAATGTAGTATCAGGGTTGGAGGAAGGATTTTATTAACAACCTTCAATATGCAAATAACACAACCTTGTTGGCGAAATTGAGCAGGACTTTAAGCACTTGATGAAGATCAAGGAACGCAGCCTTCAGAATGTATTACAAATCAATGCAAAGAAGACAAAGATTCTAACGAGTGGATCAGTAAGTTACATCATGGTAAACGGAGAAAAGATTGAATTTGTCAAGGATCTTGTCTTGCTTGGATCCACAATCAATCAAATGCTCATGGAAACAGAAGATCGAACAACACTTTGCATTGGGTAAATCTGCCATGCAAGACCATTTTAAAGTGTCAAAACACAAGCACGTTACTTTGAGAACTAAGGTGAACCTGATCCAAGCCATGGTATTTTTTACTACCTCATAGGCATGTGAAAGTTGGGCACTGAATAAGGAATACCTAAGAAGAATTGATGCATTTTGAATTTTGGTGCTGGCAAAGAATATTGAAAGTACCATGGACTGCCAAATAAACAACTCTTTCTTAGAAGTACAGCCAGACTACTTCTTAGAGCCAAGGATGGCAAGACTTTATCTCATATCTTTGGGCATGTTATCAGAAGAGATCAGTCCTTAGAAAAGAAAACCATGCTTGATAAAGTAGAAGGGAAGTGAAAACAAGGAAGACACTCAACAAGATGGATTGATACCATGTTTGCAACAATGGCATCAAACACAAGAATCATTGTGAGGATTGCATAGGATCGATGATTTCTCAACTGTTTGACATAGGGTCACTATGGGTAAGAACGGACTGTTGGCACTAACAACAACATAGTTTACCAGACATATTGTCCTTTACCAGGAATCAATGTATTTTTTGTTTTCTGTATATTTAGTTAAAATTTCATACTGAAATCTTTTCTCTTCATCAAAAAGTAACCAAGCCTTCTGAGTTAGTTAGTTTATTGTGCCAACCTGGCCGATAAACACATGTAGGGTTAATTGAAGGGCAGAGAGATAAATGGCTTGGTGAGCCTTGCTTTTCTAGTTCCTGGGTCTCTTGCTTTGTGATGGTTGAACCAGGGTACAGCTGTCTTAGCCAGTTCCCTGCTTCAGCTGGCAAGATTCACTTCCTGCAAGAAATCTCTGAGGAGAAGCCACATGAACCTACCCCGATGCAGCCCTGGGTGCTGGAGCAGCTGTGTGGAGACCCCTGCCAGTGCTGAGATGCTTACACATTCACTGATTCGACTTTCCTCCTGAAGTTGGCGTTATAGTGTGTGTTTTGTGAGATGGATGAAGACTTTGTGGATTGGTGTCGGACATATGGGTTAATGGTTTAATGTAGGACTTGTGGGCTTGGGCAGCACTGGGTTGGGATGTTTTCTTGATGTGCATTTAACCTTTATCTAAAACTCTCTCTTATACATGAATTTCTGTGGATTTCTTTCTCTAAAGTACCCAGACTAGCACACCTTCCCTGCTTTCGTGAAGCAAGTTTGTCTTGTGTGCATATTGTCAGTTAATGAGCCTTCCTCCAAGCCTGATACCTCAATCCTTTTCATCTAATTCAGCTTCTTGAATATTTGTGCAGCATCCAGATTTAATAATTGTGGTAAAAAAAAAACCACACACAGCCCTGATGCTCACCTTTCTTGATTTTAAACTGTGCAGTATCCCCTTGTTTTATTCAAGCAACTGCCTCTTGGTCTGTATATAACTTCTGCATGAGCACATTGAAGTGTTCTGGAGTTCTTATTCCTCTCAATGTTATCCATAGTTGGTTATGATCCACACCATGGAATTCCTTTGCATAGACAATAAAACACAAATAAGCATCTTTCTGCAATTCTTTGCTTTTCAGTCAAGATCCGACATCAGCATTTTCATTAGTAATTATAATAAATAAGCATGTATGTATGCAGTAATTCTTTTAAAATTGCATAGCATAAGACCTTTTCTTCAGTCAAGTGATTGAAAGTCAGTAAGGAAAACGAGACAAGGTGATATTAAGTAAATTCTGTTATAAATCCTAATATTTCCCTGATGTAAATAGTAAAGTGAGTTTTTAAATCTCTGAAGCTTAGGAAAACACAACAGGCCAATATTTCTGTGAAACAAATGATATGTAATTATTTAAAACTAATAAAATTGCTCCACTGACATTTTAAGATTAAAAAACTCAAAGTAAATACACACAAATAAATAATAAAGAATCATACCTACAAATGAAAAGTAAAACCATCCTTACAGTTTTGGAGTTGAGATGCATTTAAGTAATGAGTGTTTTTTTCTAGTGTTTTATACAGAATGTAAAATTGTCAAATATTTAAATTTTGAATTTTCTGGAAATTTATTGTGAAACTCCCCTTCTGCTCCTACACATCTTAATTTCATTGTTCAATTTAGAACTTCTAAAATTATTTTTTATTTGTATTTTTAAAATAATTTTATTGGGGGCTCATACAACTCATCACAACCCATACATATATCAATTGTGTTAAGCACATTTGTACATTCATTGCCTTCATCATTCTCAAAATATTTGCTCTCCACTTAAGCCCTTGGTATCAGTTCTTCATTTTTAACCCCTCCCTCCCCACTCCTCCTTCCCTCATGAACCCTTGATAATTTATAAATTATTATTATTTTGTCATGTCTTACACTGTCTGACATGTCCCTTCACCCACTTTTCTGTTGTCCATCCCCCAGAGAGGAGGTCACATGTAGATCCTTGTAATCGAGTCCCCCTCCCTCCCTCTACCCTCCTGGTATCGTCACTCTCACCACTGGTCCAGAAGGAATAATCCGTCCTGGATTCCCTATGTTTCCAGTTCCTATTTGTACCAGTGTACATCTTCTGGTCTAACCGGATTTCTAAGGTAAAATTGGGATCATGATAGTGAAGGGGAGGAAGCATTTGAGAATTAGAGAAAATTTGTACGTTTCATAGTTACTACACTGCACGCTGACTGGCTCTTCTCCTTCCCGCAACCCTTCTATAAGGGAGTATCTGTTACCTACAGATGGGATTTGGGTTTCCACTCTACTCCCCCTCATTTACAATGATATGATTTTTTTTGTTCTTTGATGCCTGATACCTGATCCCTTCGACACCTCGTGATCACAGACTGGTGCGCTTCTTCCATGTGGGCTTTATTGCTTCTGAGCTAGATGGCCATTTGTTTATCTTCAAGCCTTTAAGACCTCAGATGCTATATCTTTTGATAGCCGGGCACCATCTGCTTACTTCACCACATTTGCTTATGTACCCATTTGTCTTCAGCGATCGTGTTTGGAAGGTGTGTATTAAGGAATGCCAATTTAAAAAACAAAGTGTTCTTGCTTTGAGTAAGTACTTGAGTGGAGGTCCAGTGTCCATCTGCTGCCTTAATACTAAACCTATAAATATATGCATATAGATCTATTTTCCCATCATCCTACATAAATATATTTACATATGTACATACCTGTATTTAGACCTCTATAAATGCTCCTTGCCTCCTAGTGCTTTTCTCTATTTCCCTTTACTTTCCTCTTGTCCCACTATCATGCTCAGCCTTCATTTGGGTTTCAGTAATTTTCCTTGGTTACATTGTCCTTGCTGAATCCCTGCCAGGCCTCTCACACTCTCCTTGCCACTAGTTTCGGATTACTTGTTGATCTCTTGTCTCTGAGTGGGTCAACACCACCTCCTTTCCCCCACTTCCCCCTCTCCTATGTCCCCCCAGAACCATCTGTCCCATTGTTTTCTCCTCCAGACTGTTCATCCAGCCTATCTTATCTAGATAGACCTGCAGAGATAATAATATGCACACAAAAACAAGGCATAGCAACGCAAAGTGACAAAAGAGAACCCAGTGACAACAACAAAAGCATGTCATTCAATTATTCCATTGATATCACTGTGTCAAATATAGATGTCATATAATCTAAAGGACTAGCAGTTATATCAAAGATTAATTCTGCCACGAAAGCCAAGCCTGACGACTTCCTGTTAAATTACTGAAATCTTAAACTAAGTATTAACAGTTTCCTGACTGGGGTTTTCCTCTAGCAGACATAGAAAACATTCTGATACGCAGCTTGAATTACTTTTGTAGCTCAAAATGAACTTGTCTTTCTTCTCTGTCATGTGGGGGGGGGGGGAAACCTGTTCACATACGACATATATAAAAATGCAGTATTTATTTTCCCCTCTTTAGTTATTTTAACATATCCAGTCAGTCAACTTCTTGTTATAAAAATCTTATTAAAAAGTTCATGTCTAAGAAAAATATTAAATGCTTTTAGATATTATACTATAGTCATTTAAATAGTGGTCTAAATCAATGAAGCCTTCAATAAGTAGACTATACTCATTGAATTGATCTTATATGAGGAATAAAAATTATTTAAAAGTCCATGGAACAAACTAAGACTTTATAAAGAAGTATACAAAGTATTTTCCTTGAGATTAGAGCAAAATAACCCCAAAGTAAAAATATTTAAAATTAATTTTAAGCAAACAATTATTTTTCTGCAATGCTAGATACTATATACAGCACTGCAGGACTATATATAGATATTTTCAGCTAATAAATTGATTTTTTTATTTAGACTAATATACTTGATTTCACTGTAATTTTCAGCCCCACAGATATGGACTCTGCATTGTAACAGATTAATTCAGACTATCTAAATTCTAGTTTTATAATACTATGACCCTAATATCAGCCATTTTTAGTCATTTCCTAACTCTTCTAATTATAGAAGCAAATTTTAATGGATTGTATTATGATCCACATTAGCCTTTGATTGGATTTTATGAACCAAGTATCTTCCTACATTCTCCCTTTCTGTCTGTAATTTTTTTTCTTTTCTTTTCTCCCTTTAGCTCACTTTGTTTTTATTTTTTATTATTTCATTGGGGAATAGATAGAAATGATAGTGTGTGCTATTACCTATTGATAATATAAATGGATATACTGGCTTCTCTACTCTTTTCTTGAAGTTTAATTTACTCAAATGCTATGATTAGTTCATATTGGCAAGACATTTCTGAAGTGCCACGTCTCAGTAGAAAGCCTTTCTTTTCTAGGAACACTTCACGGAGGTGATAAAGAATCAAGAATTCCTTCTGCTTCCACCTAATGAAATTGCAAAACTTCTGTGCAGTGATGATATTAATGTACCCAATGAAGAAACAATTATGAATGCTCTAATGCAGTGGGTGGGACATGATGTGGAGGCTAGGCAACAAGACCTGGCAATGCTGCTTTCTTACATCAGACTACCATTACTCTCACCTCAGGTATGGAAATTAACCCAGATAAATTAAACCATAGTGCTAAACCACCACTATGTGCTAATCCACATCCTTGTCTTATTTTATTCACAAGATTAGTCATTGAAGTCAGTTGGATCAAACTTTAAATTAGTGGTATTGTTGGGGAGAGAGGAAGTATGGCTTTTTAAAACTACATATAACCCTTAAATTCATAATATTCATAATAGCTTTAGTTTCATTTTCTTTTTTTTTACCAAATAGCATTTATTACAAACAGAAAAGGACTAACTCTTTGTCTTCCCCTTCCCACCTTCGAAACAAAATGTCATAATTAATAAGCCCCCTAGAGTTGATTCTAGGAAGGAGTCAGATCCAGGATAATATCAACTTCTATAATATGAATATACAGTAAGACCATGGGTTAAAACGTCACACTTACAAATAACTTGTATCTTTCCCTTAGTGCTATGTAATGTTTCCCTCACTTTGAAACAATTGATTTTTTTTTCTTGCAACAAATTCTTCATCACAATTGCCTTTACTTGCTGCATGTGCAGCTTTTAAACCATTGAAAATGCTTCCAGCATTTTCTTGCCCTAAAGTAAGACCAAATCAGAACCGTATGTACTTATTCCAACTTACCTATAAATTTGACTTAAAGACATACTTCAGAATGGATCTCATTAATAACCCAGGGATTGTTCATACTGCACATATGTATTTTATATTTATTGATCCTGGTTAAACATTATCCACATCAGGAAAAGAAGATTCAGTGTAACAGGTCCGTTTTTCCATATACATTAAAATTAATGATGTTGTCAATAGCAATTCTACTTAAAAATTCATGCTGAAAATAGTTAATTGTCTTACTGTTTCTCCTATGTTTTCATATTTATTTTGTTCCTAAGGAGCTATATGTAACCAAAGATCATAGCCTTTACCATAGGTGAAGCATATTGACAAAGTTCAAAGCAATAGTAATACCAAAAAGAAAATCGCTAACGTGTAATTTTAAACCTGAAGTTCTAAAGCTGGAATTGATGGATAACATGCAAAAATCTCTAGCAATCTACATGTGCGTGTGCATTTATATGTACATTTTTGGAAGAGGATCTGTGAGATTTGTCAAATACTCTTTAAGTTGATGCTATTTATTATGTTCCTAAACGATCTGCATCACTCTTACCCAGCAGCGTGTTACAGATGTACTTTCTCAGGCCCTGTGAGATGAGTATTGAGTTGCGAATTGCTGGTGCTCCAAGGGAGAAAGATGAGGTTTTCTGCCCCTGGAAACCCTGTCTTGGGTCACTGTGCATCAAAATTGACTTGATGACAGTGAGTGGGCTCCCAGTACTACTGAAACAGTGTTTTAGATGAAGCCAAGTAATAACTGTTTTAACGAGTTTCCAGATGATTCTTAAACATGCTAAAGGTTGAGATACACTGGTGTAAGCCTTTATTATGTAATGTTGTGTGACTAGTCATCTGTACCACGGAACATATTCAAGGGATCAGCGGTTCTTAAATTTACATTACTTTAAGTCTATCTTACATTCCTTCAGAAAAATGTTTCATTTGAATTCTGCTTACCTTTTTGGAGTAAAAGGGAGATTTCTAGGTCAAACACAACCAGTGATGTCTTGGCATTATAATACTATGACTGTGCCTTATGCTATGAATGTGGATTGTGTGATGACAATAGTGGTGGATAATGACATACAGAATATATAGATTTTTCTCAAAAAAATTTCTGCGACAAACAAAATTTAATTAATAAACTACATAGAGGACAGAGTTATCAGTGTGAAGAATACATTTGAGAGAAAAAATACATTACATAGCTTAGTTCTTAAACCAATTTCCAGTGTACATGTATTCAGAAAATCCATGAAGCATCATCAGCTGAGTCAAAGTACTGATCCATGACCACTGGGAAGATAACAGAATTGGGTTTAACCAGTGCAGAGCAGAAAACGTCAGCGAAGTTTTATGGCGTGAGATTAGCATCTCCATGCTCTTCTTCCTCTATGTTATGTGATATATAGGACCAATACACAAATACAAGAAAACAGTCCAATTGACCCTTTAAAAGGGGAAGCTGATGTTTTGAAACTGATTGTGTTAGCAATTGTACAATATTGCTTGATGGGATAGAACTATAGAATGATATGGCATCTGTATTAGCTCCCAATAAAATGGTTTTGAATAATATATACATTCATTAGGAAATAAAATAAAATTACATGACCTCTCCCCAAACCCTCTGAGAAAAATATCATACGTGTCTTTTATTCTGTTCAGTTAAAATTTTATTTTCTGCTAGGAAATGATAGAAAAGATTGATCCTTTGCTTTGGCTGCTAGGTTGGCTAGTTATTAATGCATATATCTTAACTCAGTTAAAATCCATCTACATTCACAGTACCCTAAGCATATGATTTAATGATAGAAGATAGATTCTATGGATTACATTATTTTAATTGGGCATGTTTGGACCAGTGGAAAAAGAAAAATCCACTAAGAAGGTGGCTGCTTGCTCTATGTAAAAGCATTAGATTGGGAAAGCCTTACTTTGTGCTAACAGTGCCATTCTCTTTGACTTCTTTCAGTAACACTTTTCTTGAGTGCTTTTTGTGTTCGTCCCTCCAGATTATATGTGTATATATTCCAAATACAAACCATGTGTCAATAAAATACATCTGTATAACCATTACCTATTAGGCTTTTTAGCCTTTTAAAATGAGAACTGAAATCAAACATCTATTAAGTCATTTAAAATAATAAATAATCTTTAGTTTCTTCAAAGTTATAGAGATAAAGATAAGTTATTTCTAATGGTGGAATGGAAAATATTCATCCTTCTTTGTAGTTACTGGCGGATCTTGAAAACAGCTCCATGTTTGCTGGTAATCTTGAATGTCAAAAGCTGTTGATAGAAGCTATGAAGTATCATCTATTACCTGATAGAAGATCCACAATGCAAAGCCCTCGGACCAGGCCTAGAAAATCAACCGTGGGGGCACTTTATGCTGTGGGAGGAATGGATACTTTGAAAGGTAACAGAAGCACATTATTTAATTTTAATAGTGTCTTCATTCAGAAACAGAAGGTACATTAACAGCATTCTTGAAAATGGTATTAAAGGTATATTTAAATAAGTGCATCTAAAACTAATTTTCACAAACGTAAGACTCTGTGATTTCATTTATCAAATTACATTATAGAACTTTTCATTATAGTTGTATAAATTCTTCACAAGCAATTTTGTATGGAATAAATTTATAAAATTTGGTATTAATTTTCAATATTAAATACTTTCAGAGCAAACTTAATAAAGGTTTATTATAAATAGGACACTTTTGTCCAAATTAGTTTTTGACAGGAACAGAAAAATACCTTCTAGTTTCTTGTAATCAGTTTCCTTAGATTCTCAAAAACAATTTCAAAAGAATTTTGAGGTGCTGATTAAATTCCCTAAATTTCTCATAAGCTGTTTTACATACAATATAGGTATAAATGTTTTTACATTTAATTTTCTACCTTTTTTATTGTTCAGAAGTATCCCTGTAGTCCAAAAGCTTTAACTAAGGAATAGAAGCTGTTATTTTGAATGATGATAAGAAGCACTGCCTATAGAAGTGACAGTTTACTATTGTGATTCTAACTAAAGTCAGTGGTAGTATGCATGATATTTCAGTAAATGAGCAAAAATCAGATTCTTACTATTATACAAAAGATGAAATACCACCGAATTCTAGATGCATAATTATATTCCTTTGAGCTGCCATCATGTAACATTGTGTGAATCAATACTGAATACCCTTTAAAAAGGACTTTTGGCACTTAAGTCATTTGAATTTTAACCTACACACACACCACACACACACATTAATAAAACAAACTGGAAAATATAAAAGTATATAAATTTCACATTAAATTACCATAGGCATGTAAACTGTAATACTGTAATCATGTGTAAACATTCAGTAATAGATTGCAAGATATTTTGCTGTTGTTGTGAAATACTTGTCTGACTGAATATGTTTGTACTACCAGTAGCATAGACTATCCAAAGAAGGTTTTATGGAGATATAAATTAAAATTAATTATTTTATTCTGATTTTTCTATTTGGACCCAGGAGTGATGAAACATTACCCTTTATCATGTCCCAGAGGTTAGAGAATCATCTAGGCTACTTTAGTATTAAATTGAATTCACGGCTTCTGTGCTATGAGATGTGGGAACATAAATATATTATGTTATGCCAATTCAAAATTTTAATAGGAAGCAATTTTAAAAACTGCTCCATGTCACTTTAACAGGTACCACTACAATGGAAAAATATGACCTCAGGACCAACAGCTGGATATATATTGGCACCATGAATGGCCGTAGACTTCAGTTTGGTGTTGCAGTTATTGATAATAAGCTCATTGTTGTAGGAGGAAGAGACGGTTTAAAAACATTGAATACTGTAGAATGTTTTAACCCTGTTGGCAATATCTGGTCTGTAATGCCACCCATGTTAACACATAGACATGGCTTAGGTAAGAACTTAATACTTTTTGCTTCTAAAGAATGCATATTTAGTATTATTTTTGTCCTTTTAAAAATTAAGCCCAGCTCTTCATTGTTAGGATGTAGTCAAATCCTTGTTAAAATGTCTCTAAATCCTCAAAAAGCTTAAACAAATGGTAAAAGCTTTCTTCACATTGGAACTTCATGTTGGAATTTTCTTTATATTGCAGATGGCATATTTGTTAGTCCTGCCTCTGGTCGAACAGTCTCTTAAAGGAGGTCTCTTTTTTTTAATCATTTTATTAGGGGCTCATACAACTCTTATCACAATCCATACACACATCAATTGTGTAAAGCACATTTGTACACTCATTGCCCTCATCATTCTCAAAACATTTGCTTTCCACTTAGGCCCCCGGCATTAGGTCCTCATTTTTCACCTCCCTCCCCGCTCCCCCCTCCCTCGTGAGCCCTTGATAATTTATAAATTGTTATTTTGTCATATCTTGCCCTGTCCGACATCTCCCTTCACCCACTTTTCTGTTGTCCGTCCCCCAGGGAGGAGGTCACATATAGTGTCTTTTAATTGGTTCCCTCTTTCCAACCTACCCTCCCAGTATCGCCACTCACACCACTGGTCCTGAAGGGAATCATCCACCCTGGATTCCCTGTATTTCCAGTTCCTATCTACCAGTGTACATCCTCTGGTCTAGCCAGACTTGCAAGGTAGAATTTGTATCATGATAGTGGGGTAGGAGGAAGCATTTAGGAACTAGAGGAAAGTTGTATTTTTCATCGTTGCTACATCACACCCTGACTGGCTTGTCTCCTCCCCGAGACCCCTGTGCAAAGGGATCTCCAGTGACCTACTAATGGGTTCTCTTTTAAGAGACCATCTGTTAGAAGGATGTAGTATTACGGAACATATAACTATAATCAAGATGTTTTCTTCAAAGCTCAACTTAGAGAAGAGAGCACTTGATGATAAAGAAGCATTGTGGTCTAGTTAGATGAATCTTGTCCTTTCTTGGAAGAGTCAAGTCTACATTTTTGCAAAAGCCTTTGGATGTAGGTCCCAAACAGAGCTACTCAATAAAACTACTTTGATTAAGAGTAACTGTAAGTTAAAATTAAGTCACAGTTTCCCCAAGACATTTTAGAAGCATAAAATGGTACCTTCTAGAGAAGTAGGGAGCTTTGATTCACCTGAATATTTGCAGGTACATTCTTGATAACGTGTCCAAAGTATGTAAGATGAAGCCTTGCCATTCTTGCCTTTAAGGAGCACTGTGGCCGTACTTCTTCCAAGACAGGTCAGTTTGTCCTTTTAGTAGTCCATGGTGCTTTCACTATTCTTCTCAGTAACACAGTCTGAAAAATGAAACTCACTGCCATCGAGCCCATTCCCGCTCATAGTGGCCCTATCAGACAGGGTAAGATTGCCCCTGCGAGCTTCCAAGACTGAACTGTTTACTGGAGTAGAAAGCCTCATATTTCAAGGAGGAGCTGGTGATTTTGAACTGCTGACCTTCAGGATTGCAGCCCAACATGTAACCGCTACACCAGCAGAGCTCTTATACATTACCAGGGCACCAACAAATAGAACTGGTAAATTATTCATGTATACACAGAACCACATAAGTAAGTAACCAATTTCCAAGCAATCAATAGCATGCAAAATTAAGCAATGTATATTCTGTAAGGAATACCTAGTTAAACTTTCAGACTATTTTCATATTTTAGGTGTAACCACACTTGAAGGGCCAATGTATGCCATTGGTGGTCATGATGGTTGGAGTTATTTAAATACTGTAGAAAGATGGGATCCTGAGGGACATCAGTGGAATTATGTGGCCAGTATGTCAACTCCTAGAAGCACAGTTGGTGTTGCTACATTAAATAACAAGTGAGTAAACCTAAATATGCACGTTCTTTGCTTTCAGGGTATGTGGTATAGAACTTCAGTGATGTGATCCATCAATAAATAAAGCATTCTGATTGGCAAGGGTATAGGTGTAATTAATAACAAAATAACTTTCATAGAAACCTACCCTCATTATGATAGAATATGCTTATCCAAAATAAGCATTTGGTTAACATTTTTGTATGCCCTTTCTTCTCAAAGTGTGCTACTGTGATTAGAAACACGTGTGTTATTACCTAAAAGTGATGCAGAAAGATAGAATCTTAGATAACCTTAAAACCTACTGAATCCCAATCTTAATTTTAATAAGATCCTCAAGTGATGTATATGTACCCTAAAGTATAAAACATTTTTGTAGGCAAACAAATTCCAATTATTACCCTTAGGAAATTATTTTTTTTACATTATAACTTATTCTTGCTTTATGAAACTTTTGGCCTGGCATTGTTTGTAATAGAGTTAAGCATTCTGCTCTTCAATACTATCTTCTTTGGACATTTAAGTTTCCCAAATACAAAATCATAACTAATCCTGTCCTTTATGAATCATTCCCTTTTCCTGATCACTTGCCTATGAAATCAAGGTAATATACTGAAACCTGATATTAAAAGATGCTAACACCTTACCCTGTTACTTCTCCCAAGATGGCATCTACATTCTGACTTTGGAGACAGTCACTATCATTTACATGAGTGCTTAAGTGATGATGCTTTCAGACACCACCATGGGTCAGTGTCAGGAGGCATCTTGTGTATCTGTATTGACTATGCTTAAATACAATACCTCACCATATGTGTTCTTGTTAGGTGTCATCAAATCCATTCTGACCCACAGCAAAATGAAACGCTGCCTAGCCCTGCACCATCCTCACAGCTGTTCCCATGATTGACCCCAAGGTTGCAGCCACGACTTCAATCCATCTCCTTGAGGGCCTTCCTCTTTTTCACTGCTCCTCTGTTTTACCAAGCATGACGTCTTTCTCCAGAGACTGATCTCTCCTGACAGCATGTCTAAAATATGGTAGATGAAGTCTTGCCATCCTTCTCTCTAAGGAATACTCTGGCCATACTTTTTCCAAGACACATTTGTTTTTCCTTTTAGCAGTCCATGGTACTTTCAGTACTGTGCTCCAGCACCACAATTCAAATGCATCAATTTTTCTTAGGTTTCCCTCAATCAGTGTCAAATGTTCAAATGCATATGAGGTCATTGAAAATACCATGGCTTGAGTCAGGCTCATCTTAGTCCTCAAAGTAGCATTCTTGTTTTCAATAATCTAAAGATGTCTTGTGCAGCAGATTTACCTAATCCAGCTCATCTTTTGATCTCTTGACTATTGCTTCCATGAACAGTGATTATGGATCCAAGTTAGACAAAATTCTTGACAACTTTAACCTTTTCTCCATTTATCATGATGTTAGTTATTGGTCCAATTGTGAGGATTTTGGTCCTCTTTACGTGGAGATCTGCAATCCTTGATCTTCATAAGCAAGTGCTACAATTCTTCCTTGATTTTCAGCAAGCAGGGTTGTGCTATCTGCATATTACAGGTTGTTAAATAAGCTAAACTCTGATCCTGATGCCACATTCTTCTTCATATCAATAAGCTTTTCTAATTATTTGCTTAGCATCCAAATTGAATAAGTATGGTGAGAGGATACAACCTTGACACAAACCTTTCCTGATTTTAAACCATGCAGTATTCTCATGTTCTGTTTGCAGAGTTGCCTCTTGAGCCATGCTTAGTTCCACATGAGCACAATGAAGTGTTCTGGAATTCCCATTCTTCTGAAGGTTAACCATAGTTTGCTCTGATCCAAACAGGCTAATGCTTTGGCCTAGTCAGTAAAACACAAACAATCATCCTTCACGTATTCTCTCCTTTCAGCCAAGGTCCATCTGACATCAGCAAAGATATCCCTTGCTCACATCCTCTTGTGAATCAGCCTGAACATCTGGCAGCTGCCTGTCAATCATTTTTGCATGATCTTTAGCAAAATTTTATTTGAATGTGATATCAATGATATTGTTTTCTAATTTGAGCCCTGTGTTGGGTCACCTTCCATTGGAATCGGCACAAATATGAATCTCTTCCAGTTAGTTGGCCAAGCAGCTGTCTTCTAAATTACCTGGCATAGGCGAGACGAGTAAGTGCTTCATCAACATGTTGAAACGTTTCAATTATTAATCTGTCAGTTCCTGGAGTCTTGTTTTTGGATAATGTTTTCAGTGTATCTTGAAGTTCTTCCTTCAGCACTGTTGCTTCTTGTTCATATGCCACCTCCTGAAGTGGTGAAATGCTGACTAGTTCTTTTAGGTGCTTCCTGCCTTTCAATATTTTGCTCACATAATCTTTCAAGATTGCAACTCTAGTTTGAATTAGTCTTGATTCCTTTCAGTTTGTATATATTGAGTGTGTTCTTCCCTGTTGGACTTGTAACTTTAGGTCTCTACACATATTATAATATTAGTATTATACTATTTTTTGCTTTGTTTTCTTGAGCTGCCCTTAGAAATTTTCTATTCATTTCTTTGACTTCGTCATCCTACAATTTGTTTTAGCTACCCTATGATTAAGAGCAAGTTTCAGAGCCTCTTCCGAGATCTAATTTGATCTTTTCTTTCTTTCCTGTCTCTCTTTTTAATTTAAATCATTTTATTGGGGGCTCGTACAACTCTTATTGCAATCCATTGTGTCAAGCACATTTGTACATTTGTTGCACTCATCATTCACAAAACATTTGCTTTCCCCTTGAGCCCTTGGTATCAGCTCATTTTTCCCCTCCCTCCCCGTTGACCTCCCCTTCATGAACCCTTGATAATTTATAAATTATTAGTATTTTATCATATCTTACGCTGCCCGACGTCTCTCTTCACCCACTTTACTGTTGTCCATCCCCCAGGGAGGAGGTTAGATGTAGATCCTTGTAATTGGTTCCCCCTTTCTACCCCACCTTCACTCCTCCCTCCCCTATTGCCACTCTCACCACTGGTCCTGAAAGGACCATCCATCCTGGTTTCCCTGTGTTTCCAGTTCCTATCTGCACCAGTGTACATCCTTTGGTCTAGCCAGGTTTGTAAGGTAGAATTAGGGTAATGATAGTGGTGGTGGAGGAAGCATTTAAGAACTGGAGGAAAGTTGTATGTTTCATCGATGCTATACTGCGCTCGGAGTGACTCATCTACTCTCCTCTACCCCTCTGGGGTAGGCCAGTTGCCTACAGATGGGCCTTGGGTCCCCACCCCGCACCCCCCCACACACACATTCATGATGATATGATGGATTTTTGTTCTTTGGTGCTTGATACCTGATCCCTTCGACTCGACGCCTCGTGATCACACAGGCAGGTGTGCTTCTTCCATGTGGGCTATGTTGCTTCTGGGCTAGATGGCCGTTTGTTTACCTTCAAGCCTTTAAGACCCCAGACTTTTTAATGACCTTTGGGTTTTTTTCATGAATGATATTCTTGATGTCCTCCCAGCTCATCAGATCTTTTGTTATTAGACTTTAATGCATCAAATCTGTTATTGAGACATTATCTAAATTCAGGTGGGATAAACTCAAGATTGTATTTTGGCTCTCATGAACTTGTTTTAATTTTCTTCAGCTTTATCCTGAAGTTACATATGAACAATTAATGGTCCATTCCACAGTCAATAGAAGACCTGGTTTTAGCTCCTGATGTTGAACTGCTCCCTTGTCTCTTCCCACAGATGTAGTCAATTTGTATTCTTTGTATTCCATCTGGGGAAGTCCATGGGGATAGTCAACTTTTGTGTTGTTGAAAAAAGGTACTTGCTATGAATACATTGTTGGTTTTCCAAAATTCTATCATGCAATCTCCAACTTTGTTTCAATCATCAAATCCATGTTTTCCGACTACTGTTCCTTCCTCTTCCGTTTCCAGCATTTACATTCCAATTGCCAATAATTATCAGTGCATCTTAATTGCACGGTTGAACAACTTCATACTGAAGCCTAAGGTAAAATTCTTCAATTTCTGCATATCTCGTTTCAGTTATCAGTGCATAAATTTGAATAATACTTATAGTGATTTGATTTCCTTTTATCTGGATAGATATTATCTTATCACAGTCAGCATTGTACATCAAGATCTTGTAGTATCTCTTTTGATGATGAATGTGACACCATTCCTCCTGAGTGTGTCATTCCCTGCATAGTAATCCACATGATTTCCCAATTCAAAATGGCTAATACCAGCCCATTTCAGCTTGCTATATCCCAGACTATCCATCTTTATGCATTTCATTTTATTTTTGACAACTTTCAGTTTTCCTTGATTCACACTTTCCTTGATTCATACATTCCTATTTTCAATTAGTAATTGATGTTTGCAGTTGTTTCTTCTCTTTTTGAGTTGTGCCCTATTAGCAAATGAAGGTTCTGCAGGCTTTACTCAATCCGTGTCATTATTGTCAGCTGTACTTTAAGAAGGTACAGTCATATTTCTCAGTCATATTTTGAGTGCATTCAGACTGGAGGGATTCATCTTCTGGCACTATCTCTGACAGTATTCTTCTGATATTCGTGAAGTTTTCAGTGTGTTCCATAGATTTTCTGTGGGTAATCCTGCTGATGTGGACAACCCATTCTTTCTCTATAGTCTGGTCTTAATAAGAAATCTGTGCTGAAACCTGTTTACTTTGGGGTGACCGCGCTGATATTTGAAATACCAGTGACATACATTTCAGAATCACAGCAACACACAAGCCATCACAGTACAACAACTTGACAGACAAGTTGTGGGACATGTAGTTTAGTATTTATTCATTCAGAATTAAATTTAAAGGTCTACTCATCAAAAGAATTTGCATTTTAAAGTTAAAGGGAGTAGTTTGATAGCAGCCGATATTTGAGGGGAAAATCTTACTTCTACATCTTTTTTATGCATATGAAGTTTATATCTTCTTAGTTGTAAATACTTTTTGCTTAAAAAAAGCATAACAATATGAATTCTAATGCTAGGCAAGTAGTGCTAGCTAAAATTGTAAGAATGGTGAGTTTGGCAAGTGGAACCATTCTATCATCCCTTGTGGGAATGCTTCTTTCCCTGCACTTCATTTGTAATAACATCAAAGGCACTTTGAGTAAGGACAACTTTTATTTCACATGTATATGTATATGTATGTGTATATATATTCACTTCCATCGATTCTTTGTCAACTCATAGCAACCCTGTAGGACAAGGTAGAAATGCCCTTATAAGTTTTTGAGACTGTAACTATTTATGGGAGTTTTCCAAATGTAATATCTTGAAATGGCGAACATCCTTTTGAAGAATAAATTGTGACTCCCTGTCTTTTTCTCCACAGAGTTTTGAATAGCCAACCTTGCAGATTACAACCTAACACATAACCATTAAGCCCCAGGGCTTACTTTTTGGTGTACTCCGGTAACTTTCTATTCACAAACAGTTTAATTGCTACAAAATAAAATAGTTAAACCCCAAACTTACTGCCATCAAGTTGATTCCAACCCATGGTGATCCTGTATAGTGTTTTAAAGGCCATACATTTTTATAGGAACAGATAGCCTCAACTTTCTCCCATGGAGCAACCTGGTGGGTTTGAACCATTTACTGTGTGGTTAGCAGTACAATATTTACACCACAGTACCACCAGGGGTCTTCTGAAGTTATAACTAGAGAATTGGGATACTTTGAGCCTGGTTTTCTCACTTACATCAGTGGTACAAATTGGAAATGTTTTTACCCTTTTTGTGGGTGTGTGTTTCTTCTAGGTTATATGCTATTGGTGGACGCGATGGAAGTTCCTGCCTCCAGTCCGTGGAATGCTTTGACCCTCACACTAACAAATGGACTCCATGTGCTCCAATGTCCAAAAGACGTGGAGGTGTGGGAGTTGGAGCATACAATGGATTCATATATGTTGTAGGGGGTCATGATTCCCCTGCAACTAGTGTGAGCGCCACGCTTTCTAACTATGTGGAACGGTAATATATGTCTATTTATTTATGTATGTGTATATTGAATTTTATTATGAACCAAAAAAATTAATTAGCACAAAGTAGACCTCCATACAAAGGATAATCATTTTATAAGTTAATCTTTTGTAAAATTATGCAATTATTCCTGGCTCAATATGTTTTAGATAAATCCTCTTTGTACTTTAGATCCTGCTTAAGAAGCATATAAAAATTAGATATCTTATTGATTTATATGCAAAGTATAAAATATAAAATGAAATAGAATTCATGAAGGAAAACATGTTATTTCAATATACATCACTCAGCATAGTCACCAAATTGAAATCAAAATAATACTAGGGTTTCTAAATTTAAGTCAGTCCTCAAAAGGAAGAAGATTTAATACCACAAACTGATAAAAATAATTTCCAAAGAGATTTTAATAATGTTTCAAAAATTTTCTATATTACAATAAATATTTTGTTTTCCAAAGGTAATGTCTTGGAATGAAGGACATTCCTTTTGAAGAATAAATTATGGCATGTTTGTTAAACAAAGTCAGTCATATGTTTTTATATTTATTCCTGTCATATTCCCTTCAGAGATATATTTTTTTTCAAGAAATAGTTAAATATTAATGTAAAACAAAGTGACAAATTTACAGTCAGTAAGGTTATGGGAATTCAATAGAGAGATGATTGACTGGTATCCTCATGGAAAGTACTTGGAATAGGTAATATTTGTACATTTTAGGCATAAAAAGTAAAGGAGGAAATGTCAGGACTGGGAATGATCATAAAGGTAAAGAAGGAGAAAATTACATATTTAGGAGCAGAAACTTTCTGAAGAATAAGCTTGATTGAGCAGTTGAAAACACAAGATTGTCTCATGGTATAAAATGTAGAAGTGGAATATTTTCTATTTTATCTTCTTAGTACGGGATAATTATATTTTAGAAATTGGAATATCACAGTGAACGCATTTTGGAGTATATGTATCTAATGATGATATATTGTATAAAATAGAGGATGAAGACACTGAAGGAAAGAAGATCATAAGTGATCCTAATCATAAGTGATAGTTAGCATTCCGTTTTTAATGAGAGATAATATTATCTGTTTTATTTTTATGATAAGTGCATATCTGAGGGATGGTTAGACGGAAATGGGGAGCTAATAACAATTAGTATAAGAATGAAGAAAATGTTCTAAAACTAATCATGGTTAAGATTGTACAATTCTTCTTGATGTTATTGAACTATTCAATTGTATTATATGTGAATATATGCCAATAAAACTGTTAAAAATGAATAAGGGACGGGGATACACAATAAAGAGGGGACTTAAGATTATGGTCAAGAATATATATAATGCTTTGCCTATATTTAATGTGTAATTATATGAATTTTCTTGTTCATTGTTTTTTAAATTTTACTATAATGTCTTAATTTAAAGTTAGGCTTCAAGTATTAGGAAACAATTCTTGCAGTTTATTTTAATGAATGTTACTGAATGAAGTATCTTTGATTCTGCTTACTGAAAAGGTGTTGGTGTAAGGAGTTAACTGAGAAGTAAAGTAGAAAAGAAAAGGAAAAATTCCAGGCTTGTGTAAATGAAAAGAGAACTCTCACAAGGGGAAATGACAGGATAAACTATGGTCATTCTACCTCTAAATTTTACTCAAAGGAAGGCACTTGTTTATCTAACACAGATCAAAATTAAAGACTATATATTCATGTGGTTTAAAATGGGAGCCCTCTGTAAAAGCTTTGAGGAACAAACAATAAAAGAAAAACAAAAGCTTCCTAACCTCCATCCTAATTGAGTGAGGGAATATATTCATCATAATATTAGGCTCCAAAAATATCTTCAATCTTAATACCGATTAAGGAAATGTAAGATAGTTTGTAAAAGAAATAAATTTTCTGTTTGCTTTTGGTGACCTCTGGTGGTTGAACAGAATTTTGCCATATACATATTTATTAGCTAATTTTGGTATTTATTATTTTAATTATTTTGAACAAACATACATATTGTTAACACCTAATATTCTGAATTATAGCACTATTGGATTCACTATTCTTTATTTTTTTCTTAACTCTTTTAAGGTATGATCCAAAAGCTGATGCATGGTCAAGTGTGGCCCCTCTGAATGTACCTCGAGATGCTGTTGCGGTATGCACCCTTGGAGACAGACTTTATGTAGTTGGAGGATACAATGGACATGCCTACTTGAACACTGTTGAGTCATATGATTCACGGAAAAATGAATGGAAAGAGGTAGTCTCATTATGGCTTTAAAATTAGTGTATTTCTGACTTAAATAATATATTTTAAAATGGATATTTAGTTTTGTTAGCTTCTTCCTCTAGGGCAGTGGTTCTCAACTTTCTTAATGCCGTGACCCTTTAATACAGTTTCTCATGTTGTGGTGACCCCCAACCATAAAATTATTTTTGTTGCTACTTCATAGCTGTAAATTTGCTACTGTTACGAATAGGGCGACCCCTGTGAAAGGGTCATTCCTCCCCCAAAGGGGTCGTGGCCCACAGGTTGAAAACTGCTGCTCTTGGGCCTAGCTAGATATATTTCCAATGATATTAAAAATTTTTAGTTTATCATTACCAGGATACATGAATGCTCATATGAAAAAGGACAAAATGCTTTCTTGATTTCATGGAAAGCTTCCCTTTATGGAAAGGAAAGTGATCAAATTCAGTAATTTAAGAACCTTATCTTGGCCAACATTCTATGTGGGTATTAGAACCTGACAACCAAAGAGCAATAGCTTATTTCACATATATCTCTTCTAGTTGGTTGATGCTAAGAAAAGCATTTATTCAAGTCCCTCCATAATAATACAGTGTAAGCTACAAATATCCCTAACTTCCTCAGTCATTCAAGGAGTTTAGTGTACAAGGGACCAGAATTAGACTCTCTCAATAGGACTGGGTATTTAAAAGATGATGTATGAGAAAGGACACTGAAAGTACATCTTGATCATGCTAAAAGCAAACTTTACCCTTGTGACAGTTTTGCTAGAGATGGCCCTGATTTTATTCCAAAATATTGAATGGTATTGTATTGATTTAAATGATGGGTTGTTTAAAAAATGAAGTTTAATTAACTTTCACTCGCTCCATACACAGGCAGAACCACCTAGTTAGAGCCTAACATCACCTTCGCTTTCACTTAAATTCCTCTTTCTATAATTGGCTTCTGTTCTAAAACAATAGGTGCTAATTTAATACACCTGAAAATGAGTTACCAAATCTCTCTTCCAATATTCAAATCTATTAAGACTCAGAATCCCTCAAATTCTACCATGTAAATAGCTCCCTATTTTGTTAATACTCCATGTGAGGCATAACTTGAAGAAACAAATTTTAGCAACTATGGGGTTAAGCCCAATATAAGAATCAATATTTTTAAATGAAATTGTGGGTGTTACTTTTGTGAACATTGCGGACTAGAACTTGCTAGGACACTAGGATTCTATTCTTGACTATTACTACTTCATTGTTTAACCTTAGAAAGAGAAAGTGAGATGCCAGATTATGGGACTATACCTACTATATGCTTCCTTATTTTTGATATTTCCCATAGTTGTCATAATAACATTAAAGTACGAGTATAATCAGTTAGAATTTTTCAAATGAAGAATTTGTTTACTGAAGAGGTGAAACTTATTCAAGTTTCAAGCTCAGGTTTACAGAAGCCTAAAACTCTTGTTGATTTTCCCATTCTTAATTTGGCTGCAGTTTCCAATATCTTTATACAAGATTACTGGTGAATCAGAATAGCCATTTTATGATTAGTTATATTATAGTAAAGATAGAGATTAAACAGAGTTTTTCTTTCTTTTGTTATTTTTGCTTTAGGAAATTCCTCTTAACATTGGAAGAGCTGGTGGATGTCTTACTGTGTTGAAACTGCAATGAATCCGCTTTATGAAGTAAAACCAAATAATTTCATGAAATAGAGTTGGAAGAAGGGAAAAGTGAAAAAACCTATTGTGTTCTGCCGTTCATAATCAAACACAGGAATCTTTGTGTTGTTTTAATATGTAGTTGTAATTGCTCTCATTTGTAAAGCCAAAAAGTTTCTAAGCAGAAATTACAAAAAAGTAACAAATGTATGCATTTTTAATAACTAATAATATAAAGAGCAATCCAGTAGTCTAGGTTTAGCTTTATTACTTAAAATTGTTAAAATGTGTAGTGAAAGTTGATATTTTCACAAGTGTAAAGGGTAATTAATAGTTTGGGGGTAGGAATCTGAGAGGTTAAAAACATTTTTATTTCCACTGAAGGTACTCTATTAGGTGGAATATAACATAATATAAAAGAAAACATCTAAAATCTGAAACACAGTATATTTTAAATATACTTAAATACTAAAATCTGAAATACAGTATATTTTAAATATTATTCCAACATCACCTTAAGTAATACCTCACAGTTTCCAAGGGGAAAGTTTTTACTGCATTAAATTTTTTAAGAAAAAAAAATAGATGGTTATGCTGATCCCAATATGTCAACCTTTACAATAACCATCTTCTAAGACATGTATAAATTTGGTATTCCATAACATGCTCTCTTGTTAGATTTTTACTGGTTATATATTGTTGTAATATTATATGCACAAGCTATACATCAAATATTGAATATCATATTGACAAAAACTGTGAACTCACCTTCTGAATCTCGAGACCACAATTATATGAGTAAAATTCTTCTCAAATATGTCTGTGAGCTGTGCAATTACCTACCATTTGCCAAGCAATTTTTAAATGTATTCAATTCAATATGTTATATGATGGAAACATCAAATTGTGCTGTAGCTTATTTTCATATACCAATACATTTAATTCTGTTCATGTTGTATTTATCTAATAGCACGTTAAGGACATATAACTACAAAAACTCAAAATTAAACAATAAGCAGCATAGTAGAGTAGTATTTAAGCTTTAAATTCTTCTAATTTTTCCATTTAGTAATAGAATGTTTAAGATAAAATGTTAGGGGGGAAATCTATCAAAGTAACATCTTGAATACACATTTTAAAAATTTATGAAATGTATTTAAATTTTGTGCTTTAGAAAGATATCAACATACAAAATCCAGAAATATGCTATAAATTGCTTTTAAAAATTCAGAATAAGTATGTACAAAATATTTGTAATTTGATGGATTAAAATAAATTTCCTCTGGCAATAAAAACTTTGGCTTTAATTTAACAGTATCCAATTCATTCCTCATAAAACTTGCAAGAAGATAGGATAAGAGGAGACAATGAAAAACCAATACTTAGTGGAGAAAAACAAAACATTTCTATTGAATAAGGGACCCTTGTAATATTAAATTAAAATGGCACGGGGAGGAGGTGGGGGGTGAGGGGCCAGCCCCCACCCACTGCTACTATTCACAAGTTCTGTAAGCACAATTGTACAGTTGAGATATATAAGTATTATATTAAAGTCAGCGAGAGCATGAGAGATATTACAATAATGCAGTCAGACACAGTACATGGTATCATTGCTCACCTCAGCCCAGCTTGGTGGTCCATGTGGAGAGAGGGGGAAGGGAAGGAGGGCAAGGGAACAAGGGAGAGGGGGAAGAGAGGGGAGTGACCCGGGAGTGAGCAGCAAGGAGCGATCAGAGTCAGAGAGCTCTATATTGCTGACTCACACCTATATACCTTTTGAGGGCAAGCCAGCCCACTAATTACAGGTAGAGACATACATCACAGGGAGGGGCTGCACTATAGGTTACACAGTAATGAGGGGGTGGTCTCTGGATCTCCATAGGAACCATTATCAGTAGGGTGAAAACTCCGCCTACAGGAGCCTGTCCATTGTCCCCAGAGGCAGAGAGCAGGCCCACCCCTGTGGTGGGATGATACAGCACTCTGACAACTGATTGCCCTAGGAGGGGGGGGGGAAATGCCTACGCATCTGACCTCCCCCCACAGACCCTGACAAGGCTGTCCCTTATTCCCACTCTTATTATTGTGCTGGAAGTCCTAGCCAGGACCATAAAACAATGGCAAGAAACAGAGGTAATGTAATCAGGCAAAGAAGTGAAAACTTTCACTATTTGTGGACAATATAATTTTATATAGAGAAAATCCTAAGGTGTGCACAATAGGATTATTGGAAACAACTGAGCTTAGTAGAGTAACAAGATACAAGATTAACAAGCAAAAATCAATTGGATTCCTATATACCAGTGATGAGAATAACAAGCAAGACATCAAGAAAACAGTATAATTCAAAATATCCACATAAAGGCTGAAATACCTAGGAATAAACCTAAGCAAAAATGAAACAAACAAAAAAACAGACCTGTACAAAGAAAACTACAGAACATTATTACAAGAAACCAGAAAGGACCTACACAAATGGAAGAGTATCCCATGTTCTTGGATCGGGAGACTCTTATTGTGAAAATGTCAATCCTACCTAGAGCAGTTTATAAATTCAATCCAATCCTGATCCACATTCCAGAATTATTTTTTAAAGAAATGGAAAAAATAGTTACTAACTTCATGTAGGGAGGGAAGAAGCCCAAGTTATGAAAAGAACAACTCAAAGAACAAAGGTGGTCTTGCACCAACTGATCTCAAAATCTATTCTAAAGCCACTGTTGGAAAAATAGGCTGGTACTAGTATAATGATAAATAAATGGACCAATGGTTCAGTATGGAAACCCCTGAAATGAAAACATCTGCATACATGACCCAGTAAAACCATTACTGGGCATTCATTATACCCCAAAGAAATAAGAAACATGACTGACATGTTCCTCACAGCACAGTTCTCAACAGCAAGAAGTTGAAAACAGCCTACATTCCCATCAGTAGAAGATTGGATAAAAAACACCGGTATATACACACAATGGAATATAAGATATTCCTAAAAAAATTCCATGAAACACCTCATGACATGGAGGGAACAGGAAGACATGCAGAGTGAAGGTAGTCAATCACAAAGGGACAAATACCGTCTGAGTCTACTGCTATAGGAACAAGCAGCCGGATGGGCACACACTCAGGCTTGCAGAGCATCCAGTCTGCTGCCCAGGGTGCCCAGACAGCTTGGTAGAGGACCTGACCAGTGCCAAGGAAATATACACCATTCTTTCTAGGTCAGCTAGGATCAAGTGGTAAAAGGAAGGGAAGGGGATTTTATCTACTGAGTGGCTGCCAAGCAAAACTATGACAAGTTTCCCCCTGACGGGTAGCCCTATCAGAGGGATGAGCGATGCTGGTAGGACAATCAAGTCAAGTGAGGGGAAAGTTAGCACACACATCTGGGTGAACCCAAATGCATGACTCTGTTAAAAATGGCAGAGGATCAACCTTCAGGTGAGAAGAAGAATGACTGAAAATGCTTTGGGGGACCTTGGAGCGAGAAGGTCCCTTGTGGTATTCACTGAATGGGTCACATTAACACGGGCTATGGGTGCATCCTGGGACCAAGCCAGGTGCCATGGAATACTGGGGCATTGAATCCTGGATCTTCTGGGAGCAAAACATGCTCCAGAAACTGCATCAGTGAGATCTGTTGAGGAAAATCCACTGGGTGAATTGGACCCTACCTCAGACACATTTGTACCCTGAGAACTTAAGACAGAAAATTCATGGTGTTTGAGGAAGCAGAAGATATCTGTACCAAGATAGTTGAACTGTTGGTAAGTGAATAAACATGGTCTTGCTATATCAATAGCCTACATACTGTATTAGCAAATATATTATTCCAGCAAACCTGTGACTGACAGTCTCGGTGAATATTGTAAACTTTCTCTAATTGTATGTGTAAACACCATCAGTCATGAAAGGATTGATGTTGTACAAGTGAATAATTCAAGTACTGCGATATGGAGGTAGCCTCCATGGGCCCAACTCTGAACAGGGATTTAAAATTTAGTACCAGGGGCGAATACAAGACAATTTTAAAAAATTATTTTATTGGGGGCTCATACAATTCTTATCAGTCCATACATCCATCCATTTTGTCAAGCACATATGTACATTTGTTGCCCTCATCATTCTCAAAACATTTGCCTTCTACTTTAGCCCTTAACATCACTCCCCATCCCTCATGAACCCTTCATAATTCATAAATTATTATTATTTTGTCATAAGTTACACTGTCCAACAGTTCCCTCCGCCCTCTTCTCTGCTGTCCATCCCCCAGGGAGGAGTCTATACTTTGATTCTTGTAATTGGTTCCCCCTTTCTACCCCACATTCCCTTCACCCTCCAGGCACTGCCCCTCTCATCACTGGTCCTGAAGGAGTCATCTGTCCTGGATTCCCTGTGTTTCCAGTTGCTACCTGTACAATGTACATCTTCTGGTCTAGCCAGATTTGCAAGGCAGAATTGGGATCACGATAGTGGGGGGGAGGACGCTTTCAAGAACTAGAGGAAAGTTATATGTTTCATCGTTGCTACCCTGCACCCTGATTAGCTCGTCTCCTCCCCACAACCCCTCAGCAAGGGGGCGTTCAGTTGCCTACTGATGGACTCTGAGTCTCCACTCTGCACTCACCCTTTACAATGACATGATTTCTTATTTCTTGATGCCTGACAACCGATCCCTTCGACAGCTCGTGGTCACACACGCTGGTGTGCTTCTTCCATGTGGGCTTTGTTGCTTCTGAGCTGGTTGGCCGCTTGTTTATCTTCAAGCCTTTAAGACCCCAGGCGCTATATCTTTTGATAACCAGGCAACATCAACTCAACTTTCTTCACCACCTTTGCTTATGCACACGTTTGTCTTCAGTGATTGTATCAGTAAAGCGGGCACCCACTGATATGATTTTCAGTTCTTTGATGTCTGATAACTTATCCCTTCTACACCTCGTGGTCAGACAGGCTGGTGTGCTTCTTCCATATGGGCTTTGATGCTTCTCAGCTAGATGGTCGCTTGTTTGTCTTCAAGCCTTTACGACCCCGGACGCTATATCTTTTGATAGCCAGGCACCATCAGCTTTCTTCACCACCTTTGCTTATGTTCACATTTTTCTTCAGCAATCGTTTCGGGGAGGTGTGCATCCTGGAATTCCAATTTAATAGAACAGTCTGTTCTTGCAATGAGTAAGTGCTTGAGTGGAGGCCCAATGTCCATCTGCTGCCTTAATACTAAACCTATAAATATATGCATGTAGATCTGTTTCCCCATACTCTTATATAAATATATTTACATATATACATTCCAGTCTTAAAACCTCTATACATACCCTTTGTCCCCTAGTTCTTTCCTCTAATTCCCTTTACTTTCCTCTTGTCCCACTATCATGCTCAGCCTTCATTTGGGTTTCAGTGATTTCTCTCAGTTACATTGCCCTTGCTGAATCCCTGCCAGGCCTCTCGCACCCTCCTTGCCACTGTTTTTGGATCAGTTGTTGCTCCCCTGTCCCTGGGTTGGTCAACACCACCTCCTTACCCCTGCCTACTCCTCTCCCTTGTCCCCCCAGAACCGTTGGTCCTGTTGTTTTCTCCTCCAGACTATTCATCCAGTCTATCTTATCTAGATAGATCTGTAGCGATCATAATATGCATCAAAACCCAAGCCATAGAAGACAATTTTAATGAAAGATTGTTAGGCCCCATGAAGATGATGGATTAAGCTCTCTTCCTAAATTAATGAGGAGGTTTTGAATGGGAGACAAAGGCAGATTTTTAAAAATCAACATAGATCTAGGAATGGATTTTGGGCTCATACTAAATCCTTGTTCCAATCAAAGAACAAATAGTTCTTACACCATGTCTATGCTTGATACTCCCCCTCAGGAAGGAAACACAGAAGACATGGGTGCTATAGCAAAGTGTGGTGACGAAATTAGATGGTGCCTGGCTATCAGATAAAATTGTGTCTGGAGTCTTAATGGCTTGTTTCCAAACAAGCAGCCATCTAAGTGATACGTCAGCCAAGTCAATGTGGAAGAAGCACACCAACATCAGTCACCAAAAATATTATAAATCAAATAATCCGAAGTCGAAGGAGGCAATAATATCAGAACCTAAAGTGTAAGAATCTGGTTTGCAGAAGACTATGGATGAAAGTGGGTTACATTTGTGGGATTAAATAGGGTTAAAATCCTCCAGTGATTTCCCTCCACACATAACAGGGATTGGAGGAAAGTGGTTACCAAATAGCATTGGAAAGATGACTATAGAATATCAAAATGAGAAACCTGACTTATATGGCTAAAACCTATTGATGCCTGTTAGGTCTGATCTGGTTTGCAACATTTTCTGTACAGTAGTTTTGTTTTTGTTTGTTCATATTGGGGTTTATCTCATATGCCTTATGCCATTGGGGGTCACCTTCTTGAATTTTTATTATATATGTCTCTATTTTTTAGTATATGAAACCCAGGATTAATGAGCCTGTAAGGACAGCAAGTATAATAAGAGGTTCGGTGGGGGTGGAGGGGTGCAGTGGTAGTGGCAAAAGGGGAGTGGTGGTGGTGGTAAGAGGAAACTCATATCAAGGAATTCAGGAAGGAAAAGAATGTTTTGAACTGATTGTGGTAACAATTGAACAATACTGCTTGATGTGAGTGAAGTATAGATTGAAATATCTGTATTCCTTCCCAATAAAATGGTTTTGAAAAATAAATTAATTAATTAAGTATATGATTATAATGTGACTGAAAAAACAGCCCGTGGCTTTAGAATATGTAAAGTGAAGCCTGAATTGACCATTTAAATATCGCCTTGCCCTATTAACAATACTAAACAATATCCTCCCTCCCAAAAAACTCCCTGCTTTGCTTCTTAGCCCTTGCTTTAAAAAAAGAAAAAAAAGAGGGCTGTAGACATTTAGGTAGTTAGTTTATTGTGCCAACCTGGCCGATAAACACATGTGGGGTTAATTGAATGGCAGAGGGATAAATGGCTCAGTGAGCCTCGCCTTTCTAGTTCTCGGGTCTCTGGCTTCATGATGGTCGGACCAGGGTGCAGCTGCCTTAGCCAGTTCTCTGCTTCAGCTGGCAAGTCTCATTTCCTGAAACACATTCCCAAGGAAAAGCTGCATGGACCTACCCCATCCTGCCGGAGCAGAGATGTTTACACATTCGCCTGCAGTCGCCATCATTGTGTCTGTTTTGTGAGATGGAGGAGGACTTTGGGGATTGGTGATGGGCTTATGGGTTAATGGGTTAATGTTGGACTTGTGGGCTTGAGAAGCACTGGATAGGGAAGTTTTCTTGATGTGCACTTAACCTTTATATAAAACTCTCTCTTACACATGAGTTTCTGTGGATTTGTTTCTCTAAAGTACCCAGGCTAACACAGACATCTTTAGTTCTGAAGATAGAAATGAAAACGTAGGCTGTAAAATAAAATATTCACACATCATCTTGATTCTTTAAAATTTATAAAATGTTAAATTAAAATTCCTAAGCCTTTAGAACACATCTTAGTCTGTCTAGTTCAAAAAGGATATGAGCCAGAGAACAAGGGAAAGATCAAAAGTCTTATTACAGCCCGGCTTGTAAATTTTTGAATCACAGGGGCCAAACACCAATAAGGAGATCGTGTCAACAATCATACCTGATCTGGCAGGTCCAGATTAAATGTCATCTCACTGATTATCTGTGCAGGCTTAGTCTAGTTTGATCATGTACCTACTAGTAGGAAGTACATACAAGTTGCCCAGGGCTAGCAATCGAAAAGTCAGAGAGGGCATCTTTTTTTTTTTAATCATTTTATTAGGGGCTCATACAACTCTTATCACAATCCATACACACATCAATTGTGTAAAGCGCATTTGTACATTCATT
>NW_022103940.1:3193115-3260394 GCF_000313985.2 Echinops telfairi | reverse complement strand
CTTGTTGTTCCCTTGTCCCTGGGTTTGTTAACACCTCTTCCCTCAGAGAGGGCATCTTATGATTGAATAGTGTTCCCCCAAAATATGTATCAGCTTCATTGGGCCATGTGTCTCAATAGTTTGCCAGCTATATAAGGATATAATTTATATAATTATTCTTTTTCTTCCTGAACTCCTTGGCATCATCTTCCTTTTATTTAAACACCCACACCCATCCCACCCCTATCACCACAAGTACAGCATCCTTCCTCACTGTATCCCTTATTCTACTTGCTGTCCCTAAAAGTTCATCAATTATGGGTTTCTTATATTGAAAAGCAGAAAAACATGTAATATAACTTGAAGTGGGTGACCCGCAATGACATAACACATATGAGATAAACCCCAATGTGAACAAACAAAATTACATAAAATATTGAAAGCCAGATTCAGGTCTAACTAGCATCAGAGAAGGGATCAACTGAAAAAATTTTAGCTGTCCAAGTCAGGTTGAACCCTTCGATCTTCTGTACTCATCACTCCAATGCACTCTGTTTAGTAACCACTCTCTTCCCATCCCGGTTGACCCCCTGTTGTCAATGCCTCTAGGCTTGCTCCAGTGGCTTCTGCAAGTTCCTGGTCCACAATGTCAAGGAGCTGAAAGTGTGGCTGATGTCCAACAAGTTGTACTGTACAGAGATTGCTCATAATGTTTCCTCCAAGAATAACAAAACCATCCTAGAAAAAGCAGCCCAGCTGGCCATCAGATGTACCAATCTTAGCAACAGTCTGCGCAGTGAAAGAAATGAATAGGTGGCCAATTTGAAAATTGTATTTGTGCTAACTAAAACGATAAGTGAGAAAGATTTTTTTAAAAAGAGGTTGTATCATGGATAGTTAAGACATAGATGTATGTATGTGTGTTTACATGTGTGAATATATACAAATATACCTGTGCATGTCTGTGAGTACTAAATACTTGTATATCCCATTCAAATGCATGAGAAAGCAAAGAAGAGGGTACCACAGAATATCAATGTTTAAGGTCCTCACACACCTTAATCTAACCCTGAATGCCAGAAAAGCAACCTTCTTTTGACTACATCGAGGAGCTTGGTAGCTTAGTGGTTACACATTGGGCTGCAAATCTCAAGGGCAGCTGTTCAAAACCAACAGCTACTCTATAGGAGAAAGAAGAGACTTTCTACACCCATAAAGAGTTATAGTCTTAGAAACCCACAGTGACAGTTTTACCCTGGCCTGTAATGACGTTGTGAGTCTGAATCAACTTGATGGTGATCAGTTTGTTTTGTTTTGTTTATTAGGCCACATGTTAATAAAGTTTTATTGAAATGCAGACTTGGTAATGGGCTAATGTATTAAGAATCCACTCTAACAGTTTTCTGGTACCGCAAAAGAAATGCAATTTCTGTGGGACAGTGTGTTTGTCTTGGTAGACTAGAGAAACAAATTCATAGATACGCATATGTGTATAGGCAAAAGCTTTATAGTAATTGTACATTAAGAAAGCAACCCAGCCCAGTCCAGATCAAGTCCAAAAGTCTAATATTAGCCCATCTATCCAATACTAGTCCATAAGTTCTTCCTTAGGCTCATGAAACACCTACAATGATGCTGAGTGCAGGAAGATCATAGGCCAATGGGTGGAAAGTCTTGTGGATCCAGTGGCGGTAGAAGCATCTCAGAACTGGCATGGGTCCCCCTGTGGCTTCCCCAGCTCACAGACCTCTGGCTGCATCAGTGTAGCTCCATCAGCCTCCTCATCGGTAATGTCTCACAGGGAGAATGTGTGTGTCCCACATCCAGTGAGCTTTTCATCTCCTTGTGCCTCCAAATGAGATCATCAAGCTGTGATTGACAGGCTAAACTCCACCCCTTCCCTCTTAAGTCTCATATTGACAAGAGATTATGTAAGTACCACAGACTGTGTGACCTTGAGATCTGTGGCTTCACGTTAGAAAAGGGACAAGACAGAGAAAATAGGAACAAACACTTCTGTTTTCTTATTGCTAGAAACAGTGAAAAGGAATTGGGAAAAAAGGGCAAAGCCATGTGTTTGTGGGTTTCCATTTTCCCCCTCCAAGTTTTAGAAGGCAGAGGGGGAAATAAGGAGATAATTTAGTATTTGTACTAACCAGTCTCCTAAAGCTCAAAGATGGAGGATAAGAATGAATACAAGAACATTATAGGTATCTGCCCTGTACAATTTGCCTTTGTTCTTTCACTGACACCCTACCAAGCATGATTGAAGTCATTTTATTCAGTTGCAAAGTGAACATTTTATTTAAAAACCTGTCGAATTGTTTTTCCCCTTAAAATGACTATTTCTTGATGAAAAGGGTGGCACTGTTGACCCACAACCATATGCTTTAGATTTCAATGTTTTCCTCTAGTTGACCAGCTGTACACTTGCTTAATGAATAAAGAATGTAGACTAGTTTCGTGCCTGTAATAGTGTTTTATTTTCTATTTACATCTTGTTGTACCACCGTTACTATGTTAGAGTTGAACAAAAGAAAAACAATAAACCAGGTTTCAGGTATAGAGGGCAAATACCTCTAATGCTCTTGCTTTTGATGAGCAGCCCAATCTAAGCCACAGTAAGCAATTAAAGGATAATCGGTTGTGTCGGTTGTTGTTGCTAGGTGCTGTCGTGTCAGTTCTAACACAGAATGACTCTGTACAACAGAACCAAACACTGTCCTCTCCTACATCATCCTCACAATTGTTACAGTTGAGCCCATTTTGCAGCCACTGTGTCAACTGATCTCCTTGAGGGTCTTCTTTATGTTCTGTTTTCACTGACCCTCTACCAAGCATGATGTCCTTTTCTAAGGATTGGTCTCTCCTGACAACATGCTCAGAGTATGTGAGATAACCTTTCACTATTCTTGATTCATGGGATTCAGGCTATGCTTTTTCCAAAACAAATATGTTGATTCTTCTGGCAGTCCATGGCACTTTCAATATCATTAGCCAACATCATCATTCAAATGTATCAATTCTTCTGTCTTCCTTATTCAATATACAATTTTCACAAACATATGAAGCAATGGAAATGGCTTGGGGAAGGCACACCTTAGTCATAAAAGTGACATCCTTGCTCTTCAACAAATTAAACAGGACTTGTGTAATAGATATGTCCAGTGCAATAAGTTGTTTGATTTCTTGAGTGCTGCTTCCAAAAACAGTGATTGTGGATCCGAGGAAAATTAAATGCTAGAGAACAGCAATATCTCCCCTAATTATCAGGCTGTTGTCCATTGGTCCAGTTGTAAAGATTTGGTTTTCTTCACACTGAGTTACAAACCACACTGAAGGCTACAGTCTTTGATCTTCATCTGCAAGTGCATCAAGTCCTCTTTTCTTTTACTAAGCAAGGTTGCGTTGGGTTATTAAAAAGTCTTTCTTATTAATAATGAAAGAGTGTATTTTCTTTATTCAAGCTGCATTTTTCTTCAAGTAGTCCAGCTTCTCAGATTATTTTTCTCCTGAGTGCTGCATTTGTCTTCATGTAATCTAGCTTCTCAGATTATTTTCTTAGCATACATGACACTTGAATAAATATCATGAAAAGATACAAACCTGATGAATACCTTTTTTGCTGTTAAGTCAGACATTGTTTTCTTGGTCTGTTTGAAGGACTGCCTATTGGTCTATGCACAGGTTCTTCATGAGTACAATGAAGTGTTCTGTAATTCCCATTCTTCTCCATAGTTTGTGTGTGTGTATGTGTGTGTGTGTGTGTGTATATGCAGTGAACTCACTGTTTTCAAGAGCTGGGCAGATAACCTATATTTTTAATGGGGCTATGTATAACAGAAACTGAAATTATGGGGAGTGTGAATTTAAACTCTTCTGAAGCTCTGGTGGTATAGTGGTTACACGTTGGACTGCTAACTGTCAGTAGTTCAAAATCAGTAGTTCAAAATCACTTGTCATTCCTCAGGAGAAAGATGGGGCTTTCTACTCTTATAAAGAGTTAACACTCTCAGAAACCTATGGGGATAGTTCTACCCTGTCCTATAGGGTTGCTGTGAGTTGGCACTGATTAGATGGCAGTGTGCTTTATTTTTGGTTTGGAAGATATTTCAATTTAATTTAAAAGAATATAGGCTCCAAGTCAAGGAAAAGAGTTTGCCCTGGGATTTGATTTACATTGGTAATTTGTCAATTTTGAAAGAAAATATTTTAAAAGATGGGCCTTCTGAAAAAAAAAAAAAGAGATAAACCTTCGGACTATTCTCATAATCTCACTACCATCAAGGCAATTACAACTCATAGACAACCTATACGACAGAGTTGAACTGCCCTTTACGATTTCTGAGGCTATAAATTCTTACTAGAGCAGACAACCTCTTATTTCTTCTGCAGAGTGACTGTTAGGTTAGAACTGCTGACCATGTGATTAGCATCTCACTATGCCATCAAGTGTCCTTCTAATTATTGGTATTCAAAACATATATGATAAAGTCTAAGATATACCACCTAATAACTTTGAACTTTATAACACCCAACTCACCTTCATATTATAGTTGAGTTATAATAACAATTAGTGATGACAACCTCTACAGTTATGCATTTGGAGAGGTGCCATAGGAAAAGGAGCTGGTAGACTGTCTGGATAGAAAAAGGTCCACAAGGGATTAAATATTTGCTTCTACCTTAAAGCAAAGAGAGGGACAGTTAAGAGGCAAAAGAAAGGGAATATGGTCAATTAAAAATATAAATCTCATATGTCAATTACAATACAGTCTTCTATAATCCATTGCAACATAAGAGCAGTAGTCAATTGCAGGGTAAGAGCAGGATTGAGAGAGTCAAAGGGAGCCTGATGGAGCAGTTCATAAGTGTTTAGGTACTAACCAAAAGATCAGTGGTTGGAACCCATTAGTCCCTCCAAGGGTGAAAGATTTGGCACTCTATTTCTAAGATCACAGTCTTAGATATCCTACAGGGGAATTCTACTCTGTCCTATATAGTTGCTAGGAATCAACTTCAAGACAATGGGTTTTGAATTTGGAGAGAGAAGTCTATGGCTTTAAAATGGTGAAATGGGGAGCTACAGTGCTAGGGACAGTGAACCATGGCCAGCATACATAGATGCTTTGCTATCTTGAGTAATAGAGATATTTTCTCCCTTGTGTATCTCTAAAATTCATAACATCTTCAGTAAGTGAATACATCCCTGGAAAAGAAACAATGGATTCTTGTTTAAGAAGTGCCCTTTATCAGAGGAGACTTAAGTCAATACTCTGAGTGGGGAACTGTGAAAACTGGAATATTATAGGTCCTGCTAAGAAGTTCAAACGATTCCAGATATTGTACAAAACACCCAGGAAATGGAGATACAATCAACTGTGAGATCAACATGAATTTAAAAATTGAAATATCACATTATTTATCTGTGTTCATTTTTAATCCATGCATGTTATAGTAGAATTACATAATGCCTAGTGCTTGGTGCTAATTATAGTTTCTGATATGACTTTTCTATTCCTGAGATGAGTCTTGGTAAAGTGTATGATGAGAACATATAGCAACTCATTAATATGTTTTGAAGTAGTAGGAAGGTTTAGCATCATATTGATCCATGTTCAAGCACTGACTATGCCACAAACCCATTGAAGGAACTTGAGAGAGCCATTTATATCTCATAGAGAAAACACTTGGATTTACCTCATTTGTTCCTGGAAAGAAAGATGATTCAAAGAAAGGTGATCTATCTAAGAGAATACATACATTGATGACAGATGAATCTTGACAGTAAGCAGAGAATACCAGAAAGATGTTTATTTGTGTCTCATTGACTAGAGAAAGGCATTAGGCTTTATAGATGGCACTGAAATAAATGGCAATTACAGAACAGTGAATTGTTCTTGTGTATAATCTGTACATAGATCAAGAGGTAGTTGTTTGAACATACCAAACTCGTTGCCATCCAGTCAATACTGACTCACAGCGATCTTTTAAGACAGTAGATCTTCTCTAGTGAGTTTTTCCTAGATTGTAACTCCTTTCGTTGTTGTTGTTGAATCCGTATTTATTTTTGTATGTGTTTAAAAGTTTTATTGGGATATAATTCACATATCATACAATTCAATAGTTCAGTCATATTAAACAGAGTTGTTCCATCATTTCTTTAATCAGTTTTAGCATATTTTCTTTTTTGTACTCTTCTTTATCAACTGGGGGCAACGGATGTACAAGTGTGCTTTACATAATTGATGTATGAATGGATAGTGATAAGAGTTGTATGAGCCCCCAATAAAATAATTGTAACTCTTTATGGGAGTAAAATGCCCCATCTTTCTCCCAGAGGTGGTTACTAACTGTAGACTTTCTGGTTATCCGGTTAGCAGCCCAACTCATAACCACTATGCAACCAGGACCCCTCTGTCCGAACATAGTGATCTAAGATCAGGAACAGTGTGTATTAGGATCTTATCCATTCACCATATTTATTTAATCTATATACTCAGCAAAAGAATAAAAATCCAAGATGTTGGACTATATGAAGAAGATTGTAACATCAGGATTCAAGGAAGGCATTATGCAATGAGCATTATACAGATGCCACAACCTTGCTTGCAAAGACAGGACTTGAATCACTTGCTGATGAAGATAGAATATTACAGCCTTCAGCATGTATTACAGATCATAATAAAGAAAACAAAGATTCCCTCATGCCCCCTTTTTCTAATCGCCCTCTTGAATCGCCCTATATTATCTTGCCCTTCACCAAAGTTAACACCCATCTAGTTTCTGACCTATTGCTTCATCTTTCTATCCTTTCCCTCCAGCCTTGATAACTATCAAATCTTTTGGTATGGAAACATTTTATTGATTTTTAAAAATAAAAGTGGTCTCATACAGTGTTTATAATTTTTTTTACTAACTTCACATAGCATAATATCCTCTAAGTCCAGCCATGTCATGAGCTGTTTCAAAGTTTCACCAATATCTTTAGCGATGCCTAGTATTTCATATGTACATACTGCAGTTTATCCATTCTTCCACCAACAAGCATTAAATTGTTTCCATCTTCTTGCTATTGTACACAATTCTGCAATACACAGGTGTGCATATATTTATTCATGCTATGTTCTTTATTTCTGTAGCTTATATACCAGTAGCACTATTGCTGGGTCATGGTCTATTTCCCATTGTTTGGGTCACTTTATTCTCAATTGTTTGAGAAATTGCAGGATCACTTTCCACAATGGGTGTATGATTTACAGTCCTATCAGCAGTATATGAGGGTCTCCGTCTCTCCACACCCTGGCCACCTAGCCAGCATTTGTTGTTTTCCGCTTTTTAAAGCTTTTCTATTATTGCTGTGGTGAGGTGGTATCTCATTATTATATTAATTTGCATCTCTCAGATATTTAGTGATTGTGAACAACCTCATATGTTTGTGGCCACTTTAATGTCCTCTTTAGTAAAAACCATCTGTTCCTGTCCTCTGCCCATTTTTAGTTGGATTATCATCTATTTCTAGTTGAGGTGCAATCCCCAGTCTGGTATGCCACTGACAATATTTCCCCCCAGTTTGTGGGCTTGATGCACAGAAGTTTCCTATTTTTAGGAAATCCCATTCATCTATGCTGTGTGTATGCATATTTTTCATTATGTTTGATAGTGTGTTTATGCCATGTAGTAGGGTTACTACATTTGTTCTTACTTTTTAAAATGATGTTTGTAGTTCTACGGTTTACATTCAAGTCTTTAATTCAGCTTGGGTTCATTTTTGTATCTGGAGTGAGGCGTGGATCCTGATTCATTCTTCTGCAAATGGAAATCGAATTACTCCAGCATCATTTGTTAAACAGGCTAATCACCCATTTGATGTGTGTGGGTCTTGTGTCAAAAATCAGTTTTCTGTAGGTTAATGAATTTTTTCTGACATCTCTATTCTGTTTCATTGATGTATGTGTTTCTTGTAGGTATAGTATTTATTTTAAATTGATGCTTTTCAAGAAGGGTTCACAGATCACCTGTATCTGAATCACTTGGGCTGACTGTATAGTAAACATATTCCTGGGCTTGGTATTCTGAATCAAAATCTGTGAAGAATGTGATTCAGAAATCTGTATTTCAAAGGAAGAATCCAGGTAATTTTTATACACACATGTTGAGAAATGCTAGTGTTGTTGCTTATTTTGTAGTTTCAAAATTTCCCAGCAGATGGTGGTATCTAATAATTTTATCTGTCCTTAAAAATACCAGCATTAAATAAGGTGGCATATTATTTTCACTATTGGAATGAGTTATATCTTCTTAGTCTTATAAATGGCATTTTTTGTGCTTAAAACACACACATTCTATAAAATAGAGTACTCCAAAGTTAGTACAATACGTAATTAAAGTACATCATTTCCCAGCAAATATTTTATCAGATAGTAAACATTTTAGCCATAGTCTACTAGCTATTCAACTCTGATATTAAAGCATGAAAAAAGTCACAGACAATAGAAAATGAATGTTTGTGGCTAGACACCAATACATTTTATTTATGGATATTGGCATTTGAATTTTAAGTGAGGGTCATGTGTCATCCAATATTATTCTTTTGTTTGCCTTTCAGTTAAAAATCCTCATGAGCCATACAAAAACCAACAAAAGGGCAGACAAGTTCATCCCTTATAGAGAAACTTATATTTGTCCAACTCAAAATAACACTTGGATTCTGACATCAGGCAGTCTAGGCTAAAAGTTGAGTTAAGACATTTCATTTCATCCTCTCTCTCCTTTTTAACCTTTCTACTCTTTATTCCTTTCTTAACACAAAGAAAATAGGAATTATTATAAAAACAGTAAAGCCCTTATAAGATTATTGTGAGGATTAGAAGAGTTTGTATAAAGAGCTCAGAATGATGCTAGAAATACAGAAATCCTCCTCCAGTAAATGATTGTTATGGGTTAAGTGCTTTACTAGATGCTCTTAATATATAATTTCAACTTCACACCAAGCCCATCCTTAAATATAGGGTACCCCATTTATAATTATGCCCCATTTAACGATATGGAAACTGGTTCAAGATGGCTGAATGATCGCAAGAACAATAAATCTCTCTGTAAGAACCAGAAGGAAGACATCAAGAAAGCGAAAAGAGGGTGCCAGCAATTGCAGAGTAAATGTCATAAATACGTAACCAGAAGCCCCAAAGTCCAGAAGTGGTGGGAGTAGCAGAGATTAAGAGGAAAGGGGAGAGGCCTAGACCTTCCTCCCACTGAACTTAGCAGCTGATTTCACAGCAGACTTAAGAGGCTTCTGAAATTCACAGCTGGTGTGCACTTCATACACCTGGCCGCCAAACTGCCTAAGCAACCTCCTCATACCTTCGCTGTCTAGTGTCTATCCATTAGCGATCGCACCTCAGTTGGAGAGTGCCCTTCTGCATTTGCAAAAGACATAAAACCCTTAGTTCAGGTGGCTTTCATAACTAACTCATTTCTTGGCTATTTCAGAATATAGAAAGGGACAGTAAACTCCCAAACTCATTCTATGAATACAGCACAATCCCCATAAGAAAACCAGGCAAAGATCTCACACAAAAAAGACAACTATTAACCACATGAACTAGATGCTTAAAATTATCTCAACAAAATTCTGACCAAAAGAATCCAACAACATATCAAAAACAATCCACCATGATCAAATGGTATTCATCAACTTTTGAAAAACAATAAGTGCAATCCACCACATAAACAAGGAAAAGAATAAGAAATACATGATCATGTCAGTTGATGCAGAAATGGCATTTTACAATATCCAACACCTATTTATTATAAAAGCACTCAACGAAATAGAAGGGAAATTCCTTGACATAATAAAGGTCATATATAAAAATCCTGTAGCCAGCATTGCGCTCAATGAGTCAAAAATGAAAAAAAAAATTTCCCTGAAATGGGAACCACACAAAAATGCTCCCTGTCACCACCCTTATTCAATACCACGCTAGAAATCTTAGATAAAATAATTAGACAATAGAAAGAAATCAAGGGTCTACAAGCCTCAGGCTCACTTAAGCGATGCTCTGAGTAAATTCTAGTACACTGTACATATATGTGTTAAATGGTGCTTGTCACACAATTTCTGCTTTAAAGAATTGTGGATGTTTGCAATCAAATTTTTTATGTACTTATTTATACGAAACAGCTATGAAATTTAAAAATATACAGATAGACATTTTTGACATGTGAAAAACCTAATCTTCATTTGTGCATATAACAAAAGTCTCTCAAGCTCTACTCTTCTGGGAATAACTTAGAAGACAGTACCAATCACAAAATAATATTTCTATGACTCTGTCCTCTCACTCTATAATATTGTTGTTGTTAGGAGCTGTCAAGTTGGTTCTGAACCACAGCAAACCAATGCAAAATAGAATGAAACCACACGTGGTCCTGTGTCATCTCCACAGTTGTTCTTATGTTTGAGTGCATTGCTGTAACCACTGTGTCAATCCATTTTGTTGAGGGCTTTCCTCATTTTCACTGCACCTCTATTTTGTCTCTCCATTGATGCCCTTCTCCAGGGACTGGTCTCTCGTAATAACATGTCCAAAATATGTGAGATGAAGTCTCACATTTCTTGCTTCTAAGGAGCTATCTGGTCATACTTCTTCCAAGACAGATTTGTTTGTTCTTTTGGCAGTACATGGTAATTTCAAGATGCATAACCAACATTATAATTCAAATGCATTGATTCTTCTTTGGTCTTCCTTATTCAATGTCCAACTTTCACATGCAAATGAAGTGATCTTAACAAACATTATAATTCAAATGCATCGCTTCATCTTTGGTCTTCCTTATTCAATGTCCAAATTTCACATGCAAATGAAGTGATTAAAATCACCATGGCTTGGGTCAGGTGTATCTTAGTCCTCAAAGTAACACCTGTGTTTTCCAAAACTTTAAAGAGGTCTTGTGCAGTATATTTACCTAATGCAGTGTGTAATTTGATCTCTTACATAGAAAATCAGACTAAACACAAACAGGAAGCAAGGAAGCAAACAAAAACACATCAATGACTAGACAAAAACAGAGAAAAGCCTCAATCAAAAAGAAAGAAGAAAGTATTAAAAACTGAAACAACTTTAAAAGAACCATGGCCAGTTGAGGTGTTTACTAAGGTAAAAGGAATACAAAATGGGTTATGGAAAAAAGTAGTTCTCAATATTAGCCATGGCCACATGATCAGTTGCAGAAAAGAGAGGCATAATTGTTATATTTCCTTATTGTATATACATCACATATTTTTGTTTTGTCCACTTGTATGATACAAGATATATAGATTTGTTCTTTTTTTCAGATATATGTATATATCTTGTCATGTCAGATTCAAGCGTAATTTTATAATAATCTTTATTTAGAGATCGTATATAATTTAAGAATATTTGTACAGATAGCAAATTGACAATGGGTAGATTGTGATAGTTCAGGTTTTGTCAAGTTGGATGGGCCAGGATTCTCGTGGTTTGGCATTGAAAAACTAGTAGTCTACCACAATGAGATCTCCTCCAGGGTGTTGTCCTGTTTCCAGTCTAAGCAGATGCCATGAAAACACTTGATTGCATTTTAGCTGGTTCTGGATCCTGCGTCTGGCTTGTTAACCATTGGTTCTTTGGATTTTGAACAATAGTCTTCCATGTATATGGCTTGTCAATCCTGGGAGTTGTGAGCAGTCTGCCATCTTATCCATTGTCCTTGGATTTCTTTGTCTTTTCAGCCATAAACCTGACCTTTCAATCATTTATTCATTTACCTTTGCTGCCAGACTATTGTCTTCTTGCTGATCTTGGGCAAATCAATGCCTACTGCTAAAGGAGTCAGGGGATTCCTCCAGCTTGTCACCTGGCTTAGAACTTGCCTGCTTCTACAACCATGTGATCTATTCCTTGCTATAAACTTCTCTCTCTCTCTCTCTATTTATATATATACATGTATATATGCATACATATGAGTGTATGTATATGTGTATACACATCCCACTATATATGCATACATATGAGTGTGTGTATATGTGTATATATATCCCACTATATATGCATACATATATATATCCCACTGATTTTGATTTTCTGAAGCCAAAAACAAAAGCAGAAGACAAGATACATTTGGTCATGAGAAAATGAAAGATTTTTGTGCACCAACAGATTTTATCAAAAACCAGAAAAGATAGTTAATAATGGGAGAATATTTATGGAAACCATATATCTGATAAGAGTCTAAACCTCAAGCTTAACAACAAGTAGCCAAACAACTAAATGATAAAATTGGAAATGGATTTCAAATAGAAAGTTGACCAAAGTGGGTATTCAAAGAGCCGAAACGCATATGAAAATATGATCAGTCATTAGCCTTGCCAAAACTGGAATTCAAACCCACTGCCATGATAGTAAATTGTGACTCAGAAATCCTGGTGACTAGAACATAATTCCACCCTACCCTTTTTCTCAACTCTAAATCAGTATGAAAACAGTATGCCACATTACATCTCATGGAGTTACTAGTGTGTTAGAACTAAACTTTAGGCATAAAGCAGACTAGTGCTGTATGCAGTGTAACCAGAAATTTTCATGAACTATTAAGGAGGTGCTATTTGAACCCACAATAAGATACCATCTCATACCCATTGGAATAGCAAAGACAAAAATAAACAAACAAACAAATAGAACAGAAAACAGTGGATGTCACTATAAGCGTGGTGGGAATGCAAGATGACACAGGTAGTATATAAAACTCTTTGTCAATTTCTCAAAAATTTGCACATATAACAAACATTACTGTTGGTGGTGTTTCTTGCCATTAAGTTGCTTTCAACTCATGGTAACCCCACATATGCAGGATTTTAAAGTCTGTGATCTTTCAGGAGATTGCCAAGTGCCTCTGGGGTTGAAATGTCAATCTTTTGTCTAATAGTCGAGCTCTTAAACGTTTTTTCCCAATCAAGCACCTGGAAATATACTTAATGCATATGCCTCAAGATCTGAAAACAGAAACAAGAACATGCATAAGTACAGTGTTCATTGAAGTACTAGTAACAACAACCAAAAAGTAGAAACGACCAAATGTCCATCAACTGATAAAATAATAGACAAAATATGATATAGACATACAATGGAATAATACCAAGTCATAAAGAGGAATCAAGTCTATGTGAATGCCACAATATTACTTGATAACATTATTCATTGAAAATTTCAGAAACAAAAGGTAAATAATTTATATTGTGTATGACATTAAATAAGCAAATAGAAACCAAAAGTAATTAGTGATCATTAGGGAGCACAGGAAAGAGGAGGAAAAGGGATACTTGCTTAGAGAGCATCTTCTTATCACAGTAGGATAATTTGAAAAAAGATAAGGAGGGTAGGTGCACAATTTGAAGAATGTAATCAATGTTATCAAATTGGATGAGTAGAAATAAGTAATTACTGTTTTTTGTACCACTAAAAGAAAAATTGTTGGTCAATCACAAAAAATAAATATTTCTGGGCTCATTAATATGAAATACTTAGAAGAGGCAAATGTATAGACATAAGAGTTTAATAATGGTTACCAGGAGTAGGAAGGATGGAAAAGACATTTTTTGGTAGCATTGAGAGTTTGGGTTTTGTTGTTGCTGTTGTTCTTGTTGCTGTTGCTTTTAAAAACAGTGAAAATTTTGACAATACATATTGATACTTGCACAGCATGATAGATGTAATTGATCTCATAAAATGGTACATGTGCAACAAGTTGAAATATAAATAATATAGTGTGTGTGTGTATGTATATATATATATATATATGTATGTATGTATTTACAATAATTATGAAAACACAACCGTTAAGATTGTGAGTATTGTGCAATGAACTAGGAAACATAACAGAAACACAAATCACATTATTGGGCTACTTAACTTGTTTGCCCCCACAAAACCATTTTCCTAGAATTCTATTTCAAAAAATAAACCCCATGAGGGGTACAAAAGCAGCTTCAGCAACTACTATATTTATTTTTATTTTGGAGAAGGTTATTGAAAATCTATCTGTCATACAAGTTTTGCCAGCTCAACATTGTATACATTTTCAACACATTTACAGCAATTACAATAATCAACTGAAAACAAACCAACCAAAAACCAAACTCACTGCCATGGAGTGGGTTCTGATTTATAGTGACTTTTAGGATGGGGTAGTAAGTCTTTACAGGAGTAGAAAGCTCCATTTTCCTCCCTCTGAGTGACTGGAAGTTTTAAACTCCTGTCTTTGTAGATAACAGACCAAAATGTAACCACTATACCACCAGGGCTCCTTCAACTGTGAAAACCTACCTTTCATCAATTCAAAGCACAACAATTTTTCTCTATTTGCTTGGTGCAACAAAGAAAGAAGGAGAGTCAGAAGAGGATTTTAAAATATAAAACAAACAAACGAAAAACGAAACTCCCTGCAATTGAGTCAATTCCAGCTCATAGTGACCCTATCGGATAAAGCAGAACTGTCCCTGTGTGTTTTTGAGATGGTAACTCTTTATGGGACTAGAAAGCCTCATTGTCTGTGGAGAAGCTGATGGATTCAAACTGTGGACCTTGCAGTTAGCGCCCCAACTCATAACCACTACACCACCAAGGAGAATATCAAATGGTTGACTCATTGTCTCCATAAACATATACCTCCTTTATCATAAGACCAGACTGGTTCCTATTTGTGTTAAACCGGGCTGACTTTAGAAACAAATCCAGTGACACTCATATATGTGTAAGAAATAACTTTATATCAAGAAGTAATTATATATCAAGAAAACATCCCAGCCCAGTCCAACTCAAGTCCACAAGTCCCTCTGCAGATTTTTGTAGCCACATGTAATGATGCAGAATGCAGGAATATCACCAGCTTGTGGGTCCCAAGTTGCATGGATCCAAGGTCTATAGAAGCATCCCAGGACTCCAGCACCTCTCAGGGTGGCCAGCAAGCTGGGAGACAAAGACAGTAAGAAGGGGAGGTTCTCAGGGACCTTCTTAAGAGAAGGCCACACCTCTAAGGAGGCACTATCAGGCTGTGACTTGATTGACAAATGGGATACCACTCCTACACTTTTATATATCTTCAAGTTGACATAAAATTATGTAACTACATTACTGAATATTTTGATAAAAATTGTATAGAGGAATTCTGATCTAAAGCGAGAAAAAGCAGAACAGAATGTCAAATTCTCATGGATACCAGACTTCCTGGAACCATTGCCCAGAGATAATGTTAGACCTTATCCCAAAAGATTTCATGATTTTTTTTAAACCAAAAAATAGTTTAGCTTAACTAGGAAAAAATATCTGCTTTGAGATTTAAGCTCTTTTAGTGGCTATCTATGTAAAATAAAATGGAAAACAGCAACTCCAATGCCTAGATAGAACCCTTATGGACATTGAATTTATGTTAATGGCAGAAGAACAGCTCAGAAAAAGAGAGAAAGGCTGCATAATTCCAAGAAGACAATGGCGTTAATCAGTATATGCAAAACTGTTGAATTAGTGTGTATATTGCCATGCATATCCTTGAGAACAACAAACCTTTTTTTAAAGCATCAAATACCACTTTTGTAGCGAAAGAAATCAGCAAGAAATTGTGGTTTGTATATGTCAATAAAATGTAAGCTGCAAGTAACAAAACAATTGAGTAATTGACCTAATTTAAAAGTATAATTTATCAGATGAAAATAAATCCAGATATTGGAAGTTCCAGTTGGTGCCTCCACTCATCTGTCAGTTTGTTATACTTTTAAAAAAATCATTTTATTGGGGGATCTTACAGCTTAGATCACAATCCATGTTTCTGTGATACTGGACGCATTACCACTGGTCTTGGAAATCCCAGCAGAGTCACCATGAGTGGACTGGTTTCAATGAGCTCCAGACAAAGAGTAGACTAGGAAGAAAAAAGCGGTGGCCTACTTCTAAAAATAATTATCTACTGAAACCTGACGACTGGCACGAAAAAATTGTCAGTTGCAATGTAAAAGATGAGCCAGACTATCATATGATGATCTTCATATGCTGCCTTCATTTGCTGGTGGGGCACAACCCCAAATGAAAAGCAACAGGTGAAAACAATTTTATCTTTGATGACTTACACTTTTCCTATCTCGATACTTTTACGTTTCACATTCTGATTATTAATTGATGGCCTTGTAAAACAATATGAAGCAACTATGGGTGCTTTCATCCTTCAGCCAACCTCCCATGGTTCCAGTTTTAGGGGAGCTCAGTCACATTGGACTTGACCTGACCTGACCCTGCTTGTTCCTTAAAACCCTCTTCGGTGTTACCTAGAATGCCACTTGCTATCCTGAATTGATATTCTATACTTTAGCAAACTGAAATGGATTGGCATTAGTCATCTTGAATCTTGGATAGTTAAATGGTTTACGATGCCAGGAATGAAACTTCAAAAAGAATATCAGGGTCACCCAAAAGGAACAGGTTTCAGTAGAGCTTATAGAACAAGAACAGTCTGCAAAGAAGTCTATACATTTTAATTAATAGATCAGTTTCAGCTTTTAAATCACAAAGCTTATTATTATTTGAATTTATAACATGAATCTTCTATGTCTAGTACTTATTCTTTTAGGCAGGACTCCTGAATCCTATATAGTGTAAGGCAGCAGTGACTCCAAGACAGGCTGAGCCTCTTAAAATAGGCCTAAGTTTCATTTTTTTCTTTCCTCCAGCTTTACGTTTTGATTCTCTAACAGCCTTGAGTTGCGTTCCCCTAACAAAGCCACCCTCTCCCCTGAAATGACGCTGACCACACTTGGAAAGGCCTGAGTGATCACAATGATGCTGACCGCACCTGGAAAGTTCTGAGTGACCACAATTGGAACGTCCGAGAGTGAAGCCAGTCAACCAACAAGACCTGCACAACCGATTGTCTCCAGATGAAGTCATTGAACTATGGGAGGGTGAGGGGGAAATAGTCTCACCCAGCGGGGATAGTTTCACCCAGTCTATGTAACCTGGAGAGAGTAGACAAGCTTGGCTTGTGCCTCAGGCCGGGATCCTTGTCTTTGGTGACCACTGCGTTGGTGCCTTAGCACTTGGGCCCTAGCTCGAGCTAGTCAATAAACTCCTTTGTGGTTTGCAGCCTCGGTGACTCTGCCTCTCTGTTCCTGGGGCCAAGGGATAACCGGCACAAACATTAGTAGTTATTTGCATCAACTAAAATAATAAATAAAGTATTATATTATATTACAGTATATCTAAATATATATATTTGAACACTATAGGCTGTCCACTTTAGAGAAATTAGCCACTAAAACTCTTATGGATAGTCGCAGAACATTGTCAGATATTGAGGAACAAACTAGGAAGAAGTAATAGGCTGTATAATTTTGAGGGATTAGTCACCTTATGGATAGCTGCAGGACATTGTCAGATGTGGAAAATGAGCCCTTCCTGTTGGAAAGCACTAAATATTAGGGGTACTTCCCCCCCAAAAGGAATTTTTTTCAAAACTACGTATTTCAATTTTTTTACAAAGCAACCTTATCATCTCCATTACACTTAATATGTTTGTCAAATCCACGATTCCATTTTTGGAAACATTTTTCATACTCATCTGTTTGAATGGCGGACAGTACCACTTTCATTTTTTTCTTCACCTTTTCTATGTTGTCATAATGCTGTCCTTTCATGTTCTTCTCCATTCCCAGGAACAAGAACTTGCATGGAGCAAGGTCAAGTGAGTAAGGTGCATGGAGCAAGAGAGGCATGCTGTTTTCTGCCAAAAACTGGCGCACTAAGATGGCTGCATGAGCTGGTTGGTGCATTGTCGTGGTGGCAAAACCAGTCCCCCATCTACCACAAATCAGGCCTTTTCTGTTACATAATCTTTTCAGAACCTTTAAATAAAAAGCTTGATTCACAGTTTGACCTGGTAGAACAAACTCCAAATGCACTGTGAGCCGTCATTTTTGTCCATTCATGAAATTTATGGACGTCCAAGGTTTGTCATCGATCAACATTTCACTTTTTCTGAAATAAGAAAACCACTTGTACCCGTGAGTTCTTCCCAAAGTGCTGTCCTTGTAAGCTGTGTTCAACATCACAATATTTTGTGTGACATTTTTCCTGAGCAGGAAGCAAAACTTCACACCTTCACACTGTTCTCTTAAATCGGCCATCACAAAACATAAGATTCAAGTGAAACTGCTTTTATAACAAAATTCACTGCGACCAGAGAGAACTTTCCCAGGCAACACTACTGGGTGCACTGACTTAGAGCGAGTTCCTTGATGCTCCCCTAGCAGGGAAAATCCATACTACAAAAACTGTACCCAGGGGAGCTTTCTTCCGTTTTGTTTCTGCTTGTTTGTTTGTGGGGGAGGGTGCGGGTAGCTTCTTGTGTATAAATGGCTGTAAGAATAGCCTGTGTATATATATATATAATATACACATTCAAAGTTTTGTTTTGTGTTTTAACTCTATGGGCATTATTTACTCTGCACTGAAATCTCAGCATTAAACAGTTTCTGCATATGTATTTGATGAAAAGATTTTATCCTGAAATTTTCCATAATCACTTTGGTGCAAGTTGAGAACTTAATTTTAAAATGACCGGGAATGACTTCTTATTTCTACCATGTTATTAACATTATTTCTTAGGTATCTTTCTGCTTCCAATTTACATCTACTTATTAACTGGCATGTTTCAGGATTTCTTCATTTTTTCCTCTGCTGTTCAATGTTTAAGTGACTGTCTATATAAGTTACTTTATCCAAAACTCGTATTTTCAATGGCTGATAATTAAAAGCTTTATTTAGGCAATTTCGCTTGTTCCTTTTGGAATAGTTAAATTCTCTTTGAGATACCACCACTTGCTGAGTCAATCAATCATATTTAAAGATAGATAGTGACCAAAACATTTAAGATAATAGGACATTCGGGGATGATAAGTCATCAATACAAATTTTTTAATTAAAAACTTACTTATGAAAAATTTATGTAATTGACCAAAGGTCATGCTTTCCTTGAAATTTCAGCACTTGACAATTCTATATGAGTCCCATTCTCAGATATTTTCAAAGAGAAATAAAACAACATATAATATAAAATGTTTCTACAAATATTTTAGTTTTAACAATATTTATTTCTACATAAATCACATTTTATAATATTTTCCTCAGAATATAGGCCCCTCAATAAAAGCAGTAAAGCTCTGACTAAAGCAAGATAGAATCAGGGTGTGTTTTTTTTTTTTTTGGGGGGGGCGGTGACTTGATATCTTTATGAGGAAACACCAAACTTTTCCACAATGATATGGTAAGAGGTTCTGCCATCTTCAACACAGGGCTTCTGGGATTATCTGGACTGTTGTCATTGGCATTTGCTTAAAGTGGGAAAAAAGAACTAGGAAGCCCACATAGGAAGGTTTGGAAACATGCCTGGTTCTAATAAGAATGTTATACGCTCACATTCACAGGAGAAAACTCAATCACATGGTTACATCTATCTTCAAGGAAGGCAGAACAATATATTTCAGTTGAGTACATAAAAAGGAAACATATTTTGTTGTCATAACTAGAAGTACTTATTACAATGGCCATGTTTTAGAGAATTTTTTTTATCTTGAGACAGATGGATACTTCTTGTAAGACCACACCAAGCAGGCATATTGGCCTGGTGTCATAGGAAGTAGACCTCAGAGCCTGGCACGTATTGCCACACAGCAATAATTGCTGAACAAATAAATGAGTGAATAAGTTAAAGCCTTGAAAACTATTGTTAAAAATATTAAGGATAAAAATGGCTCTTTAACCATCAAGAAATAGAATAATAACATTCCAACCGATATGAACTCAAATCCTGAATCTGTAATTTACAGGTTTGTAGGCTTACACATCAGTTAGCTATATTGCATGTCAGTTTTCTTATCTGCAAAAAGGAATGACAATACTATCTGCCTCAAAGGTAGCTGTTATGGACCAAGAGGTAGTCATTTAAGCAGAACAAAGGAATGCTGCATGGTTTAAAATCAGGAAAGGTGGGTGCAAGGGGTTGAATCTTTTCACGACATTCAATCTGTATGTTGACAAATAATCTGAGAATCTGGACTATTATGAAAAAGGAAGCCATATGATCCAACAATTGTAAATAATAAAATCCAAAGGCAGAGTAGGAAACAGTACCAAAGCCTAAATTATAAATACTTGGTTTGCAGAACAGTATGGATGATAATGAAAGCTCCAAATCCATTTGCAGCATCCTGAAATGAATTAAGTCTATGGTGGATCCCCACTGACAATAATCTAGGAATGTGACTAGCCTTAGTATCAGACGAAGATTATTGTAAAGTGGACTTTAGAAACTATAGTTACACTGGAAAGTAGCACTTTATCATTTGATCTTCATTTTGACCCATTATGAATTTAATCTGGTTTTTTAATGTTTTCTACTTTTTCCTCAATTGAAGTTTTTCTCTGTTTAACTTACTCATAGTTGCTAGGTCTTTGATTTTGGTCATTGTTATTATATGATTTTATGTATAGAGACTAGAGATGTCAGAATGAATGGATATGTGAATAGAGTGACAGGATTAATAATTACCTGGGTGCATGGAAGAGAAGGTTTTGGGGGAAGGGTGAATCAATATCAATGGGTACAAGAAAGAAGGAAATGTTCCAAACTTGATTGCAGTGATGACTGTGTAGCTATTAGACTTTGTGGTAGGTTAATTATATATCAATAAAACTATTTTTAAGAGATTACAGGAAGACTCATTAGCAATCTACTATATGCAGGTGGCAAACCTTGGTTGCTGAAAGTGATGAGAACTTGCAACACCTACTCAGGATCAAAGAATAGAGACTTCAGTATGGATGACAAATACGTGTAAAAAAAAAACCCAAATCCTCATAACTAGTTCAACAGACAAACTCATGATAAATGGAGAGAAATGAAAGATTTTAAGGATTTCATTTTGCTTGGATCCACAATCAACACTTATGGAAGCAGCAGTCAAGAAATAAAATGACCTGTTGCATAGGGCAAATCTGCCCAAGACCCCTTTAAAAAGTTGAGGAACAAGAATGTCAGTTTAATGACAAAGATGCATCTGACCCACGACAAAGTATTTTTAGTAGCCTCCTATGCATGTAAAAGTTGATCAATGAATAAGGAAGCAGATCGATGCATTTTAAGTATCATGTTGGTTAAGAATGTTGAAAGAACCATGGGCTGTCAGAAGGACAAATAAATCTGTCTTGGAAGAGATACAGCCAGAATGTTCCTTAGAAACAGGAAGAAAACTTTGGAATTAATTTATTTGTGTGTTTTTCCACTTCTTATTTTATTTAATTAAAAGATCAGTTTATTGGGAGCTCTTACAACTCTTATTACAAACCATACATCAACTGTATCAGGCATGTTTGTACATATATTGCCATCGTTCTTTTCTAGACATTTACTTTCTATTGAGCCCTTGGTATCAGCTTCTCTTTTTTCCCGCCCTCCCACCCTACCCCCATAACCCCTTGATAGATTATAAATTATTATTATTTTCATAACTTACACTAACCACTGTATCATTTTCCCCATGGTTTCTGTTGTTCTTCCCCCTGGAGGGGTGTGTGTTTATGTGTTGATCATTGCGATCGGTTCCCCTTTCCTCCCCTCCTACCCATCCTCCTTTGCCCTACCCTTCTGGTATAGCTATTCCCATTCCTGTTCCTGGATTCCATGTGTCATGAGCTCTTATGTCTTATCTATCCCTGTGTACATGTTCTGGTCTGGTCCAAAGTGAGAAGCAGCACTGGGGTCATGATAGTGGAGCAAGCCTCGAGGAACCAGAGGAATATTTTGTGTTTCATCAGGCTTTACTGCACCCTGATTGACTCATCCCTTCCCTGTGACCCTTCTGTGGAGGGGCTGTTCCATTGTCTACAGATGGGCTTTAGGTCTCTGCTCTGACCCCCCCTTGTTCTCACTGAAACATTTTCTCAAGGTTTGTTTGTTTGTTATGGGTCTTCTGATGCCTGTTACTTGGTCCCAATGATACCTCATGATCGCACAGGCTGGTATGCTTCCATGTGAGCTTGTTGTTTCTCTGCTGGATGGCCGCTTCTTTAACCTCAGGCTTTTAAGACCCCAGATGCAATATCTTTTAGTAGCCAGGCACCATCTTTCTTCAAGACATTTGCTTATGCGCACACTTTTTCTTCAGTGATTGTGCTGGGAGGTTGAGCATCATAGAATGCCATTTTGTTAGAGCAAAGTATTCTTGTATTGAGGGAGGGTATGAGCAGAGGCCCAAAGTCTGTCCACTACCTCAGTGTTTAGCCACATAAATCTATGTACATAGGCCAATACCTCTATTTTTATGGATTAATGTATTCACATATGTACACACCTATGCTATGCCTCTCTATCCATAGCATTGCTTCCTAGATCCTTCGTCTGTTTCCTTTTACCTTCCTCCTGCCCCAGAATCACACTTGCCCTACTTCTGCCTCATAATACTTCCTCTCAGCTAGATTGCTGTTCCTCCTCCAACACCCCCAGGATATTGATATCCTCCAGTTGTAGATTTTAATTCCCTAGTTGTTCCCCGGTCTATGGCATTGTTTGCTCACTGTACCCTTCCCCAGCCCCCTGTCCCCCCCAAGTCCCTCCAGTACCATCAGTCCTGTTGCTTTCTCCTGGAACTTGCTTCCCATGCCTCTTATGTAAGTAGACAAACCAACAATGGAATAGACCAAACAAAAAGAACAACTGAAAAAGAAAAGGTTGGGATGGGGGGAGAGAAAAAATACATAATTCCAGGTCTGTCCATTGACCTTTATGACTATCTTCCCAATGGTCCTGGGGGAATTTCCGGAGCTGCCCCTCAGAGCCTGAAGTCTATTGGGGGTGGGAGGCCCTTTAGGGGCTTTGCTTTGCTCCAGTTGCTGATCTGCTATATTCCCTTCTTGGTTTGTCCCGCTGCATGGGGTTCAGTCCTCTGTAATAGTATGCCCCAGTAAAGGGACAGCATGTCATGAGCTGTTGTCAGCCCTGAAGTCCTCTACATGTCTTAGCTGCCCCTTACAGGGACATTGCCCTCCAGTCTTGGTGTGCCAATATGGGCTCTAGATCAACTGTCCCTTTGTCTTTTTCCTTTTTGGCTTGCTTCTGTGTAGGCGTGGTATGCCGACCCCTCACCCCAACCTGTAGATTTAGTGTAGTTCTGTGTCGCACATACTTCTAGGGAAGGGGTCAATTTGGCTCTGGTTGGGACCGACCTGGTAGCCCGATCTTTTCATGCATTCCTCCACGTGGTTATCTTGCCCTCATCATTTGGCGTGCCGTGGTGGGGTATGTATGCACACTCCCAATTCTGTGGAGACATAACCAATATTCTCCCCCTGGGTGGGTTATTGCACTGTTCCCCCCATGACATCATCTCCCCCCCCTTTCCCCCTCCTCCTTCCCACCTTTCCCCTTCTTCGTGTTGGGTTAATATATGCCTCCTTGGTTTTAGTCTGATCTCCACATGATTGCCTGTATGTACCTCAACCCACATATTGTGAGATAAGTGGGGTTTCTTCAATACCTACTGTGCTGGTTATACTTACTTCAGGGAACTCATGTTGTACTTGGATTTTTGTGATTGGTCAATATTATGTTAAGGAATTTTGCATCTATGTTCCTTAGAGATATCAGTCTGTAGTTCTCGATTCCTGTGGGATCCTTGCCCTGTTTGCGTATCAACGTTATACTGACTTTGTAGAATGAGTTTGGTAGTTTGATTTCTTTTCTACAGTCTGGAATAATTTATGGAGGATTGGTGTCAGCTCTTCCCTGAATGGTTGCTAGAATTCTCCTGTGAAGCTGTCTTGTCTGGGAGATTTTTTTATTGGAAGCTTCTTGATAATCATATCTATTTCTCCTTTGCTATGGGTCTGTTGAGGTTCTTGACCTATATCTGGGATAATCTATGGAAGGATTGTTTTTCTCAGTACTTGTCCATGTCTTCCACATTGTTGAATTCATTAGAATACAGACTTTTACAGTATTTTGTGATTATCCTTTTAATCTCATTGGAGTCTGATGTGATTTTCCCCTGTTTTATTCCTCATCCTGGCTATTGATGTTTGCTCCTTCATTTCCTTGGTTAGGTTTTCCAGTGATCTGTCAATTCTGTTTATCTTTTCACAGAACCAAATTCTTACTGCATTGTTCTTTTATCTTCCCACGGGTTTAAATCTGCCCTGATTTTTATTCTTACTTTTCTTTTGCTATTGGAGGGTTTGTTCTGTTGACTCTGTTCTAGTTGCTGGAGGTTTGTGATAGTGTATCAGTCATAAGTCTCTCTTCCTTTCTCATATATGCATTAATCACTATCAAGCTACCTCTGATAACAGCTTTTGCAGTGCTCCATTAGTTTTGATGCATTGTATTCTCATTGTCATTAGTTTCTAAGACTTCCTAAACTCCTCTCTAATCTGGGCCAGTACCCATTCGGGTCACAGAAGATCATTATTCATCCTCCAACTATTTGCCCTTGTTTTTTTTGTGGTTATCCTTTTATTAATCTCAAGTTTTATGGCATGGTGTTCCGAGAAGGATATCTGAGTAGTCTCTATGTGTTTGAATTTACTCAGGCTCAACTTGTGTCCCAACATGTGGTCTATTTTCGAAAATGAGTCATGAGCGCTTGAAAAGATGGTGATGTTCTGTGTGTGTTTAGATGGAAAGCTCTCTATATAGCTATCGGGTCCAGTTTCCAGGCCCAGTGTACTATGATTGTTGAATCTGTGATTTCATTTTTCATCTTTTGAACAGTTTGTTTGACTAACTTTGTTGGTTCTCTTATTGGGCGTGTATATATTTATTATGCTCACTGGTTCCTGTTTTACTGATCCTTTGAGCATTATATAGTGTCCATGCTTGAATCATTTTATGGTTTGAAACTTGAGATCAATTTTGTCGGAGATTAGGATTGCAATCCCTGGAATCCTAATTTTTTAAATTACCATCTGCCTGGTATATTTTTCACCAGCCTTTTATTCTTAGTTTATTTTTGTCTGCAAACTTAAGATGTGTCTCTTGCAGACAACAGATTGATGAGTTATGCTTTCTGAGCCAGACCCTTATCAGCCCTTTTCTTTTAATGTATGAATTGAGAATGTTGGCATTCAGAGTTATTATCAGGATCTGTGGACTCATTGCTGTCATCTCATGCCTTTCGATTTGGGTGTTTTTCTATCTTCCTTTTTATCAGTGTGCTGTGTTTGAAGGTGCTTCATGCTTGCGTTCTTTTCCCTCTGAGTGTATGTTATATTGGTAATTTTATCAGCTAATTGGCTTCTCGATGGAATTGGGCTATATGGTGTTCTCCTGCTTGCGCTTGGTGGACCTTGGTCTTCTGCTCACAGTGAGTCGGCGAGGATCTTCCACAGGGTTGGGTGTCTCTACAGTGTGTTCTTTGTTTTCCCTTGTCCTGGAAGACCCTTATCTCTCCTTCTATCTTCATAGACAATTTGGCAGGGTAAAGAATTCTTGGGCAGGTGTTTTTTTTTCTTTTACCTTTTGGAAGATGTTACTTCACTCTTTCCTCCTCTTCATAGTTTCTGTTGATAGATCTGAGCATAATTGGTGTACTCTCTGCTTCTTGTATGAGTCTCTGATTCTCTTTCATTAAGGTGGGAAAGTTTGCTACCAGAAATTCCCTAGCTAATTTAGCTGTCAACTTGTGTCTTGTTCCAGTAGACTAATTTATTCGAATATTGTTCCTATTCATAGCATCTGTCATTGATGTCAGATTTTCTTGGCCTCTTTTATTATCTTGTTTGATTGTTTTTCTCATTTGCTGAAGCCTTCCTGATTGTCTTTGAGATCACTGATACAATTCTCTGCCTCCCCTAGTCTGCTTGTGAGATGTGTGATCTTGTGTGTAGCTTCTGTTATTTCAACCGTTAACTTCTGTATTTCCCTGTGGTGCATGAACTTCATCCCTTGTATCTTGGACTTCATCTCCTCTATCATTGCATCCTTATTCTGCATTGCTTCCCTCGTCTCCTATATTACTTCAAGAAGCCTTCTGAAAATGTATTTTTGTGGAAGATACATATCTGATTCTTCTATGACCACCATTAGCTCTGCTGTTGTGTTTTGTCTTTCTTGTTTTTTATTGAGAGTGTTGCTGCATGCTGATGTTTATGTGACAGTTTCGTAGAGATCACCACCACGTTTCTGGGGACCAAGCTGGCCCTGAGTTCTTTCTCTGTGTGACTGGTCAGGGTGTTTACAAGGGCTGCTTGTGGCCTATTCTCGTGGTGGATCAGACTGCTGTATAGGCAGAATTCCATGGTGACTCAGTGGCCAAGGGTTGTGAGGCGCTTCTGAGACTTAAGTGAGGCTAGTGACTGTATGTATGTCCCTGGGCCGAGTTGGACCAGGCTGTCAGATTGCAACCTTATTTTTTTAAAGGAACCTAACAGAAGAAAATGGTGGGGGATACCTTGCTGCCATGGGAAGGGGTGCTGAGTGAAGGTGGGAACAACCCCACTGCTGCTTGTGCAGGAAAGCCTCACAGAGTGGAGGTGTCAGGCACTGATGGGGGAAGTTATTACTGCCACAGGTAGGGTGCATCATGCAGTACAAGACAGGGCACTGTTGTTGTGGGTGGCTCCAGGAGAGGAGAAGCTCCAAGTGAAGCAATAAGACTGAGAACCAGTCAGTGGGTGATAGACACATTAGGGTCTGAGGCAGTGTGGCCACCATGGTCTGGGGATCCCCAGGGCCCAGATCGCTGACCCCCTGAGATCTGAAGCTGGGCTAGATGTCGGGGAGTGTTGCCTTCTGCATCAAGGATGTACCCTCCGATGTTTCTTGTGGGCTGGGAGGGGTTGATGAAGTGCTGAGCCACGTTGTCAAGGAAGTGGTAGGCTCTGTGCCCCATGGGCACTGTATATGTGGCTGCAACAGCATTGGGGGTTATCAGGCAATGGTGCAGAGGGCCCCTGTAGCTTCAGGTGACTAAACTTACTTCAGGTGGACTGTAGATTGGCCCCTGATGTCCTGGGTGTATGGTGGGAGGGACCAGAGCTTGTGGTGGGATGCTGCCTGTTGGAGGGAGGGGAAACACGGGACAAGGGAATAACTCCCCTAGGGGAGTACTATGGGCAGAGAGCTGCTGTGTGAGGGTCTAAGCCCAGTAGTAAGTGTCTTGGCAAGGCAAACCTCCAGCTTCTGCCATGTGACCAGGCCAGGCGGTGGGAGGTGGAATTGGTGGGTGGTGACTGCAGCAGCGTGCAGAAGCAGCACCGCCCGCATGGGCTAGGAAATCCTGGGCATCAAGTCACCAATCTCTGGGGCTCTGGAGCAAGGTAGACATGGGAGAGTGTCGCCTCCTGGACAGAGGAAGGTCTATGGGTTGTTGTGGGAGTCTTTTCACGTACCAGAACCCTCCTACTCGTGATGCTGGACCCTGGCCTCTCTGCTCGCCATGGAGCTCCCAGTATGGGCTGCTTACCTGGGTGCCATTTTGCCTCTCCTCTTGGACGTACTTTGGATATATTATCTGTAGAGACAAGTCCTTCGAGAAATATATTATGTTTCGTAAAGTGGAAGTTCAGTGAAAAAGATGAAGTAGACTGCCAGAAAAACAAAGAAATCTATCATGAAAGAAATACAGTCAGAATGCTCCTTAGAAGCTGGGCTGGTCAGCCTTTGTCTCATACACTTGGTTCATGTTATGAGGAAAGAATAGACCATAAAGGAGTAATTCATGCTTGGTAAAATATGGGGTCACTGAAAATGAGGAAGACACTAAATGATGAAGACACTGACATGGTGGCTGCAGCAATGGACTAAAACAGCACACATTTTGATGATAATTCCGGGTTGGCGGTGTTTAGTTCTGTTGTAGATAGAGTTTCTATGAGTTGGATCTGTCTAGATGGCACCTAACCACAATAGTGCATTAAATGTAAATTATATATAAGTTTACCCATGTAAGGAGCAAAATATCCAAAGATTACTTGGAAATTGTGATGAGAAAATGAGACCCAGCATATTTGAGGGAAAGAACTACAAGCAATCACAAATGGAAGTGAATTTAAGAAGTGCCAGATGTAGATAATAAAATGGAGAATATTTAATGTGTTAGGGAATCAAAACCAATGGCATTTGTGTGTTTGTGTATATAGAAAGACAATTGAAAAAAAATGGTTCACACAGTTGTAGATGTTTGTAAGTCCAGACTAGTTCATGTCTGTGTGTCAGATATAAGGTGAAGGCTTCTCATGGCTCTTGTAGTTTCCGAGGCAGAATATAAGAAAGTAGAGAGACAAAGAAGGAAAATCACAGGCTAGTGGATGAGCTGAATGAATCCAAGATAAGCTGAATAAAAACAAAATTGGTAGGCTATTGAGGGCTTCTGGGATCAGCATTCTATATAACAGGAGGTTGATGATCCAAATCCAGCAGTAGACGTCAGCTAATTTTCACACACTATCAATTTATGCTAAGAATAGACCACACCTGGAATGAAACCTCCCTCAATTGTATCAAGGCTGTGACCAAATTAAAGAGGTGTATACCTCCTTAAAACTGCTTGGCTACTGCACAGAAAAACCTAGTATGGAGTTGACAGCACTATGTTAGGTCATTGGAAGGGAAAATCCTGACTCACTAAAGTTAACATCAACCCTAACTATCACCGGCCACCTCTTGTCAACTTGGTACTTGTACACATCTCCTTAAACTACATATAGTATTCAAACAAAGACAATAATAAAATCACACATGTATCTAAAATGATACAATTAATACATATACAACTGAAAACATAGCCAATTTATATTTTACAAGTGAACAAAGCAAAAATACTTGATGCATACATACAAAGAGAAAATCTAACAATTACAGTCATCATTTCTGCTGCTGATTATGTGATAATAACTGGTAGTTAGAACTACCTTCTTTTACTACCCATTCTCTATTCCCTTTGTCCTCAGCAAGTACCTCAGCTAGTCATGGTTCTTTGCCTGGTAGAGTGACCCAAATTTTCACTCTGAAGGGTCTGGTTATCAGCAGTCATGTCATAATTGGGTTGCTGTGGTTTGCCATTGACTTTAACCACAGAACATGGTAATACTAAGAAATAACCCAAGGCATCTCCTGCATTCTAGATATGCTCTTTTTTACATGTATTATGCATTACCCATCCAATTTCCCCCTGGTAATAAGGATCAATAGCATCACTTAATATAGGAACATCCTTCTTTGATTGTTGATCCAGGGGCATGAGGCATCCAAAATGGCCACAAGGCCTTATTAACTTGCAGTTCAATGGAATCTGTGCTGTATCTCTAGCTGGGAGAATTCATCCCTTGTCCCAAAGAGCATAGGGTTTCAGGAAAAGGAAGCACAAATATGATGAGAGGGCCATTAGGAGTAATGGTGGTGTCACTTCCATTGCCACCCTTTGTTTTCTGGACCCTGAATCCTGGCTATGGGATAAAAAATCCCATGTGTTGGATGCAGATTTAGAGAAAATACAGCCTCCCAGAGAACATTGCCTAAATTATTCAGGGTGTTGCTACCTGAAAGGATCCATTATTGCATATTTAGAAGTCAACTCCATCATTCTAGCAAGCCAATTGCTTCAGGATGATGAGGAACATAGTGGGGCCAGTGGTTTCCATGGGCAAATGTCTATTGCCACAATTCATATTGTGTGAAATGTGTCCATTGAACCAAGACAATAGTGTGACAGATACCAAGCCAGAGGATAAGACATTTTGTAAGTCTATGAATGATAGTTTGGCGGAAGCATTGTGTTCAGAGTAGGCAATTCATATCTAGAGTGTCTATTTCAGTAAGAACAAAACTCTGTTCTTTCCACGATGAAAGTATTCCATGAGGATTTTGGATAATCTTCCTGACGAATGACCTCCATCTCTTGGATGTAGTGTTGGTCTCTGCTGATGACAGCTTGGTCACTCAGCAGTGGCAGTAGCCAAGTCAGCTTTTGTGAGCGGAAGTCCATGTTGTGGAGCCAACACGTAACTTCTATACCTGACACCATGGCCACTTTTTCTTGCACCCATTGGGCAAGGACATGAATGGCTGGAGAAAGATGATAACTGGTTTCCACATAATATGGAAATCAAGCCATTAGATTATTAAAATCCTCATCTGCAGAGGTAACCCTTTGGTGAGAATTCACATGAAGCACACATTTCTTCACTTTGGGGGCCCGTTCAGATAGATTTATCCAGGTACTTCTTCCCTACATCTCCTTGTCATCAATTTTCCAATCATGCTCTTTATGTCTCTAACCATCCAGCCAAGCCATTGAATCAGTATACTGGGGTACACTGGCCATTTCTCTTTCTAAGCAAACCAAACAACCCAGTATACCACTTGAAGTTCTGCCAATTGGAAGGATTTCCTTCACCACTCTCCTTCAGGGAGGTCTCAAAAAGGAATTTCTGCTGTCTGTTTTCAAGTGGCGCCTGCATGTTATTTCTGCAGAAACCAAGCAGAAGTTTTCTCTTCCTTTTGTCAAATTATCATACACAATTGCCCATTAGGACATAGCTGCAGGTTGGGAAAAAGATGATTCTATGATAAGAGTGGAGACCATATGCATTTGGACCACTTCTACAAGCAGCTTATTTGTACCTTCAGGCCCTGGTCTAGCATGGTGTCATATATACTACTTCCATTTCATGATGAAGTTCTGCTGTGCAGTCCAACTTCATGACTCTATGGATCAGACAACAACCCGTTCGTCATGGGTAGATCTGGGTGCATGGTGACTTGCTGACCAATAGTGAGGCAGCCAGTCTCCATTAAGGTCCAGTGACAGGCCAAAAGCTGTTTTTCAAAAGGGGAGTGAGTAGTGGTTTGTAGAGGATGACTGAGCTTTGCTCCAAAATCTCAAGGGTCTGTGATGTGATTCCCCTAATAGGGGCCTGAAAAAGTCTCTAAACTGGATCTTTATCTACCATTGACATGTTACATACCATTGGATCAGCTGGATCATATGACCCAAAGGGGAGAGTGGTTTGTACAGCAGGCTGAACCTGTTGCAGTCTCTTCTTTTGTTCTCGTTCTCACTCTAACCTGGTAGTTTTTCAGTGACTTGAGGGATCCCAAATGAGGGATCTGTTACTTCCAAAATCCAACAAGGGCAACCGATAATGTGTATTTTTTTTTTTTTTGGTTGTGGGAAGATACAGATATAACTTGTTCTTCACTGTAGAAGGAATATCTCAACATGCCCCACACCACTGGACTCATAGAAATGTCATTGAGGTGGAAGGTGCCATAATTTTTGTCCAGTTAATTTCCACCAACTCACACGCATGTTTTACCAATAAATCTAAAGTCATTGATACTTCTTCATTATTGAGCCCAATAAGCATAATATCACCAATGTAATGGGTCAGTGTGACATTTTGTGGAAGGAAAAGGTGATCAAAATCCTTGAGGACAAAATTTTGATCTAGGACTGGAGAACTGATTTAAGGGAGAGTTTTGAAAGTGTGATATTACCCTTGCCAGTTAAAAGAAATTGCTTTTGGTGTCCTTTGAAACTGGCATTGAGAAAAAAAGGCATTTGCCAGATCAATAGCTGTATACCAGGTACCAGGGGAAGTATTAATTCGCTCAACCAATGAAGTCATAACTGGAAGAGTGGCTGCGAGTGAAGTCACCACCTGATTCAGTTTATGATAATCTGGTGATTATCATATGATGGATCTACAAGATCCATCTCTTTTTTGTTTGTTTGCTTTAAATCATTTTATTGAGGACTCGTACAATTCTTATCACAGTCAGTCCATCCATCCACTGTGTCAAGCTCATTTGTACATTTGTTGCCATGATCATTCCCAAAACATTTGCTTCCTACTTGAGCCCTTAATATCAGCTCATTTTCCCCTCCCTCCCCGCTCTCCCTCCCTCATGAGCCCTTGATAATTTAAAAATTATTATTTTGTCATATCTTGCCCTGTCCGATGTCTCCCTTCAGCCACTTTTCTGTTGTCCATCCTCCAGAGAGGAGGTTATATGTAGATCCTTGTAATCGGTTCCCCCTTTCTACCCCACCTTCCCTCCACCCTCCAGGTATCGCAACTCTCACCACTGGTCCTGAAGTGGCCATCTGTCCTGGATTCCCTGTGTTTCCAGTTCCCATCTGTACCAGTGTACATCCTCTGGTCTAGCCAGATTTGTAAGGTAGACTTGGTATCATGATAGTGGGGGGAGGAAGCATTTAAGAAGTAGAGGAAAGTTTTATGTTTCAGAAGTAGAGGAAGTTGTATATTTAAGAAGTAGAGGTAAGTTCTATGTATGGTTCTGATTACTATTTTGACTCTGCTGTTATTATGGGAACCACCCCCACCTTGTTTTTATTGGCCACTTGGTCTCTACTCCCATGGGGCACACTCAGCCCCATTGCAGGAATGTAGAAAAGTGTTTTAATTTACTTAGAACAGTTCTCACTCTCAAACCTGGCTTATTTAACATAGCAATCACAGAAGTCTTCAGAGATCTATGGATTTATCTTAATAAATCCACTCTAACCTGTCAATTACTCTATGCCTTTGGATACTTTCTTCTATAGCAGTGGTTCTCAACCTCCCTAATGCCACAACCCTTCAATACATTTCCTCATGTTGTGGTGACTTCCAACCATAAAATTATTTTTCTTGCTCTTTCGTAACTGTTATTTTGCTACTTTTATGAATTGGGTGACCCCTGTGAAAGGGTTGTTTGACCCCAAAGGGGTCACGACCCACAGATTGAGAACCTCTGTTCTACAGTATACTAAGGTAGGTCTCGAACTTGAACTCGACTTAGTGTAGTCAATCAATCAAATAAATGATTATATCCTCTCCTAACATCTTCAACTGGAAGTTTGAATGAAGATTCTGTGCTTAGTGAACCCATATAAATAAAATCCATATATATTCTCCAGGTTTATGTCTGCACAGATTACAAAATTCTAACAGTTCTTTAGGAGTTTAGTGAACCTCTTCCTGGGTCACTATTTAGACTTCACCTTTAGGAACTTACTGTGACTGAAGTCTAGTTATAGGATAACAGCAATAATGAGCAGTGAGGGTATTTCCTGGAACCTGAGGGAGTTTCTTGTAAGGCATGTGCCTCAGACAATGCTCTAGATACAGCCCTAGGTGCCTTATCAACATTCACAGTTGGGCTAATCTCTATAAGGGTGAGTGGAGGGGATAATGGATTTCCTGAGAGTGCATTGATCTTTTCAGATGAGATTGGTGGTTCTGGTGGCTGGAGTTGGTGAGTGGAATATATGGGTTGAACTTCCTGAGCTTTTGGATTGTCAGCCCACGTGTCCCCATGCCAGATTCTAGGGTCCTATTTCTCCCCTATCAATGTGTTCACTTTAATATCAGACACTTTTCTTGGTTGACAATTAAGCAGACGTTGGGACTCAGCTACTCATAAGACTCTGGTTTTTAGCAATATAAATTCAGTTATTGATGGCACAAGTAGAAATTTGGAGGTCTCTTTTATGGTATTTGAGCTAGGCTTCTAAAGCCCTGAGTTTATCTCTTTCCTTTACTAGTTTGTCTATTGTAATAGTAAACAACCAACTTCCATATACTTTTCATATTGACAAAATTATAGAAAGATATCAGACACAGCAGGGTCTCACTTCTTACTAACATTTCATTTGTCACTGATACTACTTTCAGTACTAACATTGATACTTCATACTTCACACCATGAATTAACAGCAACTTCTTTACTAATAGTGACAGACTTATCCAAGTTAACAGAAAATGGTTGACTTCTCAGTCTTTAGGCCTAAATAAACTTGAGAATCAATTTGCAAAATTCATCTTTATGATTTTGTTTCTTTATAACCACTCTGAGAACCAACTGTGTTAGGCTAGGTTTTCTGAAGAAGCAAAACCAGTTTGTTCCTCAAATCACCATGCTATATAACGGGAGATTGTTTATTCAGTAGAATTGAATTTGCTTCCACAAACTCTACTTATATGAATAGTAAACTCTGAGTGAAACCTCCCTCAACTTTATCAAGGCTGTGAACAGATTAGGGAGAACTATTCTCCTCATAATAGCTTGGCTGCTTGTCAGAAGATCCCAACACAGAGTTGACCACACTTTGTTAGATCATGCAATGAGAGAAGACTGGCTCACCCAAGATGATATAAAACCTAACTATCAAAAATGTGTTGCTGTTTAGCTGTTCCTATAATGCTATTTAATAGAGAATATTGTGTTAAGACACCTTGGTGCCAGTACAGGTAGTGTGTTAGTCCGGGTAGACTAGAGAAACAAAACAATAGAAACTCGTGTGTATAAGAAAGTTTTATATAACGGGTAATTGTACATTAAGAACGCATCCCAATCCAGTCTAGTACAAGTCCATCAGTCCAATATTAACCAATATGTCTGATTCTAATCTATAAAGTCCTCTTCAGACTCACAAAACACATGTAATGATGCTGAATGCAGGAAGATCACAGGCCAGTGGGTAGGAAGTCTTTGGATCCAGTGGCATTGTAAGCATCTCAGTGCTGGCAGGGGTCTCCACGTGGTTTCTTCAGTTCCCAGGGCATGGGGTCTATTAGTGAAGTGCTATGTGTCTTGTTAAGTAGAGAGTCTCCCATGTGTCTTGTCAGTAGAGTGTCTCTAAGAAAGTGAGCTGAGAGAGTCTGTCTCCCGCCTCCAAGGAGGAAATCCAGGATTTTCCCAGAATTCTCAGGAGAAGATCAGGCCCACACAGAAGCCTCATTGGTTATTATATCTTGATTGACAGGCCAGGCTCCACCCCTTCACTTGTAATCCTCTCAAATTGACACCAGATTAGGTAACTACCACAGGTAGTTTACTACATCTACTCTAAAGTAGTTAGTGGTCAAGTTGTGCTATATGTTAACTTTGTTAGATATCACCAAAATTACATGATAAATAATGATGAAATTGAACTAAGAAAAGTCCTGACCCAAAGTCTTTACTGCACAGTTGAATTATAAAGAAAAATGATAAATCCCAAGAATAATAACACTTGATAATGCCTTAGTTATTGCCAATTGATCATTATTTAGTAAATACAGTGTTCCTGCTATTGAAAACTAATCTACAACAAATTATTATAAGTAATGAAGTTTAAATATATAAAGTAAGATGAATTTAAACCAAGTATACAGTATTCACTCTTTCTCTCTCTTTTAATTTTGCTTTACCAAACATACCATTGGCAAATTGAATTAAATTATTTCTACTCTCCAACAAACCACTAAGTAAATGGTGCTTTCTGCTTTGTTTTTGTAACTCTTTGCTTTGTTTTCAGTGTCATAATGGTGTATACACTCTGACATTCAACAAATGTCAATTATCTGTCCTTTTGTTACAGTTCTTTCTGGCTACTAGACATATATTACAACATTTTAGTTTAAAATTCTCATTAATAGAGTCACCTGAATGACTCTATTGAGAATTAATGGTATTAGAGAGAGAAAACCCATAGTAATCTCAATACTTTATTTAAATTACTCTGGTATAGTTTTCACACTTCACACTGTATAAAATCATGTGTTCAGTGGGTGGTAAAATACTAAACAATATGGTCATTTTAAGTAAAAATTACAAATATGTAACATATTATGATTCTTCAGATAATTACATTTAAAATAAATTGAATATATTTTAGCAAATAATGTTGCTCTATTCTGTCAAAAAATTTCCCCAAGGAGTAGAGTCGATATTTAGCAATACTGATGTTTATTTAGCTAATGCAATCACTTAACATTGTTATTTGAATATTCTTTTTCCCTATAGAATATATACCACACAGACTTATTAACTGCCATATAGACATAAAAGAAAATTCAAAAATAGTTATTAGGTCAACTCGTGTTATTTTCTTTAAATATTCCTAAATTGAATCATATATAAGAAAGTTAGAATTTGTTTAACACTAGTAATTTTTTTTCAAACCCAAGGTACTTGTTAAGCATAAAATGAACTACATCTCAAATATACAGAAACATTGTGATGACACCACAGTGTACCAGAACACATAATTAAATTGCTTAATAGAATAGTCTAAGCCCTAGCTAAAACCTTCCATGCCATACTTATTCAACTATGCCTTCAATATATTATTTTTTGTTTGACATTTCCCTGTGAGTAATATCAGTATTAGTAGACTGAAATATCTAATGCATTTCCCCTTAATAGTATATATCTTTGCTCATAAGTAACCTATTAATCATTTCACTCTGCAACAAAAGCCTAACTGAAAAGAGAATGAATACTTGGGAAATAAAAATAGTAGGAACTCATTAAAAGACTTGATATTAGTTCTACAGTACAACAATATGCCTAAATATCCTCAGCTATTTTTAGTTAATATTGTGGCCTCTCAAAATGGCCTTTAACCGTGTTACAGACTTGGGTAACACGTCTTTATTTCCTGTGACTCGCCCAAGTGATCAGGAATACTTTCCACTCTACTTTGTATAGGCTTGCCTGAAAAGTTCCTGGAAATCAGTTGACTCATGCATACTGGTTCTTATTTTCTACATCAGTCAATTAACTACATTAATCCCCAAAGACCTCTGGGGCAAAAAGAGTTGTTCAGTTTGCTTTAGAGTGTAGTTTATTGCTCATTACAAGGGACATTAAAATTTAGTAGTCCCATTACTAAGATATAATTGGATTTATTCAAATTAAATACTGTGGAATGTAATACTAATGAACCCTCATGTCATTGAAATTCTTATATTCAGGGTTACACTGCTATGAGGAGAGTGGCCTAACCCAGAAAAGGGCTGGGGGATGCATCTCATATAACTACAAATCAATATATGGAGAAATGTGTCAAAATTATTTTAACACGTGGTGAACACTAAAATAAACATGAGTGAGCATTCCTCTTTCCCTCTGTTAGTGAGTTGATAATGCTTTGCAAGTTATTGTCTTCACTGTCCTCAGAGCACATCTTATAACAGAGCTAGAATAAATCTGACAGGAGTAAACACAAGGAAGATGATGAATATCATGTGATAAGAAGGCAATAAGAAGAACATTAGAGTACAATAAATATGAGTTACAATCGTATAAACTACAGTGAATCACAGTGAGAATGGAGAGGAAAGAACATCTAAGAATTTTAAAAGAAAAATGAGAAACCAGTGAAAATTGTACACTAAGGTTTTGAATTAGTTAGAATAGCTTCAAATGTTCTAACTTATAAGATTAGAAGAGTGATTGAAAGAATCTAGATAGAAAAGGAGCCACTTTTAGAAGACTATTGATTTCAGCATCGCAAATTTTGAATTTAAGTTTTAAGTGTTAAATTCAGTTGGATATGTGCCGTAGAGTGCTGCAACTCACAACGGAGATGATAGACATAGTAATATGCAGTCAAACATATAAAAATGGACAATAATGGGATAAGTCAGGAATTAAATGAATTCTCATACATAGAGGACAGAAGAAGTGTTCTAAATATCTTTATGAGGAGCAAGAGAAACAAAAGAATAAGGAAAATGAAGAACTATAATGGTCTAGGAAAACAAGTGTTTCTAGAAAAAGTGTCTTTCTAGGAAAATGGGGGTTATTAAAGCATTGAAAATTATAGAAATATTGGTTAAGTGCTAGAACACTAGCTGAAAATTCAATCACACTAAAACACACATTTCAGAATTAAAAACTACCTATCTAAATCTTTTGGACATATTATCAGAAGGGACCAGACCCTGGAGAAGAACACTGATAGTTGATAGAGTGAAGAATCAGTGAAAAAGAGGAAGTCCCTCAATAAGTGGCTAAAGCAATGGCTCTAACATAGCCATTGTGAGAATAATGTAGGATAAGGCAGTGCTTTGTTCTTTTGTACATAGAATTGCTATGAAGTGGAACCAACTCACAACAATATCTGCTTTCAAATGTCACAGTCTTGCAATCACTGTGGAGCAATTCTACTTTGCACACTTGAAAACATTATGAGTTAGAATCTCTTTGATGGCAACTACCAACAACAACAATAGCACTGAGTTAATAAGGTCCCTAGTAATTTTTGAGTGTATTGAGAGTTGAAATCAGAAAACTTTAGTGAGCTTATAAGAAAAAGAGAAGACCAGAGGTATTTAGCAGTGGAAGGAAGGAGAATTTGGATAAAAAATAGAAGGTACAAAAATCTTTTAGATCATTTTAGACTCACATTCACTGCAATCCAGTCAATGCTGACTCATAGTAATCCTATAGGACAGGGTAGAATTGTACCTGTGATTTTTTGAGACTTTACAGGAGCAGAAAGCCCTGTCTTTTTACTTCAGAGCTTATGGTGGTTTTGAGCTTTTGACCTTAAGGTTATCATCCCAATGCATAACCACCTCCCGACCAGAGCTTCTTTAGACCATTATATCCATCATTAAATAAATGCCCCAGATAATTTCTGGAGCATAACTAAAAAACTCACTGCTATTGAGTCAATTCCAACTTAGAGCAACTCCTGTGACAAGGTAGAACTATCCATATGGGTTTCTGAGACTTTAAATCTTTACTGGAGTACAAAGTCACATCTTTCTCCTGGTTTTGAAATGCTGACCTCACAGTTAGCAGCCCAACAAATAACCCATTACACTACTAGGGCTCCTTCAATATAAAGCAAAATTTCATTGACTTGCTTTCTGTTGAAGAAGTTAGAAATATTTTTCAAAGTTGCACTTTCCGAGTACCATAGAAAATGGATCCAAAACAAAAAACATTCAAATAATCTTTGAACTAATATCTGTAAAAAAAATGGCTTCAGTTATTGAGGGATAAGGTAAAAATATTTGAAGGTATGAAGAAAGAGGGAAGTGAATCACTGCAAAGAAGATATATAGAGATGTAGTTATATAGAGAATATAGATAAATATATATATGAAAGTGTATAGTAAAATACACATGTACACACATACATACATAAACACAAAGAGGAAAGCATGAAATGAACTGCAAATTTTACAGCTTTAAATGTCAGTGAATATTATTTTTGAGTTTTGCCTGACCACCAACTCCCATAGTTTGTGTAACTAGTGTCTAGTCACATAAGTCAATAATCCATGTATTTTGGTTTGTAATTTGCGTATACTTGTTTAACCTCCTTTTTGTAATTGTGTTTTAAATACATTACCATGAGCCAAATCAATAACAGTATAAATAGAAGAACCTTATGATCCTGATATGATCTATAATGTGCTCTAATATAAAATAACAAAAATGTCTGTAAGGTGAACCTACGTCTTACAGAAAACATAGATATAGGAATGGATTTGGGGCTAGCACATAATGTTGGCTCCAATCTAAGAACAATTAGTTCTTTCAACATGACCCTGCTCAATACTCACCCTCATAAAAGAAATGTGGAAGATATGGATGAGACAGCAAAATGTGGTGAAGAAATTAGGTGATTTCCAGCTATCAGAAAGAATAAAGTCTGGAATCATAGAGGCTTGTTTTTAAACAAATAGGCATCTAATGAGACTAAGCACACATGGAAGAAGCACACCAACGTGCATGATCCAAGGATTGTACATAATATAAACAAAACCTGGAGGAGAAAATGGCCTCGGAGCTTAAATTGTGAAAATCTGATTTGCAAAAGCCTATGGATGACAATGGAAACCCAAAATATATTTGGAGGATCTACATATAGAGCAAGCCTTTGGCGATTTCTCTTTGGCCATAATTGAGGAATGGGAATAACCTGGTTATCAAACAGAAAGAATTGGAGAGATGAATATAGTAGATTAAAATGACAACTCTGATTTGAATGGTTTAAACCTTATTATTTGATCTCCCTTTCAACATTCTTGGAGTTTGATGTGGTTTTTAATATTTTCTGAATTTGTTTGTTTGTTTCAAACAGAGGTTTTTCTCTTTTATATTTTGTTATTGTTGGTGACATTCTTGACTCGCTGTTATTAATTTGCTATGATTTCTAGAATATGAAACCCAGGCAAGAACAGACACACCATAGTGAACAAGGGAACAATAGTAAAAGAAGACATAACTATAATAACCATATATGAACTTAATGAAAGACCCTTGAAATACATCAATCAAATTCTCACAGAATAGGAAAAAAAGGAGGTAGACAACTCAACAATAATCACAGGAGACTTAAATATGACGCTCTCAAGGAAAGACTCAATTAAACATTCAATAAAGACACCAAAAAAGTAAGCAACACAATCAACAAAATCAGCCTCATAGACATTTACAGAGTGCTCCATCCAACAAAAACTCGGTATACTTATACCTTCTTCTGCAAAGCACATGGAATATTCTCAAGAATCTAACACATACTAGACCACAAAGCATGCCTTTACAAATTTAAAAAAAAAAGGTCCTAAAACTTATTTTCTCAGCCTAAACACTATAAAATTAGAAATCAACAATAAAATGAACAGAAACATAAAGACAAGCATATGGAGATTGAACAACATAATACTAAAAAATGATTAAATAATAAAGCAAGTAAGGGAGGAAATTTTAAAATTCCTTGAGAAACATGACAAAAACAACACAAAATATAAAAACCTTTGGGACACAGCAAAAGAAATAACCAAAGACCAGTTTGTAGCAATTAACACACACATGAAAAAAGAGGAGAAATCCAAAATCAGTACCTGAACACAGCACTTTCAAGAACTGGAAGAGGAAGAACAACATAAACCCTACAAAAAAAGAAGGAAAGGATCAAAGCAGAAATAAATGATATGGGGGAGGGAGTAAAAAATCAACAATGCATGGAGGTGGTTCTTTGAAATAATTAACAAAAGAGATAGACCACTAGCAAATGTAAAAAGGGAAAAAAGAGAAAAGATTCAAATACCCCGAATAAGAGATGAAAAGGGGACATTACAACACATCCAAGTGCAATTAAAAGAATAATAACATACTACTATGAAAAGACTGTATTCAAACAAATTGGACAATCTAGATGATATGGGCAGATGCATAGAAATACACCACCCACTCAAATTAATATAGACAGATAGTGACTAACACAACAGACCCATAAAAAAAGAAGAAACAGAGCAAGTCATTAGAAAACTACCAACCAAGAAAATCCCAGGACCACCCAACTCCCAAACTCATTCTAAGAAGGACACATAACAGTGTTACCCAGACCAGTCAAAGACCCCACACAGATAGAAAATTATAGACCAGTATCACTCAGGAACATAGATGCTAAATTCCTCAACAAAATTCTGGCCAATAGAATCCAACATCATATCCAAAACAAAACAAATGAAAAAAAACTCACCATGACCAAGTAAGATTCATCTCAGGAATGCAGGAGATGGTTCAATATTTGAAAAACAATCATTGAAATCTACCAAATAAACAAGGCAAATAGCTAAAAACCACAGAATCATATCAACAGATGCAGAAAACGTTTTTGGCAATATCCAACACCCTCTTTTGATCAAAACACTCAACAAAATAGGAATAGAATGAAATTCCTCAACATGATAAAAGTCATTCATGAAAAACCAACAGTCAACATCTCACTCAAGGAAAAGCTAGAAACATTCTACTGGAAACAGGGACCAGACAAGTATGACGCTTCTCATCACTCTTATTCAACAATATGCTGAAATTCTTAGCTACAGCCATCAGATAACAAAAATAAATCAAGGGAATATAAATAGGCAAAGAAGAAGTGAAGCTCGCACTATAGCAGATTACATAGTCCTATATAAAGAAAACCCAAAAGTCTCCATAAAAAGCCTACTGGAAACAATCTAGAGATTAGGCAAGATAGCAGGATACAAAATTAACAACCTGAAATCAATTGAATTCCTGTATACCAGCAAAGAGAACTACAAAAAAGATATTAAGAAAACAATACCATTTATACCAATGACAAATTGGACTGTTAGCCCCAAACAATTGTCCTTGTTTTTTAAGAATTATATATGTCTAAAGAGTTGTGTAAAGGTATCAAGTTGACAAGGCAGGTCTGTGGTAGTTACACAATTTCATGTCAACTTAATAAATAAGAGTGAAGGGGTGGAGCCTATCCTGTCAACCAGGTCACAGCCTTATCATGCTTCTTTGTAGGTGTGGCCTTCTAATGAGGATTCTGGGAACTCTCTCCTAGGATGTGGGCCACACTCTCTCTCTCCTTCACCTTCCTGTTGACAAGCCATAAGGAACCACACTCAGAGAGCTGGAGGAATATCACTCCAGCTCTGAGATGCTTCCACCACCACTGGATCCAGAAGACTTTTCACACACTGGCCTGTGATCTTCCTGCATTCCACAGCATTGCACATGCTGCATGAGTCTGAAGAGGAATTTATGGACTGGTATTGGAAATATGGGCTAATATCGGACTTATGCACTTGATCTGGGTGGGACTGGGATGGTTTCATAATATACATTTGATATAAGAGTAAACTCTTTCCTATACATATATGACTGTCTCAGTATTTGTATCTCTAGTCAACTTGTATTAACACATTATGATACCAGTAGTGGGGTACTAGAGAAACAAATCATGAGGATGGAGACTAGGTACTTGTTTGACTTCTGCCACACTATTTACTCAATTGTTTTCTGAAAAGAATATGGGAAGTTAAAATTTTGATTATTTTGTTTGATTGTTGTCTTTGGTTATTCCTATTTGAAATGGCAAAAAGGAATGTGATCAATGTATATTTTGAGCTCAGGGGGTGAAATCACCTCTTAAATTTCTCAGAGACCATGCTGCTTAGTGAAAATGGCAGACAGAGGTCAAAATGACGTGATGCAGTCAGAGACCTAAGGTCATATGTATCAATGGAATAGTTAAGATAAGGATATAGATACAGATTGAACTTGACTGTTTTAAGAATTTAGTTTAGAATCTAGCTATGCTAGGTTTATACGATTTTCTTCTGATTATTGTTATTGATAAAATGATTGATAGAAATGATGATTGGGAAGTGAATATATAGAGTTTGTAAGCCTACTTGCCTTCTGCAATCCATTTGAATCTTTAAATGGGTTAGGACACATCTGCAAAGAAGGCTCTGAAAAGGCCCACCCATGTTTTTGAATACTCAGGACATTTGCATTCAAAGTTACTTGCCTAGGGGGTTGTTGACAGAATAAAGAAGAAGAAAAAGGAACCCTTCGGTTTTTTGAATTTTGAACTAGTAGTTTGTGCCTGAAGTTGAAAACTTTTGGAGCCACGAAGAATGCTCCTCTCGAGGACTGAACATTGAAGGGAACCTGAAGACAGCCTGAAATGTTTGCTAGATGACCACCTCAACCCACTTGTTGAGTGGAAGTAGGAGAAATGCAATAGTAGAGAGAAGGGTTGAGTCTGGCCACTGACACCTATGGACCTGGTTCACAGAGAATAGAGAAGAGAGTGGGTTGGCTGATCTGAAGTTCATGACCTGACCCAAGGGGACTAGGGATCTTGAGAATTTGTGACGGGGCCCATGGTCTAAAGGCAAAGCGATCAATGGGCACCCTGGTGAGGCTAAGTGAGGTGTCCCACAATGAGTTTACCAGAAACCTACAAGATGAAGAGAAGACTTTTGAGCTTGTGAGTTGGTGCATATTGCTGCTGACTTTATGGGAAGCCTGTCCTGATTTGACTTTGCTTATGGATGCAGACTCAAAAGGTTCCAACTGGAATGAAAATTCTTCTCATAGAAGAATATGATTGCCTCTTCAGAGCACTGGGTTGATGGATGTGGTTATTGTAGAAACTGGATACCCAAAATGGGGAGGATAAAGACATGGAATTGCTGGCTTACAAACTTTCATAGGTGGGGGAATATATTAATAGGATTAAAGTGTAGGTGTTCACTTAACTGCAATTGTTAGGCAGAGAATATTGTTGTTTTGCACATTTATAGAAAATTATGCTTAAATGCAGCTAGCACATATTGAATTGTATGCAATTTAGTTTTTTCCCATTAGGCACAAATATGATTTCACTCTTGTCTTTGTTTAAAGAATTATGTACGGCTAAAGAGTTGTGTACAAGAGCCAAGTTGGCAAGGGTTGGACTGTGATAGGTTTATTGTGCCAAATGGGCCAATAGGAACCTGTGGGCGGAGTTTAATTAGGTTTCAGCTTGATTGTGGGATGACAAAATAAAGACAGACAGGATCTCAACTCCTCTCTTGCTCCCTGATGATAGGACCAACATGCTGCTGCTTTAACTGCCCTCTGCCTCATCCTGTGTGCTGCACTATCTGTGGGCTAAGTCAATCTATGGATTGTGTCGCAAGAACTTGAGGCTCCTTCGAGACAAGCTTTGCAGCACTGCTGGTGTGCGCATTGCTTGAGCTTGAGGCTGGTTGATCCTGTCACCATGCTTGAGTTTGAGATCCGCTTAGGGCCTGCTGCACTAAGTTCCCAAGATATTGATGGTTGCTGACCCACCCTGCTGTCTGCTGCCTATGGGCAGACATAGCCTGCCTTGCCTGAGGGAAAACTCCTCTGTCTGCTTATAAGACCTTGGACCAGGCAGCCCATGCAAGTTGAAGGACTTCCAGTATATTAATTGTTCCATAAAAGTGAGTTGAGCTGAACTGAGCCCTCTGTACTTCTGTGTGGATTAATTAGTTATTATATTCCTTCTCGCTCACGGTATAAACTTATGAGTATATATACACACACATATATATATATACATTCATAAGTGTCCTGGTTTTGAACTTATGAGTGTATATATATATATGTATATATATATATATATACACTCATAAGTGTCCTTGTTTTGTTTCTCTACAGAACCCTGCCTAACACAAAATAACCACTACTTATGAAGAAACTTAACTAAAAAGCAAAAGAATTAGACAGCGAAAACTAGAAAACATTATTGCAACAAACCAAAAAGGACCTACATAAATGGGAGAATAGCTCATATTCAGAGATAGGCAGACTTAATACTGTTAAAATGTAAAAGCTACCTAAAACAATCTACAGATATAATGTGATCCCAATCCCAAATACATTCTTTAAAACAAAATGGAAAAACTAATTGCTAATTTCATATGGGTAGGCAAAAAGGTAGGATAAACAGAGAACTTATTAAAAAGAAGATCCAGTAGGAGGTCTCTTGGTACTGTACTCTCAGATGTAAAAACCTTCTACATAGCCACAGTGATTAAAACAGACTTGTACTGTTACAATAAGGGAAATATAGACCAATGGATCAGAACAGAGAGTCAAAACATAAATGCATCAGCCTAAATCAGCCCATATCTCTTCACATGCACAAAAACAAACTCAAGATGGATTAAAACCTAAATGGAAAACCCAGAGCTATCAGGATTATCAATGATAGAAGTAGAACAAAATTTAGGACTTTATTGTAGGGCATACATGGACTACCAGTTATAATGAAGTAAATATACACACAGAAGATAAGATAGATAACTGGGACATTGTGAAATTACAACAATTTTGCACATAGAAAGATTTCACCAGGAAAGCAAAATGAGAGCCCTGATTGGGAAACATTTTTTACCAAGGACTCATAGAGCATGTCTCTAATTACAAAAATATACACAACTCTACAACAGCTTAATTTTTTAAAAAGACCCAATTAAGAAGTTGAAACAATACATGAACAGACAGTGAAACACATGAAAACATGCTAATGATCACTAAGCAGCTGAGAGATGCAAATTAAAACCACAATGAGACACCATCTTGCACCCACAATGCTAATCCAATTCAAAAAAACAGAAAACCGCAAATGCTAGAGAGGTTGTGAAGAGATTGAAACTCATATACACAGCTAGTGAATTTTTAAATACTTGCAATCACTATGGAAACTGATATGCTTGTTAGTTAAAGCAATTGGGAATTGAAATACCAAGTGATTCGGCAGTATCACTATTAGGCATATACCACAATGAAATGAGACACAACATTAGTGGACGTATGCTCTCCCATGTTTATAGCAGTACAGTTCACACTAGCAAGAAAATGGAAGCAGCCAACAGTAGAAGAATTAATAAACTATGGTGCATACACACAATGGAATTCTATGCATGCCCCAAAAGCAGTGATGAAAGCATGAAGCACCGCATGGCATAAAAGGACCTGGAAACCATTATGCTGAGTGAAGTCAGTCAATCATAAAATGACAAATATTGTATGAGTGCACTACTATAAGGAGAAAGATACTTTTAAAATAATCTTAGAGAGCAATATCCAACAGAGTAAAAATCTGCCTACTTGCTCTGAACCATTCATCACTCCTCTTATGTGCACTTTAGAAGAACCACCTGTGTTGAGAGCTCTTATCTGTACCAATATACATGTTCTGATCTAGCCTGATTTGTAAGATAGAATTGGGGTCATGATAGTGTGTGTGTGTAGGGGGAAGCATTAAAGAACTAGAGAAAGGTTGTCCTCTATTTCCTTTTACTTTCCTCCTGTTGCACTTTCACAACAGTTCTCAACCTGTGGGTCGTGACCCCTTTGGGGGTTGAATGACCCTTTCACAGGGGTCGCCCGATTCATAGCAGTAACAAAATTACAGTTATTAAATAGCCACGAAAATAACTTTATGGTTGGGATCACCACAACATGAGGAACTGTATTAAAGGGACGCAGCATTAGGAAAGTTGAGAATCACTACACTATCATGTTAGGCCTTCATTCCAGTTTTGGTAATATCTCTCAGCTACATTGCCCTTGATTGAGCATCCTATGCCCTCCTTGCCATCAATTTTAGATCACTTATTCTTCCCTTGTCCCTGGGTTTTTGGCAACCCCCTCCTTTTCCCGCACCTCCCTCTCTCTAGTGTCCCCCTCAGAACCCTTTGGTCCCACTGTCTCTCTTCCAGATTGTTCATCCCGCCTATCTTGTCTGGACAAGATATTGTCTAGACATGCATAGACAATAATATGCACAAAAACAAAGCAAAATAAAATATAATAAAAAAGAAGAAAAAATAGATCAGCAACTAATACAACAAAACAAAAAAATAAAGAAAGGAAAATCAACAACAAAATAAAACTAACAGCAAAAACTGAAAAGCTCTCAAACAGTTTTAGTTTTATGAGTGTTTTCCAGTCAAGTCCTCTAAGGACCAGCAAGTGGAGCTATGATACGAGGAGGGTAAGGGAAGGGGATGAGGATTAAGGGGAAACCAATCACAATAACGATGTATATTCCCCCTCCTAGGGGCACTGACAGCAGAAAAGTGGGTGAAAGGAGGCAGCAGTCAGTGTAAGACATGAAAAAAAAACACACACAAAATAACTTATAAATTATCAAGGGGAAATGGGGGAGGAATGGTGGGAGAGAGAGGGGGGAAATGAAGAACTGATATCAAGGGCTCAAGTAGAAAGAAAATATTTTGGAAAAGATGATGACAACATACGTAAACATGTGTTTGACACAATGTGTCTATATATGGATTGTGATAAGAGTTGTAAGAGCTCCCAATAGAATGATCATTAAAAAAAGAACCACCTGGAAAGAGGATACCTCACATCATCTGTGGTCGCTCCTTCAAGAAGGAGGAAAAGGGAGATGACCATTCACTTGATTCTCTAGAACATTGAGCAATGCTGCAACAAATCAATAGGCCCTCCTCCACAGGAATGACAGGGGACCTTTACTGGAAAATCAAGTAAAGACCAGGGGAGGAGAATATCTACATTTCCAAGGAGGCACTTACATTTATGTTGCTAGGTATAGTAGGTAAATGTGGAGGAGCAACCTTACCTTCGGTAGGGATGCTGAACAATAACTGTAGGAAACCTAAGAGGAAAATAAAACAGGTTCTATGTTCCTGGATAGATGCTTTGAATAAGTTTCTAGTCAACCCTCGGTGAACAATGCCATGGACTAAGCACTATGATCGCCTGAGATTCTGGCCTTATAGGGAACATGGCATCTTCTAAAAGTCACACAAAAAGGTTTTGATGTGGAAACCAGGCTGAATGAACTGGGCCCTACCGGAAAACTACCTGCAGCCCTTGGACTGAAATTCCCTGATGGGAGATGAATCAAAGAATGGCCACGTCAAGATTTTGGAAATGGCTGTAGGTATACCTTGGGTGGGACCCCTGGCTTAGTGGGTATCCAATAAAAGGGAACCCAGTACCACTATATATTTAGTATCCCAATGCTTCTTTTACATTAATATGACAGGTATTATTAATCTGGTAGGCAAAAATCTGCCCTTTTAAGAAATATTACAGGAAATTTCTCCCTAGTACCATCCTCCATGCCCAATATAAACAGAGCTCCATCAATTAAGAAATCAGGCTGTACAAAGCAACAATTTACGGATTGAAGCTCACAGTTGGACAATACTCGCATAAACCCCTCCTATCAACAGTACCTTCAATTCTATGCCATTGCATAAATTATTGATTTTACCAATGCACTTGTCTTGTACCCCAGGAGGATGGTTGACACTGTTGTTTTGTTTTGTTTGTTTTCTTTTCTTTTATTGTTTGTTTTGTGGGGGGTGTGTGTTTGGTTGTTTTTATTGGTTTTAATTTTTGTTTTGTCTTCATTTGACTGCCAAAGTAAACCACAGTCATTTATAACCAAGGACAAGCTGATAGATTCCATCTATCTATCTATCTGTCTGTCTGTCTATCTATCTATCTATCTATCATCATCATCTATAATCATACATGTCCTGGTTTTGTTTCTCTAGATAACCCTGTCTAACACAGATATTATTTTCAATAACATGGATTGGGCAAGAACTCCATGCATGACTTCACAAGAAGGTCCAAATGAAGGCACAAATGGGAATTGAAATTTAAATATTCTAATTTTAACTTTTGCCAGAATATTTTTGAAAAGTTATAATATACTTCAAAATATAATTTAGCTGAATAACAGTGATCCCTCATGCAGCTCTAGTACAGATATAAAACAATTGGTGGTTGTTTCTTTCCTCTACTTACACTCAATTTTATAAAAGGAGGCAATTAATGGTTTTATATTCCGGGGATTGTTGTGCAAAATTGGGTCTTGATGACATGAATAAAAATGCAAGGAATAATAAACAAGCAATTCTATCAACGGGAACCTAAGGAATCAGGAGGTGGAAATTGATTCTCCTCATTAAAATGTTCCTGACCCAATATCCGCTGTGTTGGGAGACAATTTTTTATGAATATTTTCATTATTCAAAAAGTCCAGACCTCTGAACAGGGATGGTTGCAAGCTGATTAACTATCAAATATGCCTTTATTGTTAGACAGAATGTATATCTCTGGAACGACTTAGAAACATAGCTCCTAGAAACATTTGTTTATTCCGTAAACATTTGCTAATAAATCTAAATATCTTTACCTTTCTTCCTTGAGAGCATTAGCTTACATTTCAACATAACAATGAGATCTCTCTCTCTCTCTCTTTCTCTCTCTCTCTCTCTCTGAGGCTTCAAGAATCTCTGTCTTGGTTTTGGAATACAAACGAGTCACAGAATCCAGAATCATCATTTTGATCAAAATTTAAAATGGAATAAACAATCACAAGTATAACCAGGGAAAATTTAGATAATGCAACACGATCCTGCAAAACACTTTCTAGCAAGCAAATCAGACTTCTGCTCATGTTCAATTATAATATCATGGAAGAAGAAACTCAATTTTACATGATTTAATTTTCTATGTGGTCTATCCAGTATGGTCAAAAAGGATACAAAATATGCTTTTATTATAGGACTCACAAGAATGTTAACTTTGTGTGGCATTGATGAATATAAATTATTATTTGTGTTCCAGTACTTACCATTCTACTCCGAGTTCTCTTTTCTTGAATTATCAATTAGCATTTCCTTTTTCTGAAAGAAAAAAATATTATATGCAATAAAAACTATTATTTACCTATTTGTGTTTATTTCAGACTAAATTTTTTTAACCCAAAACTATTCTTATATCTCCTGTACTACTTTAGGCGATGAAGAAAAAGAAATGCCACTATTGAATACTGTTTATGACATATGATAATAATAACAAGCATTTATTGAAGTCTTAATGTGAGTCAGGCACTTTAATAAACATTTGATGGATGACAAATAAGTTAATCTTCACAATAATCCAATAAGATACCAGTCACCCTCAAGTCAATACCAAGTGCTAGTAACCTAATATGTAGTGTTTCTGTGACATTTTGAATGGCTAACTTTGTGGAAGCAGATACCCTAGAGATTTTTGCAAGGTAAAATTATGTTGGCTTGAACAACAAACCTTTTAGTTAGCACCTGTGGTAGTTACAAATTCTGGTGTCAGCTTGCGAAAGGGTGGAGTCTAGACGGCTGATCAAGTCGCAGCGTAATGAACTCATTTGGAGGTGCCACAGATGTAAATAGCTCACTGGAGACCAGATACACACACTCTCTGTTTCATCTTCCTGCTGACAAGGCATATAGAGCTACTCTAGAACCCCAGAGCTGGAGGAGCCATGTGGAGACCCCTGCCAATGCTGAGATGCTCCTACTGCCACTAGACTTTCCACCAAAACTGGCCTGTTATCTTCCTGCACCCAGTGCCATTGCATGTTTCCTGTGAGTCTGAAGAGGACTTTACAGATTGGTATTGGACATATGGGCTAATAACAGACTTATGGACTTGATCTGGACTGGGCTGAGATGTTTTTTAATACACAATTACTCTTTGACATAAAGTTCTCTATTACACACATATGAATGTCTATGAATTTGTTTCTCTAGTCCACCCGGACTAACACATTATGGTACCTTGGGAGTGGGGTACTAGGGAAACAAATCATGAAGATGGAGAATGAATGCTTTTTTGACCTCTGCCTCAGGGTGTAGAAGGTCTGATAGGGTTTGATCAAGGGTGATGTAACCGAGAGGAATTACTGAAACCCAAATGAAGGCTGAACATGATAGTGGGACAAGGGGAAAGGATAAGGGAATAGAGGAAAGAACTAGGAGGCAAGTGTTATTTATAGAGATCTAGATAAAGGCATGCACATATGTAAATATATTTATATATGACGATGATTATGTAAATATATTTATATGTGACGATGGGGAAATATGTATATATATGTGTATATATATATATATATATTTATATTTATAGGTTTAGTATTAAGGAAGAATATGGACATTGGGCCTCTATTCAAGTACTCCCTCAACACAAGTACACTTTGTTCTAGCAATCTAGAACTCTGAGATACTCACCCACCTGACATGATCACTGGAGACAAAGAGGGTGCATAAGCAAATGTGATGAAGAAAGCTGATAGTGCCCAGCTATTAAAAGATATATCGTCTGGGGTCTTAAAGGCTTGAAGATAAACAAGCGGCCACTTAGCTGAGAAACAACAAAGCCCACGTGGAAGAAGTATACCTGCCGTGTGATTATGAGGTGTCGATGGGATCAGGTGCCAGGCATCAAAGACCCAGAGCTAAAAATCATAATGTGAATGAGGGGGGGCATTGTGGAGTGGAAGGCCAAAGCCAGTCTGTAAGCAATTGAGCATCCCCTTACAGAAGGGTTGTGGGGAGAAGATGGGCCAGTTAGGGTGCAGTATAGCACCAATGAAACATATAGCTTTCTTATGGTTCTTTAATGCTTCCCTCCCCCCAATATCATGACACTAATTCTACCTTACAAATCTGGCTAGACCATGGGTACCCATGTACATGGGTACAGATAAGAGCTGGAAACACAGGGAATATAGGATGGATAAACTCTTTGGGACCAATATTGAGAGTGGCCATACCAGGAAGGTAAAGGGAATGTGGGGGGAGAAAGGGGGAACCGATTGATCACAATGACCTACTTATAATCCCCCCCCAGGGTGATGGACAACAGACAAGGGGGTGGCGAGAGACATCGGCCAGTGAAAGGCATGAAAGATAACATTTTGTAAATTATCAAGGGTTCATGATGGAGGGACAGAGGGGGAGGAAGGGGAAAATGAGGAGCTGATACCAAAGGTTCAAGTAGAAAGCAAATGCCTTGAAAACGATGATGGCAACATATGCACAGATGTGCTTGAGACAATAGATGGATATTTGGATTGTGATTAAGAGTTGTATGAGCCCCTAATAAAATGATTTTGTTTTCTTTACATTAAATTGTAACCCATAATGGAATCTGAAATCCTTGATCTTAATCAGCAAGTGCTTCAAATCCTCCTCACTTGAAGGAAGCAAGGTTGTAGCATTTGCGTATCAAAGGTTTTAATAAGTCTTCCTTGAAACCTATTCTGATGCTTCTATGTTCACCTTCTCAGCATAGAGATTGAATAAGTATACTAAGAGGATGCAATCCTGATAAATAAAACCTTCCCTGATTTTAAACCATACAGTGTTCACTTTTTCTGTATGCACAACTGCCTCTTGACCCATGTACAGCAATGTGGGAAGTCTGGCCTGTGGGTCTGATACAGCCCTTAAAACATTAATACCAGCTAACATCACATGCCTCACCAAAGACTAGTAGTTCCAAACATCATGCTAGAGGGGAGTTAATTAAAATTTTAACCAAATAGGGCAGGTTCATTTTTAAGATGTTGTTTTTGTATGGCCTGCAATGATAGTATAATTATCCAAATGGCCCTTGACAGCAAAAAGATTCCCTAACTCTGATATACAAGTTCTGCATGAGCACAATTAAATGCTTTGGAATTTCCATTCTTCTCCAGGCTAGCCTTTCTTTACAATGATTATAAATATGGATATCTTCCAGGCAGTTGGCCAAGTAGTTGTTTTTAAATTTCTTGGCATAGACAACTGAGTGCTCCTAGTACTTCATCTGCTTGTTGGATCATTTCAATTGCTTTTACATCAATTCCTGGAGCCGTCTTTTGGCGAGTGCCTTCAGGGAAGTGTGAATTTCTTCTTTCAGGACCACTGGTTCTTGCTCATGTACTACCTCTTGAAATGGTTGAATGTTGACCAATTCTTTTGTGTACAATGACTCTGTGTGTTCTTTCCATCATCTTTTGATATGTCCAGCATCATTCAATATTTTACCCATAGAATATTTCAATATTATAACTGGAACTTAAATTTTTCCTTCGTTTTTTTTTTGTCTATTTTAAATTAGCTTGTGTGTCACAAGAGATTTGAACTCACTTTCAATTTGACTTTTCCTCCTTTAAAACTACTGAGCAGGGTGTAGGTCTAAAGAGAAAGAATCCATACATTATATTACAGTGCATGACTCCTCCCTTTTTAGTTTGTATTAATATTATTTTCCTTGAATTTTGGGCTGTAATGCATAGAAAGGAAAACATACTGCATGCTGTTGCACAGCCCATTGCATCAAAACAGTGAGAGTATTTCAGTAAACCCTCTCGCCCTCTCACTGGTTTATGTGGGTCTTTTTTTGCGTGTTATGAAATATTTATTTTTATGAGATTGACTAACTTTGCTGACCATGACATGGAGTGTTTTACAGACTAGTTATTGTTTTTTTAAAGATGTATAATACTCCATTGTTTGTATGTACCAGAGTGTATGTGGTAGTTACCTAATCTGGTGTCAATTTGAGAGGATTACTAGTGAAGGGGTGGAGTCTGGCCTATCAATCAAGATATAATCAATGAGGCCTCTGTGTGGGCATGGCTTTCTCCTGAGAATTCTTTGAACTCTGGTATTTCCTCCTTGAAGGTGGAGACATCCTCTCTCTCAACTCACTCCCTGGGAGACTTTGCAGCTGACAAGACACATGGAATTGACTAGTGCCTGACCTGGAGAAGCCACGTGGAGAACCCTGCCAGCGCTGAGATTCTAACCACACCACTTACAAATCCACAAGACTTTGCACCCACTGGCCTGTGTTATCCTGCAATCAGAGTCATTGAATGTGTTTCGTTAGTCTGAAGAGGACTTTATATATTGGTGTTGGACATATGGAATAATATCTGACTTAAGGACTTGATCTGGATTGGGCTCGGATATTTTCTCATTATGCAACTGTTCTTGAATATAAAGCTCTTTCTTCTATACATATGAGTTTTTATGGATTTGTTTCTCTAGTCCACACAGACTAGCATAGTGTGTTTATCCATTCCTCCATAGATAGTTTTTGATTATCTCTATATATTTGCTATTATACAAATTGTTGCCATAAACATGCGTGTACATAATCTGTGTTTTGTTCCTTATTCCCTTAGGGCAGCAGTTCTCAACCTGTGGGTCACGAACCCTTTGGGGGTCGAATGACCCTTTCACAGGGGTTTCCTAAAACAATTGGAAAACATATTTCCAATGGCCTTAGGAACCAAAACACTGGTCCTCTATCTATCTCCAGACGGGTTCGCCACATGCAGATATGCCCACATATGAGTACCCAGCGTGAAAACTGTTACCCATGCTATACCATGCTTCAAGACAAAATTTCATTTATTTGTAATTAGAAATAAATATTTCACAATACATAATTACATATTTTTTGGTGATCAATCACTATGCTTTAATAATTTTCAATTTGTAACAATGAAAATACATCCTACATATCAGATATTTACATTACAATTCATAACAGTAGCAAAAGTATAGTTATGAAGTAGCAACAACAATAATTTGATGGCAGGGTGTCACTACAACATGAGGAATTTTGTTAAAGGGTGGTGACATTAGGAATGTTGAGAACCACTGCCTTAGTGTATATACCAAGCAGAGATTTTACAGGATCACAAAGTATTTGCATTTGTTTAAAGAAGCCTCATACTGTTTTCCACAATTCTGCTAGTAAAGTGTGAGCATTCCAATCTCTCCACATTTAGTAGTTTCTATTTTTGTTTTTTTAATTTTGCCCTGAGTATCGGTGTGGATGATATCTGGCTGTTTTAATTTAATTGTATTTTATTTCCTTTATAGCTAATGAACTTGAGCATTTTTTCCTGATTGCTGGATTCCTGGATGTCATCTTTAATCAATTGTGTATTCTTGTCTTGTGCCCCTTTTTTGGTTCATTTATTTGTGTTTTTCATTTTTAACCTCTTATAAATATGTTCTTTTTGTTTTGTTTGTACCATAAGAACATAAAACTAAGAAAGGTACTGTAGTTTTTTATGTTATTGTTAGGCACCATTGAGTCAGTTCCAACCCATAGCGACCCTATGTACAACAGAAAGAAATATCATCTGGTCCACCTGGTCCTGTGCCAACTTCAACATTGTTCTTGTGTTTGAGCCCATTGTTACAGGCACTGTGTCAATCTATCTTGTTGAGGGACTTCTTCTTTTCCAAACATGATGGATGTCTTCCTTCAGGCCCGGTGCCTCCTGATAACAAGTCCAATGTATGTAAAATGAAGCCCACCCATTCTTCTCTCTAAGGAGCCTTCTGTCTGTACTTCCAAGATTTGTTTGTTCTTTTGGCAGCCCATGGTACATTCAATATTGTTTACCAACACCATAGTTTAAATGCATCCATTTTAGTTTGGTATTTCTTATTCAATGTCCAACCTTCAAGTACATATGAGGGGATTGAAAACATCATGGATTGAGTCAGGTGTACCTTAGTCCACAAAGTAACATTCTTGTTTTTCAACACTTTAAAGACGTCTTGTGCAGCAGATTTGCTTAATGCAGTACATCTTTTGATCTCTTTACTGCTGCTTCCATGAGCATTAATTGCGGATCCAAGCAAAATGAATCCTTGAAACTTCACAATCTTTTCTCCGTTTATCATATTCTTACCTAGTTGTGAGCCTTTGATGTTTCTTTCCAATGAGTTGTAATCCATCTTGTAGGCTGCAACCATTTATCTTCATTAGCAAGGGATTCAAAGTCCTCACTTTCAGCAAGCAAGCTTATATCATCTGCCTCTTGCAGGTTGTTAATAAGCCCTTCCAATCCTGAGTCATTCTTCTTCAGATTTTCCAGCTTATTTGCTGAGCATACAGATTGAATAAGCATTGTCAAAGGATGCAACCCCGATGCACACTTTCCTGATTTTAAACTATACAGTAATTGTTTGTTATATTTGAATGACAGCCACCTGGTCCATGTACAGGTTCCTCATGAACACAATGAAATGATCTGGAATTCCCATTCTTCTCAAATCTATCCATAGACTTTTATGATCCACACAGTCAATGCCCTTTCATAATTAATGAAACCCAAATAAACGTCTTTCTGGTATTCTCTGCTTTCAGTGAAGATATATCTGATGTCAGTATATTCATCTAGAGATTTTAAAAATTAGCTCTTTATCTGATATGTCACTGTCAAAATTGTTTTACAAACTGTAGGTTCCCTTTTTACTCCTTTTATGATTTTTTTCTTTATCTTTCCATGTATTGTAAGCTTATTTTATTTATTTTTAAATGTTAATAGTTTTATTGACATAATTTACGTATCATACAGTTCAATATTTTAAACATATTAAAATAATTGTGCAATCATCATTACAATTTTAGAACATTAAATCCTTTCTTGTATTCATTATTATTAGCTCCCCATTTTTCCCCTTGCCCACCCAGCCATAACCCTGAGAAAATATTAATGCAATTACTGTCTCTATAGATTTACCTACCCTGGATTTCATATAGAGAATAATATATAAAAACAAAAAGAAAAAATATAACGCAACCAAACAGAAAAACTTCAGTTGAAAAGAAAACTAGATCAAATTTAAAATGGGTCAAAAGGGAGAACAAATGATAGCCTAACTATATCTGCATTAGTTTACTTGCCAATGCCCTCTGATAGCAAGATTATTCACATCTTTGGTTAACGATCAGAGAGGATTCACCCGAGGCTTAATCCAAGTGGGAAACCTGCAGTATTTTTCACAGACCACACCAGGAAGGTTTGGGTTTGGAAACCCTATTAGGCAAACTCTGCTTTACTCACTTGTAGGAGTTTTAAGGAACTGAAATATTCCTAGGGACTTAAAGTTGATAAAGTCTTTTGAAGTACATAAATGTCATATTTTAGAAGTCCCCTATTTTGTCTTCTGGAGTGTGGGTGTTTTTCATGATGTTCAGTGGTGTATTTGTATCTTATATTAGGGCCTTCATGTTTGCAACTTTTCACTGAGGCTGTTTATGATACTAGTGTTTATATTTAGGTCTTTAATTCATCTTGAATTCTCACATGATGTGAGAGAGGAGTCCTGTTTCATTCTTTTGCAAGTGGAGATCCAACTTTGCCAATATCATTTATTGAAAAGGCTATCTCTTCTCCACTTAATGTGTTTTAGACTTTTATCCAAAATCAGGTGAGATACCAGAAGCAGTAGCTGCTTGCTTGTATTTCAGGGTTCTCTGTTCTAATCCATTGGTCTATGTATCTATCATTGTACCAATACCAAGGGGGATGCTTCAAGTTTCAGTTTCTCCCATTTGGTGAGATGTTGGCTGTTGGCATTTCATATATTACCCTTAATATTTTGAGATATTTTTCTTCAATTTCTATTTTTCTGAGTATTTTAATCATGAGTGGGTTTATATTTTATCAAATGCCTTTCATGCATCAATTTGTAAGATTTGTAGTACTTATCCTTTGTTTTATTTATATGATGGACTACACTCATTATTTTCCAGATAGCGAACCACCTGTGCATAGCTGGTCTGAACCAGCTTTATCATGATTTATTGTTTTTTCATATTTCATTGAATTTTAATACCTAGGATTATGTAGAGAATTTTTACATGTATGTTCATAAGGGACTAATATCTTCAACATTAATTTTCTAAATTAGTCTGTATTAATTTAGGTAGATGGTATGTTTATAGAAAATTTTTCCACTTCTTCCAGGTTTTCAAGTTTGTTGGGGTAGTCTGTAATGTTCTATGCTGGTAAAGCCTTTGCCTGGTCTTAGTATCGGATTATGCATGCTTCATAAAATGAGTTCAGGAATTTGCCATCCGTTTCTATATATTGGGATAGTTTGTGTAAAATTTGTATCACCTCTTCTATGAATGCTTGGTAAAATTCCCTGGTCAAACCATCTGGTTCTGGACTATTCTTTAGTGAGCTGATCTAATTCTTATTTTTTTGTGGGTATCCTGAGGTTTTCTACATCAGTCTGGGGTAATTTAGATGAGTAGTGTGTTTCTAGAAATCTGTTCGTTTCTTCCAGGTTTTCACATTTACTGGAGTAGTGTTTCACAGTCACTCACTACTATTGAGCCAATGTCAATCATAGGCATCCTATAGGACAGGGTAGAATTGCCCTTGTGGGTTTTTGAGACTGTAAATCTTTAGAGGATTTGAAAGCCTCATATTTCTGTCACAGAAGAGCTGGTGATTTTGTACTGTTGTCCTTGAGATTAGCAGCCCAACATGTAACTTATTCTATAAACAGGGCTCCTCTTTCATAGTGTTGAGTTATTATACTATTTATTTCAGTTATAATATGATTTCTTTCATTTCTTATTTTAGAAAAAATCATTTTATTGGGGGCTCGTACAATTCTTACCACAATCCATACATACATCCATTGTGTCAAGCACATTTGTACATTCATTGCCCTCATCAGTCTCAAAACATTTCCTCTCCACTTAAGCCCCCGCATTAGGTCCTCATTTTTCCTTTCCCTCCCACTCCGCCCTCCCTCATGAACCCTTCATATTTCATAAATTATTATTATTTTGTCATATGTTACACTGTCTGGCTTCTCCCCCTGCCCTATTCTCTGCTGTCCATTTCCCAGGGAGGAGGCTATACGTAGATTCTTGTAATCGTTTCCCCCTTTTCAACCCACATTCCCTCCATTCTCCAGGCATCGCCACTCTCACCACTGGTCCTGAAGGGATCATCTTCCCTGGATTCCCTGTGTTTCCAGTTGATATCTGTACCAATGTACATCCTCTGATCTAGCCAGATTTGTAAAGTAGAATTGGGATCATGATAGTGGGGTGGTGGTGGAAGCATTTAAGAACTAGAGGAAAGTTTCATCGTTGTTACCCTGCACCCGGACTGGTTCATCTCCTCCCCACAGCCCTTCAGTAAGGGAGTGTCCAGTTGCCTACCGATTGTGCTTTGAGTCTCCACTCTGCACTCACCCTCATTTACAAAGCCCACATGGAAGAAGCACACCAGTCTGTCTGACCACGAGGTATAGAAGGGACCAGATATCCGACATAAAAGAACAAAAAATCATATCAGTCGGTGCCCACCTTCCCGATATGATCACTGAAGACAAAACGTGTGCATAAGCAAATGTGGTGAAGAAAGCTGCTGGTGGCCAGCTCTAAAAATAGATAGTGTCTGAGGTCTTAAAGGATTGAAGATAAACAAGTGGCCATCTAGCTCAGAAGCAACAAAGCTCACAGGGAAGAAGCACACCAGCCTGTGTGACCATGAGCTGTCGAAGGGATCAGGTATCAAGCATCAAGGAACAAAAAATCATTTCTTATTCTTAATATTTGCATATTATCCTTTTGCTTTGTTTAATTTGCCAGTGGTTTGTCAGCTTTATTAATCCTTTCCAAAATCTACATCTTGTCTTGTTGATTTTTCCATTGTTTTTCTGTTTTCTGACTCATTTATTGTTGCCTTAATATATATTATTCCTTTTCTTCTGGTGGTTGAAAGATAATATAGTTGCTCTTGCTTTAATTGTTGAAGAGGTATTAAGGTATTGATTTTGGTTCTCTCTTCTTTGATGATGGATGTGTTTTTGCTATAAATTTTCCCCTGAGTATAGATTTTTCTATGCTCTATAGGTTTGGCATTTATTTTCATTCTTGTTTATCTCAAGGAATTAAAATTTTTCATTCCTTATTTCTTCAATTACACAATAGATTTTAAACAAAATTTTGTTTTATTTCTATGTGTTCAATTTTTTCCCCTTTGCATTTCCTACTGTCGATTTCTAATTTTATAGTTTTGTGGTCTGAGTAAATGGTTTGTGATATCTTATTGTTTCTGTTTTTAATTTATTTAGTTTTACTTTGTGACTTAATCTATGGTCTGTTCTAGAGACTGTTGCATGTGCACAACTAAGCAATGTGTATTGTGGTGTTTGGTGTAATATTTTGTAGATGCCTAGGAGGTCTAGTTTACTAATTGTGCTATATTTATTGAGTTAATTTCTTGTTATTCTGTCCTTTGAACATGGTGCATTGTAGTCTCCTAGTATTTTTGTTGTTTGAAAACAGGTATTTGTGATGAAGAAGCCATTGGTCTTGCAAAATTCTGCTATATCATCTCTGACTTGTTTCGATTGCCAAGGACATGTTTTCCAACTACTGTTCCTACTTTTTTCATTCCAATTGCTAATAAATGTCAATGCATCTTGATTGCATGTTTAATCAGTTTCAGACTGAATAATAATAATTTTGAATAAATTTACATTGATTTAATTTCCTTGAATGTATATAGGTTTCTATGAGTTGGAACCAACTCAATAGCACCACACAACCACAACTATTTTTGTAGTATTGCCTATGACTCTCTTCAAATCTATAATAACTTGATTAATATACTTTGAGGGTATTTCACTGGGTGTGTATATGTTTATTGTGGATATGTCTTCTTGTTCTTTAATCTCTTTCATCGTCATTTAGTATCCTATTTTCTCTTTCGTAATGGATTTTGCCTTGAAGTCTATTCTATCAGAGATTAAAATTACCAGGCCTGCCTTTTTTGACTGTCATTAACTTGAGATGTTTTCCCCTCCTTTGATTTTTAGGCTAGTTGTGTCACTGTGTCTTAGGTGTGTTTCTTGTAAGCAGCATATTGAGGGGTTCTATTTTCTTATCCAGTCTACTACTCTCTGCCTGTTGACTGGTGCATTTACTTCATTTACATTCAATGTCATAATTGATATGTGCAGATTTATTGCTGACATTTTGTTGTTGTTTTTTTTTGTGTGTGTGGTTATTTGTTTCTTTGTTCTTCATATATTTCTGTGCTAAGTTTTGTTTGCTTGTAGGTTGTGGTAGTTGCATAATTTTGTGTCATCTTGAAGTTATAAAAGTGCAGGGGTGGAGTCTAGCCTGTCAATCAGGTCACAGACTGATGGTGCCTCCATATAGACATGACTTTCTCATACGGAGGGTCCTGGGAACCTTGCTCGTCTCTCTCTCTGCCTTCACTTTCCTGTTGATGAGTTATGGTGAAACCTTCAGGTGCCAAGGAGATACATCCACTGTGATTGGAGCCATAAGACTTTGCACCCACCTGCCTGTGATCTTCCAGCATTTTGCATCATTGCTTGTGGCTGCGTGAGCCTTAGTTGTTATTTTTATTATTTTCTGCCCATATTTACTATAGTCTGTCATCTCTTGAAAACTATTTTTCTTCCTCCCCATTTGCATGTTTTGTATCTACATTTTCCCATCTATATTCATATTGGTCTTTCTTACAGATTGGTATCTCTGATTCCCTATTTTCCATCTTGTAAGTATGTTTTACTTTTTAAACTGTTGTAATTGGGTTTATTTCTGCATGGTGATGTCTTATATGTTGATCTCAGGTTTCTATCTGTTGTTGTTTTGATGATGATTCTCTATTCAAGGAATTCCGCATATTATTTTTTGTAGAGGTATAATCTTGCTTTTACAAATCCTTTTCATTTCTCCTTATCTGAAATTGCCCTTTCTCGCACAAATTGAAGGAGTAGTTTTGTTGGATATAAATTTCTGGTTGACAAATATTTTCTTTTAGGATTTTCTATGCATTATTCCTTTGCCTGCTTGCTTATATGGTTGTTGATGAAAAACCTATGCTTCTTATTATTATTTTCCCTTTGTAGGTAATTTTTCATTTTTCTCAAGTTGCATTCAAAATCCTCTCTGTATTAGTCTGGGTAAACTAGAGAAACAAATCCATAGAAACTCATATGTGTATAAGAGAGAATTTTATATAAAGGTACATTAAGAAAGCATCCCAATCCAGTCGAGTCTAAGCCCCAAAGTCCAATATTAGTCCACATGTCTGATACCAATCTATAAAGTCCTTTTCAGACTCATAAAATGCATGCATTGATGCCGAACGCAGGAGTATCACAGGCCAGTGGGTGGGAAGTCTTCTGGGTCCAGTGGTGGTGTAAGCATCTCAGTGCTGGCAGGGGTCTCTATGTGGCTACCCTGGCTTCAGAGTTCTGGTTGCATTAGAATTGGTCCATGTGGCTTATCCAGCTACCAGGGTGTAGCACCATGTGTCTTGTCACTAGAGCGTCTCCCAGGAAATGAGCAGAGAGAGAGTCTCCAAGGGTGTGAGTCAAGACAGACAGAGTCTAGTATCGCTCGCCTCCAAGAAGGAAAATTCAGGAGTTCCCAGAATTCTCAGGAGAAGGCCATGCCCACACAGAGGCCTCATTGACTATGACCTGGTTGACAGACTAGCCCGTACCCCTTCACTCTTAATCCTCTCAAGTCCCAAATTGATCCAGATTATGTAACTACCACAAATGACCCTTTGTCAATTTGACACTTTCTCATAACTCTTTAGCCATATGTACTTTTCAAACAAATAATAATAAAGTAATATCTGTACCTAACAGGAAAAAATTAAACACATATAATTCGATATGTACCACCCTCATTTAAACATAGCAGTCTGTAAGTGAACAAAACAAAAATATCCTATGCCTAACAATTGCAGTTAAGTAACACCTACACCTTAATCCTATAATCCCATGGATATATTCCCCCACGTATGAAATTTTGTAAGTTCATGCCTTTCTTCAACCACTTCATGCCTTTATCCCCCCATTTTGGATAGCCAATTTCTATACTGCCCATTTATATCAACCCAGTTCTCTGAGAAAACTAACATATTCTTTGACATGAAGAATCTTCATTCCAGTTGGAACTCTGTGAAATCCGCATCCATAAACATAGTCAAATCAGGACAGGCCACCCATAATGTCAGTAGCAATATGCGCCAGTTAACAGGCTCAATAATCTTCTCTTCATCTGATTTGGTTCTAGTCAACTCAATGTGGCCTGCCTCACTTCATCTCACCAGGGTGTCTACGGGTTGCCTTGCCTTTAGACAATGGACTTGCCACAAATTCTCAACAACCCTAGCCCCCATGTGCTAGGTCATGAACTTCAAGACCAGTTAACCTGCTATCATCTTCTCCTCTAGTTCCCGTGAAACAGGTCCACGGGTTTCAGTGGCCAGACTCAACTCTCTATTGCTCGTCTATCTATTGTTGCATTTCTCCCACTTCTACTCAACAAGTGGATTCAGGGTGTCACCTAGCAAGCATTTCATCCCGCCCACAGAATCTCTGTAATGTTCAGTCCCAGAGAGGAGTTTTTTTCATGGTTTCAGATTTTCTCCAGCTACTGACACAAACCACTGGTTCAATATTCCAAACTCCAGAGAGTTCCTGTTTTACCTTTAATCTATCAATCTTGCCCTTAGGCAGATCTCTTGGAATGAAAATATCCTGAGTACTGGATGGGGCTTATCCTTTCAGAGCCTCTTTTGAAGGCGTGTCCTAAAGTCATCTAAAGGTCAGATTAATGGCTTGAGTCAAGTGGATTTACAAGCTCTCTACTTTCATACTTCCCCAAATCATTTCTATAAATCTCAATATCCACAATATTAAACAGAAGAAATCAGTATAAATAAAGTAAAATCATATTCTAAACTCAATTCTTAAAACAGTCAAGTTCAATCCTCATCTAGCTTATCTAAATTCTTATCTCAACTATTCTATTGATAAAAAGTATGGGACTAGGTTTCTGGCTGAATCACACCACTCAGGCTTTCTGTCAGCCATTTTGACCTTTTGTCAGCCATTTTCCCTAAGCAGCACAGTTTCTGAGAAATTCAAACAGCGATTTCTACCCCTGAGCTCATAATATACATTAACAACATCCAGTTTTTGCCATTTCACACAGGGATAACCAAAGACTATACCAAGCAAAATAATCAAAACTTTAATTTCCCATATTCTTTCCAGAAAACAACCCAGTAAACCGCATGGACTTACCTAACTTTTGACTAGCAAAAGAAGAAACGCTACCATGAGGGAGAGGTCAATCAAACATCTACTCTCCATCTATGATTTTTACCTCTAGTACCCCACTCCCAAGGCACCATAATGTGTTAGTCCAGGTAGACTAGAGAAACAAATCCAAAGAAACTCATATGTGTATATGTCAAATTGACACCAGATTATGTAATTATCACACTCTCTTTGGCTTTGATATTGGAAAATCGACTATGTTATCTTGATGCTTTTATTTTGGGGTCTATCCTGCTAGGAGTTAGTTTAATTTCTTGAGTGGTTATTCACTCCACTTTATAGTGCAAGGGAGTTTTTACCCCTAGGATTTATTTTATTATTGCATCTGTGGATTTTTCCTGTTGCTCGTTCTTGTTCCGGAATCCCAGTGAGATGTATGTAGTTCCTCCTTATATTGTCCCACATAATTCTTATATTTTATTCAGATTTTTTTCCCCTTTTATTAATTGTTCTTATAAATAGGAACTGAGAGATATATCTTCAAACTCATTAATTTGGCTTTCTATTACTCCAATTCTAGGGCTTTGTTCTTTTAAAATGTAATCTAATGTCATTATTAATCTCAATTTTTAAATGTAATGCTTCTAATATTTCATTTATTCTTTCCATAGATCTCTCGAACTTTTTCTCCATCTATTGAAAGTACTTGAATCTCGTTTTTCTGAATTATTCCTAGTAGTTCCAATGTCTTCCCTTTGTCAGAAAGGTCCTTTGGATTTGTATATTGGTCACATGCTTGTGTCAGATTTTTCTGATTCCTCATATGGACTGTAATTGACTGTTGTCTCTTAGACATGCTGCAGCTATTATGGTGGCAAGGTGACTGAATCATGTGAGCACTGGTGACTCCATCAAGTGGTGCAAGAATACAAACAAGAAAAAAAAAAAAAGAAACAATGTACATAGTGCTGTATGGGCAGATCTACCCTCAGTTTCAGATGTCTGTGAGCATGTTAGTAGTTGTTATTCCTTTCAGAGAATGCCACATGTTTAGAAAGATGGGGGGGCAGGGAAAGCCTAATGCAGCTGTTATCCTTAGGTCATATCTTGTGAGCATTTGTGAGCCTACCCTTCCCTGGTTGAAAGCCTTACTGGCTCCTTGAGCAATAAAATATAAAATGATAAAAGGAAAATGTCCAACATTGACTCTGTAACTACTGTACATTTGTGTAAACGTGGGCCATATCTGATTGTTTTAGCCCTTGCTCTTCCTCACTCCTTGTTCTGTAGCAGGCTCTACTTATTCTGCCCAAACACAAGATTTCTGAGTTATGGAAAAGCCTCTTAAACTGTGGCCCATAACCCCACATGGGGTTATGAATTATTTGATATAAATCGTGTTGGAAAAGAGACATGGATGACACTGAAAGAGTGGTTTGGGATCTTGAAGGAGCAAAGAGATGCTCTTATGTTCAACAAAGTATGAAACTGCTTTGTAACTGTGAGATAGATTTCCTGTCAAAGGAACGTTTGACTTAAAACTATTTGAAAAATTGTTTGGAGCTCTCTCGCTCACTCCCGCCCTCTCATCCCCCACCTCCACATGCACCACCAAGAGGAGCTGAGTAGCCTCAGCATGCCTGGAAGGATGATAAGGAGACAGAGGAAACCACTGGTCCTCTCTGGATCCTTTCTTCACTCAGCCTACAAGTCCAGACTGACACACCCCCTGTGTGTCTCCTTCTGAAAATAATCTGACCTACGTGGTGCATTTAAGGACATAAAAAAAATCCTACTCCTGAACATAGGAACATAGTTTCCCTGACTGCCTTCCTATGCTGACAGCATGCCCATCCCTTCACAGAAAGTGTGGCAGTTACATCATCTGTTGTCAATTTGAGACTAAAGAGTGAAGGGGTGGAGTTTAGCTTGTCAATCAGTTCGCAGCTTGATGATCTCATTTGGAGGCGCTAAGGAGATAAATAGCTCACTGGAGGTGGGACACATACTCACTCCCTGAGAGGCATTACTGACAATGAGCCTGATGGAAACTTTTAAAACTTGTTAAATTAAATGATACACTAAACAAAAATATGCATGTTTATGCCATACACAATTACAAAAGTGATGAGAGACATATTATAACATTTTGTATACCTCTAATTTATCTTATGCTATTAAGCTCAGGGCTTCATGGGGAGAAAAGGTTACTCAACCTGTAGTAGCTGGATAATTTTATGTCAGCTTGAAGATGTATAATATGTAGGGGTGGAATCCAACCTGTCAATCAGGTCACAGCCCAATGGTGCCTCCTTGTGGGTGTGACCTTCTCAGAAAGAGGGCACAGGGAACATCCCCCACTCTCCCTCTGCCTTGACCTTCCTGCTTGCTGACCCTGAGAGCCTGCCAGAGTCCTGTGATGTTTTCCACCAATTTTGAATAGAGATGACTTTGCCCCCAATATCCTGTGACATTCCTGCATTCTGCATTATTGTATGTGGCTGCATGAGTCTGAAGCAGTACTTATGAACTATTATGGACTTGAGTTGGCTGGGGATACTCTCTTGATATATAATTACTTCTTAATATAAAGCTCTTTCTTACACATATATGAGTGTCACTGGATTTATTTCTCTAGTGAACCCGGCCTAACACAGCACCCCTCAAAGGAGTACAAACTAATATCCTGTTTTGTTAAGATACTACTGAGTCCTTGGATAGTTAGTGGTATGGTATAAATTACAGTTAACTGCCAAAATTCTGCAGAACATTCCAACTATGAATTATAAGTTTGGTCACATTGAAGCACAAGCTTTTGGTTTACTATAATGTTGAAACCTCTAAGTAGGCATTAGTTACTCCAGAATATATTATTATTATTATTGATTTTTCATGTAACAAAACTTTTAAGTTATAGTTCCTGCTTTCCCTGCATTATATATTAGATTTGATTGTTGTCTTTCAAGCTCCTTGGGTTACTTACTGGTTTATTAAGAAGCTAGCCTGAAAAGCTATCAACATTTTCATGCTTATACCAAAGAATCAAATATGATTCTAAACAGCTGAGATTTTGACACCACTTCTATTTATACAGGATTATGGGAAGCCAGTCACAGAATTTGAAAATAAACACCAGTTTCTTCTATGATTTTATTGAGGCCAAGGGCCCATTGCAAAACATCTTTGCAAGTCTAAAGCCTTATAGCTGATCGAGAAATGATACTTTGTAGACTAGTTTGAAGGTAGCTTATTTCAAAGCAAGGGAAGAACAACTGAAAGTGATTTAGCATTTCAGAACAACTTGTGGAAATATTCTGTGTCCACAGAGAAGAAGCACACGAGCCTGTGCAAACACGACGTGCTGAAGGGAACAAGCAGCAGACACCAAATAACAAAAACCATCATTGTGTGACCACCTT
>NW_022103940.1:3149534-3192324 GCF_000313985.2 Echinops telfairi | reverse complement strand
ACAATTGATCTATGTATTGTGATGAATTGAATGAGCCCCAATAAATTGATTAAAAAAATAAATAAAAATATTAGTGCAAAAAAAAATTCTGTAAAGGTGGTTTGGCTAAGTGGCCGTGTCAATTGAGAGCTTCTAGACATATGTTTGTGAGAACAGGAGTTAAGATCTGGCACTGAAGAGATATTTTAATGAAAAAAAAAGAAATTGAAGATATATACATTTCACTAACACAAGCTTTTGAAAGTTATATAGGGTATATATATATATATCCATAAATTATTACTGAAAAAGGAGCAGGTGACAGGGAAAATTTTATATCATTAATCTGACACGAGAAGGGGAAATGTCTTGCATGACCTAATTAATTTTAGTATTTCCCTACAAATTATGCTGAGATAAGCAAATAAAAATTATCTAAATTCTTAATATCCTTAAATATTTATTTTATTTTTTTCTTCAAATATATGATGGCATAAAGAGATAGAAAAAATAGACAGTCTTATAATTTAGAAGACCATAGAAAACCAATAAGAATTTATATTGTTGGAAGGAAGTAGTTATCATTATTTCAGAGAAAACATGAAGCACCAGCATTTCCAAAATTACATATGACACAATATTATTTCTAAAGATATTGAGGAAATGGTATGGAGTCCACCTTTGACCTCCTCCAGCAAAATAAGAAAGAAGAGAAAGAAAAGTCGGTATCTGTTCAAGGCTAATTCCTATAAGACAGAGGTCAGACCTTTCTCCAACCTCTATGCTTTATCCTATTCTAATAACACTGTCCCGCCCATGGCTCTTTAATTCTAGGTAACTAAGGTGCAATAACCACTACACTCTCTGTTACCACCTGATGCACAAAGATAGATTAAAATAATAAACAATGCAATGTCTCAGATCCAACAGTCAATTTCTGTTCATATAAAGAGTCAAGATAGAATTACACAAATGAATGCCCAATGAGCAAAGTTAAAGGGCCCTCTTGAGGAATAAAAGGCATTGGAAATAATGGAAAAGGAATTTGGAACAATATTATTTTGGTAGTTTCAATAAATGTAGAGAAATATTGAAAGCTATGTCAGAAAAAAACAAAGAAAGCTATAGAAGACTCAGGAAAACACTAGAACAATACCAAAATCAATGAAACAATACTAAGTTATTAGAATTAGACAATACTTTGAAAGATCAAAGCAACAGAATTAAAATAGTGAAAAGTCAAATTAATGATGTTGAAGACAAATCTTTCAATAGAAATTTAGAGGAAAAGCAACAAATAAAAAGAGCAAATATTAGAAGAAATCTAAGAATTATTCAGGGAAGTATCTAGAGAAAATATTGTGTGCATCACTGGCATTCCAGAACAGGCAGAAAGAAAAAAAACACAAAGAAAATAAACCAAGAATCACTGGAAGAAACCTTACCTAACATAGGAAAAGAGGAGAAATGAATCATTCAAGAAGCTGTAAGAATAACATAGACACCAAAATAAAATGACTACAACATATCACAGTCAAACTTTCCAATATCCAGGACAAGAAAAGAATCCAGTAAGGTATTCAAGAAAAATGAAAAGTTACCAACAAAGGTGAACCAAAAAAAAAAAAAGCTCAGATTTTTCAGTATAAACCATGCAAGGCAAAAGGCAATGGAATAACATATATAAATCTCTGAAAGAAAGAAAAAACAGCCAAAACTTGTATATGCAACAAACTATCCTTCATATATGATGGAGAAATAAAGGCACCTCCAAATAAGGACAAATGGAAAGGATTTTTAAAAACAAGATCACATTTAGAAAAATTACTAAGGTGAGTTTTTTGGACAGATTACTAAGGTGAGTTTTTTGGACAGATAATCAACAACTATTGTCATCATCCTGAGATCAACACATAACACATAACCAAACAGGAATCAAACCAATTACACCAGTACTCAAATTACAACAAAATGACAAGATTGAAAACAGGAGGCCAGATATTCCGTCTTCACTGAAGATAATCATAAAGTAATAGAGGGAATAATGTAGATACAAACCATTGTAATGAAGACGAAGTCAATTAATTGACAAGGTAACCTCAAAGACAACCTCATCCAAATTTAAATATATCTATATATATGAAAGCTTAAGTATGAAGACCAATGAACAAAGAAATAACAGCTAAGAAAAAAATGACAAGAAAACAAACAGACAATAGGAACTCAGCACAGAAAATTAAAAGGAACAAGGAAATCTGTAAGACCACGAAGAAATAAAAAACCACAGCAAATGACAGTAATATATTCATGTATATAAATAACAATAGTTCATGTAATAAATTAAAGCCATCAGTGAAAAGGCAAGGAGTAGCATAATGGACAAGAAAACAGGATTCATAAGTCTGCTTCTTACAAGAAACCCCCTTCGACATTAAGACAAAAATAGAATGAAAATTAAAGGATGGGGGGGGGGGAACAAGCTAATCACAATTGTAAAAACAAAAACAGAGTAGCCATAGTAATTTCTGATAAAATGGAATTCAAAGCAAATCCTTCATGAGAGACAAAGAAGGGAATTATAATGATTAAAGGTACAATTGAATGAGAATACATAAGCATAATATACTCAAGTATCCAATGGAAGATCATCAAAATACATTAATCAAACTCTTATACAGTTGAAGAGAAAAATACTACAATAAAAGTAGGAGACTTCAATACCCACTCTAAAGGAAGGTCACAACAATGAGGGGAAAAAAACTTAGGTACTCTATTATTAAGAATACGTTTCAGAGTCTCTTCTGATATCTACTTTGTTATTTTCTGTCTTTTCACTGACCTTTTGTTTTCCTCATGAATGATGGTCTTGATGACTTCCCACAACTCATCAAGTCTTCTGTCATTAGTGCTCAATGCATCAAAACTGTTCTTGAGATGTTCTTGAAATTCAGGTGGGATAGACTCAACCTCTTGATTAGTTCTCATGGACTTGTTTTAATTTTTTAACCCTCAACCTGAACTTACATATGAGCAGTTGGTGATCTGTTTCACACTCAGCTACTGGCCGAGTTTAGCTGCTGATATTGTGTCAGAATCCAGTTCCAGGAGGGAGGGTTGAATTGGATACCTGAAGGATGTATGGAGTCTGCAAACACAGACGATACACGAGAGATGTTCTGGTGGAAGCAATCTCTGCTGAGTTCTTCCAAACAGCTTTATTTATACCATAAAGTTTTGCAGACCACTACATAAAAACAATGCTTTCTGATTAACTCCAAAATCACCCATACTGTTTCCACTAAAACCTGATAAAAGACCATTATAAGGTCTGTACTTTTTTCTATCACTTTCTGTCCTCTTCCTGGTTCTTTCCCCCTGTACTGTTTGTCTTATACGTCACATACTATTCTTGATTGAGATGTTCAGAAAATTTGGTTAGGCTCATATCCTACTCACTGCCCTATTTTTTGCTCACAATGTTTCTTTCCTGGTTGACTAACTTAACATAATGAAACTACCTCATGTGCTACTACTTCAAAGTCTAATATCTACAAGCAGAGTTAAATGCTTCGCAGAGTTAAATATTTTCCTTTACAAACTTTCCCATGGTAACTGTTCCATTGTCTACCTTTGTCTCTTTTATTTTTATACTCCTGAGGCACCATGGGGAGCCAAACTGTCTGATTCTTTGCCAAAGACTTAATGTTTCCCCTTTTACATGTTTTCTATTAATGTTAACCATTCTTTCTCCTTCGATGTAAGCCCCTGTCCAAGGTAAAGGGGCATCAGTTGGGGGAGGCAGTCTATAAGGTCCTCTATATCAGGGAGACCAAAAGAGTCCCCCACTACCTAACCTGAATGGAATCCAGGGTTTTTTGGTGGGTTTCATTTTCTTCTCTGACCTCAACTTTTGGTTTTCTTCCTCACTCATTTCCCATATATCCTTCTCAAAATCCCCAAAGATGTCTCGCTGTCTAAGCCTCTCCAGTGCCTCAGTTAAGGAAAGCCCCGTCATATTGAAGCAAGTTTTAGATCTGGTTTCATTCGTACTTCTCAAGACTGCCCTCACATCCACTCCAGGTGAGGTAAACATGACAATGCACAAAATTCTCAAGAATGGGTGTAACAACAGTAAATATTTAAGGGATGTTGGAATCCCTCCGTGGGAAGCTCTGCTCTGCAGATGCTTCTTCCACCAGGCTGTAGCTTTGCTAGACAGCATGGCTGGGATGGCTTCCAACAATATTGAGCTTCTCCACATCCATTTGACAGATGTATTCAATTTCATTTCTGTGTATTCCATCTGGAGAAGTCCATGTTGCCTTTTGTGTTGTTGAAATAAGGTATTTACTATGAAGAAATGATTGGTCTTACAAAATTCTGTCATGTGATCTCCAGCTTCATTTCTATCACCAAGTCCATAACATTGTAATTATTCAAAACATCCAGTCATAGTTTTATATCAGCATTCAGAATTATCTATTGGTTTGATCAGAAGCCTTATGATAGTTATGACAATGATATAATCAGGAATTTTGCATAATTCAAGATAAATTTTTATGTCACAACAAACAATGATTTATGGTCCAGCAATGGTTTGCTGAAGCAATGAATTAAAATTGAATATAAAATACAGTCTTATAGTAGGCAAATTGGAAAATATTGGGTATATTTTAATCAATTGGATGGCAGTGGCTTAAATTTTAGTTTTATTTGGCATTGAGCAACAAAGACTGCAGGAGAACCAATCTTTCTTTTGTTTGTCAAAGAAGCAGCATATGGTATTCTTGGTGGTACAATGGTTAAACACTCATCTCCTTACCAAAATATTTGCTGTTTGAACACATTAGAAGCTCTGTGAAAGAAAATCTGGTGGTTTGCTCCTGTGAAGATTTACAAGGTAGAAATCTTTTGTGGTTGTTCTACTCTTGTCCTATAGCACGGTTGTGGTTGAGAACAAATTCAGTGACACAATAACAAATATAAATCTTTTGAAAAATTAAAAAGTTAAAAAATGTTAAAAAAGTTAAAAAATGTTAAAAAAAAAAACCACACAGATTTTTGTGTGATTTTTTACACTCCATGATCATTTCATTGCAATTTCATTGGTATCTTTATTTTTTCCCCTCATAACATCAAACAATACTTTTGGCTTTACAAAAAGTGTATTAGTGGCTATAAGTATAGAAAAGGACTTCCAATATAGAGTATTATCTTTATTTGGTGTAGAATATATAGCTTACTGTGACCAAAACCACCAGTTGCTTTCGTGTAAGTGCTTACTATTTGCGATGAGAATATTTATCTTGCTGTTGCAGCCTCTTCAAATAAAATAATTTTAGAAATAGTGATATGACCTTTCCTTCATCCCAAACCTTTCATCATAGAATTTCAAATATTTCAATTATTCAAAGTTTCAATTCCAATTGATATTTGGAGATCAATTTCTGACTGCTGAAATATTCCTTCAATGCACGACCTTGAATGACTTTAAAATGCAAGTCTATGGATAAAAAAGATGTTTTCTTTATTGGTATAATTGCTCTACCCTGCTCTTTAAGAGTATTATATTAGAAGCTATGTTCAGTTACATCTTGAGAAATATAAGTGTGGAATCAAAGAATAATTAGGAAATATATATGGGTGACAGTCAAGGCAATTTTTTGATTCAAGATTATAGAACAGAAATCTATGTCTGAGTTTGTGCATTGCTTTCATGGAAACAAGTTTCATCATGCTGCAGTGAGGCAGGTAATATTGGTAAATAAACCTTGGACATGAATTTTGAATTTGGTTGTTATGCTAAGTTCCTTCATTTCCATTGTTTGTGTGTGTGTGTGTGTGTGTGTATGTGAAATATGTTGAATCATGTTGCACAAATATATGTATGCATACCATTATTATAAAATCAATATATTTTATTCCATGTAAGATTTGTATTATTCATAGACACTAGAAAATAATTTGGTATTCTCCCTCTTTGTCATAAGTTGAATATCTTTAGATAATTCTTTTTTTAAAATACTTTTATTGGGGGCTCTTACATCTCTTATCACAATCCATACATTCATCCAGTGTGTCAAGCACATTTACACATATGCTGCCATCATCATTTTCAAAGCATTCTCTTCCCACTTGAGCCCCTGATATCAGCCCCCGTTTCTTCCCCATCTCTCCCCCACCCTCCCTTTCTCATGAACCCTTGATAAGTTATAGATTATTATTGCCGTATCTTACTGTAGCCCCTCACCCATTTTTCCGTTATTTGTCTCCCTGAGAGGGGGTTATAGATCGATCCTTGTGATCAATTCCCCCTTTCTCCCTCCACCCTCAACTAATCCTCCTGGTATGTCTACTCTCATTGTTGGCTTTGAGGGGTTTATCCTGGATTCCCTGTGTTGCAGGCTCTTATCTGTAGCAGTGTGCATGTTTTGGTCTAATCCGATCTGTAAGGTAGAATTGAGGTCATGATAGTGGGGTGAAGGAAGCACCAAAGAACTTTAGGAAAGTTGTGTGTTTCATCAGAGATAATTCTTAACTCTGAGTAGAATGTACTTTAAAAAAGAAGAAGAAAAGATGTTAGGGCATAAATTAACTTTGGATATTCTGCTGCAGCTCTGAAATTGAGACTGAGAAACTATAGAAATATTGTTTTTTTGTAAGTGACTCTTGTGTACATGGGATTGTGTTCCACCATCTAAAGCAGATATTCACATCTATAAGGCAGAACGTTCAAAGTGCCTTTTCCAGAAATATGTTATTCAAAGTACTCAGATAATCTGCCTTAGCAGCACTTGAGAGATTTTTAGAAATGTTGAGCCCAAACCCTACACTAGACCTCATGAATATGAAACTGCATTTAAACAAGACCCAAATTATTTCTAAGCACATGAAAATTTGAGAAATATTGAAAAGATAAACTGATATAAATATTTGAAATTAATAAATAATGTCAGTCTTTCATTATAGGAAACTAGCAAAGACACTTTCTCACTGTAGAGACAGAATTTCTCCTTCTTGTATACAAACTCTAGATATATAATTGATCAATGAACCATCTCTTTATCCATATCCTAAATTCATTTTGATATCTCCATTCTTAAAGTTTCTCCATCTCACTTTCTAAGACACAGTCAAAGCGCTTTAAAATGCATTGTGGTATCCTTTGACCACATGACTTTGGGTCTACAGCTAAATAGCTTTAGAATCTATACTGGTACAAGAGCACTCTGGTGTGATTTTGCTGAAGGTAACAGAAAAAAAGTTTCTCTACCATTAGACTCCACAGGGCGTATCAAAGGTTCTGGAGAGCTAGAGCAGAATCAACCATCATGATCTGAAAGAATTATTTCCTGTACACTTTCCTATCATTTTCTCTTTTTGCATGGGAGACTTAGTTTGCTCCACTTGTATTATAATATACATTGAATGTGAATAATGGGTCCAATATTTCAAAATTTAAATGACCTGTATGTCGAAGGAAATTTATCACCAGTATTAAATAACAGTTTTTAAAAATTAATGTATGTTTCCTGGACCAAAGCTCATTGTAGCTATTTGATTAAATTTGTATATTGTGTGTTCTACCTCCCTGTTTTCTAAAGTCTCTGTAGTAGTTACATAATCTGGTGTCAAGTTGAGACTATTAAGAGTGAAGTAGTAGCGTTTAGCCTGTCAATGAGGGCACAGGCAATGAGGCTACTGTGTGGGCATTGCCTTCACATGAGGATTCTGGGAAGTCTTGTCTTCCTTCCTGGAGGTGGGACACACACACTCTTTGGCTCATCTTCCTGTTGACAAGCCACATGGAGCTACACAGAAAGAGCCAGAGCCTTGGAACTGGAGGAGCCACATGGAAACCCATGAAAGCGCTCAGATGCTTCCACCACCACTGGATCCACAAGACTTTCCACCCACTGGCCTGTGATTTTCCTGCATTCTGCACCATTGCATGTGTCCTGTGAGTCTGAAGAGGAATTTACATACTGGTATCAGACAAATGGGTTGATATCAGACTTATGAACTTGAACTTGACTGGGATGGGAAGTTTTCTTAATATACAATTACTCTTTGATATTATGTTCTCTATTGCATGCATGTGTTTCTCTGGATTTGTTTCTCTAGTCTACGCAGACTAACCCAGCCTCATATCAAAATGTGTGATTACATTTAAGGAGAGTAATAGATTCATTAAATAAGCTAATACTAGTATAAATTGAAACTTTTCCTGTGTTTATTGCACCAATATAAATCTTAACCTAATAGAATTTTGTTTCAATGCAGATGTACATATATCAAAGTTTGATGGTTATTGCTTTAAAAGAGGAAACTAAGCACTTAAATTTGAGCAATATAAGCAAATAAAAATATAACTCCAATCTAAAGAAGAGTTATGTCATCCAAAGGAAACTGAAGAACACTAATTTGCATTTCAGTAATCTGTAATAGGGGTTATGAGGGGTCAATTGGGTTTCATGTGTGACTATTTTAAGTTTCTATATGATGCACCTCAGTTAATTGTCTGTGGCTTCATAAAAAAGAGTTGTTATCATTGCAGCATGACTATAGAAAGCAATAAAGTTCTTTCTATGCAGCTGAAGTATGAAATGCATAACTGATCTTAGCACTTAGAAGTAGCTCACTGGTCTTCATGCAGATTTTCTACTGGCATAAATTACAATTTTATAAAAAAAATTTATTAGCTTAACTAATGCTTTTCTATTGGACATGCAGTGTTTTGTAAAGTCCTAGAAATGACCAGGCTTTTGAATTTATATTTCATTAAAAGGTAAGTCTACCCTTGAAATGCCTTGGGAATTTTAGTACTGCTGTAAAGAACCAACTTAAAAGAACTATTGTTATAATGACTTCAGTTCTTATGGAAAACATTTCTTCTCCTATCTAGGCTTGCCGCAGAACTTGAAGAACACCTATAAATTATTCATCATTTATTGTCTACTATGGTCAGAATGTTTAAATTTATAGGGGAAAAATGGTATATAAACCTTTGTTTTTGTCTTCAGGAAATTCACAAATCAAACAATAAATTTATAATTACTGTATAAATATCACACATTGTTATCTAGAAATAAATACACATCTTAAATCATATGCATTGAAGGGAGGCTTGTACAAAAATATTACTGGAATTAATGGAAGGCTTAAGAAAGGTGGCAGGTACAAAATCAACACCCAATAACAAGTAGGCTTACTCTATACAAACAAGATAGTTTCAGAAGATGAAAAGAAGAAATGAAGACAATTTACAATATTCCCTCAAAGGCTGAAATGCATAGGAATAAACCGAACCAGGGATGTAGAAGACTTATACATGTGAAACTATAAGCACTACAGCAATAAATTAAAACCGATCTGCATAAATGGAAAAACATTCCATGCTCATGAATTGGAAGAATTAATATTTTGAAAATGTCAATATTATGGAGACAGAGCATGGGAGCGAAAGTGGAGATTTGGACAGAGCAAACAGAGGCTGTGCAATATCTTAGAACTACATAACACAGAAACCCTTGTTACCAGCAGCAAAAGTTCCTCAGTGACTCGTGGGAATTTTCCCAATGATCTCTTGCATGTATGAATACTTTTAAATGCCTCTGTTTTACAGTGGGTGTGGAGCAAAACACCAGAATGATCCATGCTGGGTGGTAAGGCTTTATCTTCTTCCCGGGATACTCTCAATAAAATTCTCTTGTGGAAAACCCATTTTGTGCCTCTCAAAGTAAACCCTTATTTGGGGGAAGGCAAGAGCCTGAAACTTAGATAACCTTTCTGGTTAAATAGCCAGGAGAAGGGGGGTGCTAGGCACACCAAGGCTGTTCCTCAGAGCAGAGATGATTGGAATCTTATGCAAAGAAGATGAACAGCCACCAGAATCCCTTGCAATTCTGCATGTTCTCATTCTCTGCAGTAAGAATCTAATCAAGTCACAGAGGTGAGCGAAGCCTCCTTAGAGAATTTTGTCTCTCTCTGTTGATTTGAAGCCCTGTCCATCTGTCTGTTGAATAGGAATTGAAATTCCCCCTAGCCAACCTCCCGTAAGGTCTGAATGCACTGTTGCAAGAGGATTCTCTGTCCAGTTGTGAAATTCTGCACGGTTTCTGTGAAGCTTGGCACACTTTTCTGAAATAGCGTGTACTCCTTTGGGACTGTAAAACCTGAAACATGTCCGGTCCTTCATGAAAAAACAACAACACTTGGATCACAAAATGGGCTTCAACATGAATTCTTTCATCATGTGAAGCCAAGAACCGAGATATTACCCACTCGAGAAACTTTACAGATGCAATATGTGGATCTGACTTTAAAGGATGGCTTCCTCCAGGATACGCGACACATGCAATAGCAATAGTTTCCATTTTGGAACTCCCTTGTGACTAAAACAAAGCAAAACAACACAGAAATATTTTCCAGATTCCTCCTTTTCCTGTTAACAAATCCCTTTATGAGATTTTAATAGGACAGTCCTTCTCAAGAGTGCTATTTGTTTTAATTGGTATAATAAGGCCTTCTAAAACAAAATATTGGTAAAATATAAATTTTACTTCTGGATAATTAGATGAAGTGTACACATGCTTATGAATCAAACGGATTTACTATTATAAAAAGATAAAATTGGGTGTCCCGTACAGCCATGGCCGCTGCTGCCATGGGGGGCCAGCATCCCAGGGACCAGTTGCTCCAGAATGACAATGCGGAGAAGACTGAGGAGGAATTAGAGGAGGATTAAGACAAGGAGCTAGATGAGACCCTGTCAGAGAGACTCCTGGGGTCTGATGGAGATGTTCCTGGAAAGAGTCCGGTCCGCAGCCCTAGCCACTTTTGATTTTTCTTTTTGTGGCTCAAAAAATGTACAGGTTTTCAAAAAAAATGTACAGCCTTACGGATCGGGACCACTTTCTTTATGATTCTGGTTCTCCCTGTTGTCTTCGAGACCGAGAAGTTGCAGATGGAGCAACAGCAGCATCTCCAACCACCACTGCAGATACTCCGAGTGCCCCATAGAGGACTGCCAGGGCCTCTACCTTCACTGCCTGCGAAGGTCTAGAGCCTTCACCTGTATTGAGTTTAGTGGGAGAAGTTTGAATTTCAATTGTTACAACTGCTGATTTGGGGAGGGTTTTTTGTTTCTTTTTTTTTTTTAGGTCAGTCTTTGACACATTCATCTGTCTGGAACTGGTGAGAGAATCCCTCTGCCCTACAGATATTCCCACCTTGCACCTACCTGTGCCCTCCACTCCCTCAGGATCGCTCTTCTGTCTGCACACCCAAGAGTGTAGCACCCCTCACTAAATTGCTCCCAAGTTATCCTGAACAACTACCCCCCTCACTCTTCCATTGTGAGGTCAGCCCTCAGACCCTGGGAGGAATGAACCCCAGCGTTGGTGACTTGTGCTGTTTCAGAGTGGATATGTTGGGGAGGGACACACACAATATGCAAGAGGCCCAATGCTTTACAGTGGTGTGGCATAAAACCCCCACTGTGTACCCATGTGTTGGGAGGAGCTGGTTCCTCTGCCTTCTGGCCGATAATGCTGTATTGTGTATATTAAAATAATGGCAGCCATCACTTTTTGTATTTAAGTATTAAAAACGATTCTGACTGAAAAAAAGAAATAAAATTATATATGTGTGTGTGTATATAACAACTTTCCTATCAAGGTCTCTATGTTATCTGCTAATGTCAAAATGAGTTAGCAAGTGTTTGCTAAAATTGGAAGTTCACATTCCTTTTCAAGAAAAAGAGTTGTCTACCTTCAGGTCTGCATTTTTTATCCTTAAAGGGTTACTTTAAGAACTGTTTAAAACAATGAGCCTTTTGTTTGTTTTTGTAACATTGGTTAGAATTTGATAAGAGTCTAAGAAAAAGGCAACTTACATCTCTAAAGGCTTTAAAGGTCAGAGGCTAATTAGCATAAGAAGACACTTCCTTAACATTTGTCCGAAACTCAGGCCAAAGTTGAAAACCCTGTTTGTTGATGGAGTCCTGGGGGCTGGTGGTTTTGCTTTAGGTTAACTCTGGGACCGCCAGCTGTTCCTGGAGAAGAGACCAGAGTTTCTTCTCCAGTGGGAGCTGTAGTTTCAGAAACCCACAGGGGCAGTCCTTCCCTGTCCTGGAGTGTTGCTGGAAATTGGAATTGACTCAATGGCAGTGGGTTTGATTTTTAGAAACCTAAAGTTCTACATCATGACTAGTTTATTATAATGAAAATCAGTTTATCTAAATATTAATTATCATATTAAGTACAATAGGTCAGTAATCTGAGAAAACATTCCTAGTAGATCACTCCCACAATTTCTCAGTTGTGCAACTAATAAACAATGATGGAAAGTTTAATAATTTAAGTCTAATATTATATTTGAAACTTTTAAGCATTGTGTATATCATATTTTCTTTTGAAGTGATCATCCTTCTGACTTTTAATTAACTTTGTTCAACTTAGTACTAGTTTGCGAGTTTCCACCTTCGGTCTTTCAAAATAGATATGTACCTATGTATACATTTTCCTATAATTTAACCTTAATCATGTTAAGCTTTGTTATCTACAGATAAGCCTTTGCTTTGGAGGTGACACACTAGGATATTTAACAACACTTTTCCGCAAAAATGAATTTATAAAAAATCAGAGCCCACCAGGCTAAATCAAGATTTCTGGACCTCTGATAGGTGATGGAGCACATGAATTACAGCTAATCCAAATTGTCAGAGATAGAAAGTAGTCAATAGAGGCTCAATGTATCTTTTAAGGTTCTTTATGTGGGAATAATATGGCCAATTTTAAGGGTAGCTCTGTATGGAAGTAACTACTCAAAAGGGGGCTGGCTGTAATTTAATCTCTTCAGATCTGGAGCAAAACTGTTATCCCCAGAACACTGTAGAAATCTAACCATAAGGTTACTGTCTCTTTAAAATATCAGCAAGGAGGCCTGCGGGTGTAGTGGGCTGCTACTTGAAAGGGTCTGTGGGACAGAGGCGAGGCTTTCTGCCTTCATGGCAACTTGCAGGTCTGCCTGGTCCTATAGTGTTACTGTGAGCTAAAATATACTTGGTGACAGTAGCAAGAAGCTATTACAAAGGATGCTGAATTACTTATCAGGCCACATTTCACCAAAAGTTTGAGATAAAAAGAGCCAAGGTGAAATTTTACTTTATAGATCTTATGAAAATTTGCCAACCCTCAAATAAACATTTTTACTGTGTTGTCACTTTTTTAAAAATCCTAGAAGCTGTACAAAAGGTCTTTTGGCCTCTTTACTGATTTCCTTACCTCCAGGGAATTTAGCAGTAGTCCAGAGCTAAAGCTTTCAGCTGTGAGGAGCTATTAAAACAGTTTACTGGGAGTTAGACATAACGCAGCCTCGCCAGATAAGGATGACGTATTGGGGACTACCCAATATGGACACGTTAATTCTGGAAACCTAGATTTGGAAGGAGGATGATGCCCTTCTAACATGGTTGAGAAATAAGAAGATGGTTGTAGTCTCTACTATAATCTCCTTTGCTGTTTCAGATGGGAAACCAATGGTTAATATTTCCAGATGTTAGGTTTCTGGGTTTATCTACCTTGGTTCTTGCTCTGCTGAAAGAATTCATGCAGCAGAAACAGTTTTGTAAATCCAAGTAACTTTTATGAGGGAAAGGGAATGTGCAAGGTCACGAAGTGAAGGCTATGGCCACGAGAGCGCAGAACCAGAGTGCAGAGCCAAGAGATGGGAGCCAAGAAGGACTGACCTCAGGCCCTCATTTTATCCCCTCCCACTATGGAGGTGGCATGGTTGCGGGTATTGGCTGACCTTTATTGGCTGACTTTAAGGTCACCTGTGTGATATGATGTTGCTGGTGCCTAGGATTGTGTGGGTGCCTGTTTCTCTTCACCTAGGTCTAGGTGACTTGTGACTTTGGTCTGAGCATGCTTAGCTTTGGATTTTCCAATTAAGTGCCTAATATGTACCTGAATCCTTTCCAATGGAAAGGATTTATTGTGCTTTATTGTGGCATGGTCAACTAATTTTCATTTAGCGTAGGCTTTTGGTGGAGACAACCCCCATTATTACTAATCTACCTGTCAGAGACATGCCTCTGAGATACATTCTTTTTTTTTTAAATAATCATTTTATTAGGGGCTCATACAACTCATCACAATCTGTACATACATCATTTGTGTCCAGCACATTGGTACATATGTTGACTTCATCATTCTCACAACACCCACTTTCCACTTGAGCCCGTGGTGTCAGCTCCTCATTTTCTCCCTCCCTCCTCCCCCTGAACCCTTGATAATTTATAGATTATTATTATTTTATCATATCTTACCCCAACTGGGCCAGTTTTATCCTCAGATCACAGAGAAAAACTGATTTGTTTGGAATAAGTTAGGTGGTGGGGAAATTTGGCTTGAAAACAGTCTACATTATAATGGTAAAACTACCCACCATTAGCCAAGGCTCTCAAGAGAACCATATAGTATTTTGAAATTTACACAAGTTTATAATAAAATCTACTTATCTGAATCCTAAGAGTTCCACAGGAAAAATGATATAAAGAGACAAGTTTACAAATCTGCCCCAGACATCAAGAAGAAATTACACAGGTTAAGGATAAATTCAGCAATCCTATAGATCTTTCTAATAAGTTTTGAGAAAACTGAGAGTAGTATGCCCACAAAAAAGGAAGTGTATTAGAACCTTGCCTGTTTCACATTAAACCAGCTCCTTATGATTAGAGGAGATAAAATACTTTTTTTAAAAAATTAAAGTTTAAAATGCCTACTGCAGGTAGTAATGAGGATATTACTTCCAAGATTGCGTAATGATTGTAAGTTTGGTTCCATCTGACATTTGCCACCTATTATAATCCCTGTCATCATCTTCCATAGTCTTGCAGGGTAGGGTCCCGTAGTGGAGAAGTGCAAAAAGATGAAAAATATGCTGCAAAAATACCAGGTAAAACATTTTTAGGTACATCTTTCTTCCTCAAAGAAGACCAAGTTCCTGACTTGAAGGGCAAACCAGCTAAAGGACTGAACCTAGAAATTATGCACCCTCCTGAATCAACCATTCTGTCTCCTTTCGGATGAATAACTCACCTGTATGAACAATATAATTATCCCCTCATGTGCTACTTGCTACATCTCTTAATCCAAAATTATGTTAATTACTGTTTGCCTTTTAGGGGGATAGGCACTTGGATTAAAAACACTTCTGTTAAACTGTCAAAATCCATAGCAAGTGCTGGTAAACTAGTGGAGCTAGTGTTAAATATGTCATAAGACACCCAATTTTTAACTGTGATTTGGTCTTGTCTCCCACTTTAAACATTTACAAGCTTATACTTTGTACAATAAAGCTAAATCTTGGGCTCCTCTTTAGTAATCTGACTATCTCTAATAGTACCTTGTTTTAATCTCATTTAGAGTCTAGTTAAATGATGGCTTATGTGAAACACAGTTGCTAAAACAATATGCTCACTTTCTTTTCAGAGAATATAGATGTTTTGTAGTATTATAAAAAGCCCTTTCTGAAAATTTAAGTGGGTGCTGCCAGGAAAGTTATAACATTTGAAATTGCAACATCGCATGTTGCAAAATGATAATAAGAAAGGAACTTCTTAGTTCAGCATTTAAGTTGGGGTTGGTCATTTTAAGAACTTTAATATATAGTTTTATTATATATTATTATGATGTATATGTTAAATTGAAACAGTCTTTAAGAAATTTATCAATCACCATGAGGAATGGGGGTACGGCAGCAATGCTTAAACTCTGTATTCAAAATGCCACCCAATAACAGCAGCTTTGAACTTTATTTTTACTAGCTCAGAAAGTTAATGTAGCAGTCAATATTCCTTGTGGCATAAAGATAGATAATAATGGAAGGTAGAATAAGACATACATAGAATTAGACAATGGTCCCCATAGCTACACACTATGGCTTTCCTACAGATACCAGATGTATTTGAGTAGCTGTCATCAAGAATAAGCACATGAGCTAAGTCATCTTTTATAAGGTATAGTAATAATTTGATCTGCATTCCACCTATAGTATTATATTTGCTTGCTGGCTTACATGTTATCTAAGAAAAAGAATGGATTGGACAAAGATGATGAACAGAAGCTCTGATCAACACTAGGAATTTTCTTATGAAGACAGACAAGATGGTATCCATTGGAAATGAGAATTCTGATTTTAAAGATTCTTTCATGGCTGCCATTTTAAGCCCAGCCAAAGCCTTGGTTAATTATCAGTGTGATATCTTCAACCTTGAGGAAGGCCAGGCATGGGAAACCACCATCCACTCTTCAGGAGAAAGACAGGGCTTTCTACTCCTATAAAAAGTTGCAATCTCAGAAACACACAGGGGTGGTTCTACTTTTCCCTGTACATTGTCACTATGAATTCTCATTGACTCAATGGCAGTGAGATCTTTAACCTCAGATCAAGAGGAACAAATGTGTCAGTGCCAGAAGTTGAAAGACGTTTGTTCTGCAGGAAGGAAACTACAGTCTGGACAAAGAGCCTTGCCTTCAGCCTATGCCTTGAATTAGTCCAAAACCAATCTATAGTACTCCAGCTACATAAATATTTCTGACCACTGAACTACACAAGTGTCTGGGACAAATTCTAGAAAGTAGAGAGAAATAGTGTGCTTACAGAAAGAGAGAGATGCATACAAACAATAAAATTCCCTTGCAGAAAACCCATTCTGTGCCTCTCAAAGTAAATCTCTGCTTTGGGACACTATAGTATGAAACTATGATTACCAAGAGTGATCTATAGATATAATGCAATCCTGATCCAAATGCCAACAATGTTCTTTAATTATAAGGAAAAATGAATCTCCAATATATTTGGGAAGAAAAAGACACCAAATACTTAAGGCAATATTGAAGAAGAAGAAAAAAGTATGAGGCCTCATGCTTCCAAATCTCAAAACTGACTAGGTTGTTGCTAGGTGCTATTGCATCAGTTCTGACCCATAGCGACCCTAAGCATGACAGAAATAACACCACCCTGTCCTGCACTATCTGCACAACCATTCTCACACCTGAGCCCATTGTTGCAGACACTGTGTCCATCCATCTTGTTGAAGATTTCTTTATCGATGTCTCTACTTTACCAAACATTAGGTCTTTCTCCAGGAACTGATCTCTCCTGACAACATGTCCAAAGTATGTGAGATGAAGTCTCGTCATCCTTGCCTGTAAGGAGCACTCTGGTCTTAGTTTTTCCAAGACAAATCAGTTTGTCCTTTTAGTAGTCTATGGTGCTTTCAAAATTCTTCCCCAGCACCCAAATTCAAATGCATCAATTCTGCTTCAGCCTTCTTTATGTAATGACCAACTTTCACATGCATAGGAGGCAATTGAAAATGTCATGGGTTGAGTCAGACTCAATGTAAAATTGAGTGTTCAAAGTAAAATCCTTGCTTTTCAATACTCTAAAGACGTCTGGTGCAGCAGATTTACCCAATGAAATTGATCTTTTGACCTCCTGACTGCTGCTTTCATGAGTACTGATTGTGGTTCCAAATAAGACAAAATCCTTGTCAACTTCCAACTTTTCTCTATTTGTTATGATATTGCCTATAAGTCCAGCTGTGACTCTTTTATGCTTCCTTACATTGAGTTGTAATCTATACTGAAGACTACAATCCTTGAGCTTCATCAGCAAGTGCTTCATGTCCTCACTTTCAACAAGCAGATTTGTGGCATCTACATATTACAGATCGTTTATAAGCCTTTCTCCAATCCGGATGCCACATTCTTCTTCATATAATCCAGCTTCCACGATTATTTTCTCAGCATACAGTTTGAATAAGAATGGCGAGAGGATACAACCCTGATGCACACCTTTCCTGATTTTAAACCATGCAGTGTTCCCATGATCTGTTCACATAACTGCCTCTTGATTCATGTACAAGTTTCGAATGAGCACAATTCAGGAATTCTCATTCTTCTTAAGGTTATTCAGTTTATTATGGCCAACGTAGTTGAATGCCTTTGCATAGCCAATGAAACACAAGTAAATATCTTTCTAGTATTCTCTCCTTTGAGTCATGATCCACCTGACATCAGCAATGATACCCCTTGTTCCACATCCTCTTCTGAATACAGCCTGAACTTCTGGCTGTATTGACCTCCCTGTCAATGTACTGTGGCAATTTTTGCAGACTGATCTTAACCAAAATTTTACTTGTGTGTGACGCCAATGATATTGTCCTATATTTTGAGCATTCTGTTGGGTCACATTTCTTTGGAGTGGGTACAAATATGGATCTCTTCCAGCCAGTTGGTCAAATAGCAGTCTTCCAGATTTCCTGGAATAGATGAGAGTGGGTGTTTTCAGGACTTCTTCAACTTTCTGAAACATTTCAATGGGTACTCCGTCAAATCCTGGAGTCTTGTTTTTGGCTGATGCATCCTGTGCACTTTGAGCTTCTTCTGTCAGCACCATTGGTTCATATACTACCTCATGAAATGGTGGCAATTCTGTCTAAACCAAGTGACTGTATATCCTTGCCATCTTCTTTTGATGCTTCATGCGTCTTCAATATTTTGCCGACAGAATCTTTAAAGTTTCCATTTGAGGCTTGAGGTTTTTTATTCAGTTTTAGATATTCTAAGAGTGTTTTTCACTTTTGGTTTGTTAACTCTAGGTTTTTAATTTTTTAAAAAATTTTTTAGGTTTTTGAACATTTCATTATAATATTTGACTTTGTTTTCTTGAGCTGACTTTTGGAATTTTCTATTTAGCTCTTTGACTTCATTCTTTCTTCCATTTGTCTTAGGTATTCTATAATTAATAGCATTTTTCAGAGTCTCTTCTGACATGTTCTTTGATTTTTTACTTTTTGTCTATTGAATGACCTTTTGCTTTCTTCATGATCTTCTTAATGTCCTCACATGGCTCACTGGGTTTCTGTCCTTAGTGTTCAATGCAGCAAATCTGTTTTTAAGATGTTCTCTAAATTCAGGTGGGATTGACTCAAGGTCATATTTTGGCTTTTGTTGAACTGTTTTAATTTTCTTCACCTTTCACCTGAACTTATATATGAGCAATTGATTGTCTGTTCCACAATCAGGTCCTGACCTGGTTTTAGCTGCTGATACTGAGCTCCTTAATCTTCTCTCGCCGCCAAAATCCAAAACCAACTCACTGCCATCAGTAAATACTGACTCACAGTCACCCAATAGGAGAGGGCAGACCTCTCCTGTGAGTTTCCAAGACTGTTTACCAGACTTTCTACATGGACTCCCTGACATTGTAACTCTTTTATCCCCCCCTCACTACCACCACTGTACCTCCCTGCCCCCTAACCTAATATTGAACATGCTGTCCCTATAGGTTCATCAGTCCTGGGTTTCATAAACCGAAAAACAGAAAAGCATGTAACACAGATTCAACAGGGTGACCTCCATTGACATAACACCTCTGAGATACTCACTACTATGAACAAACGAAAATCAAATGAAACAATACAAACGAAAAATACAAAAGATTTTGGAAATCAGTTCAGCTCCAGTCAGCATCATAGGGGTGGATCTACTGACAAAGTTTTAACTGGTCTGATTTATGCCTTTAATCTTCTACACACCTCTCTCCCAAGCACTCTTTTTAGTGACCACTTTCCTCCCATCCCTTAATTTTAGATAGGGGGAGTTCCCCGGAGACTTGTTTCCTATCTATGGCCACAAATGACTCTTGGGTTCCCACGGCCTTCTGCACACCGCATTCCCACAAATTAGGCTCTGATACTGATCTCTCCTTCGACTTTGGATTATGTGGATTCCAATCCTCTGGTGACTGATGATGGTGTGCTTCTCCCATGTGGTCTTAGTTGATGTCTTACTTTGATGGCTGCTTGTTTGGAGACAAGCCTTTAAGACCCTAGATGCTATTTTCTTTGCTAGCCAGGCAACGTTTATATTCTTCACTACATTGTGCTTTAGCACCCGTCTCCTCTGTTTTCCCTTTCTGTGGGTGAGTATCCAGCAGGGCCATGATGTAAGAACTAATTGTTCTTAAGTTGTAGCTAGCATTTAGTGCTAACCCCAAACCCATTCCTGGATTTATGCTCTTTTTTTCTTTTAATTTGCTATAAATTGGTAGTTAATATATATGTTATATCATTCACTAGTTCAATCACTGAGTTAGTTTATTGTGCCAACCTGGCTGAAAAACAGATGTGGGGTTAATTGAAGGGTGGAGATATAAAGGGCTCAATGAGCCTTGCCATTCGTTCTCAGGTCTCTTGTTTGTTGTGGTTGGACCAGGGTGCAGCTGCCTTAGCCAGTTCCCTGCTGGCAAGGCTCATTTCCTGCATGACATCCCTGAGGAAAAGCCACATGGACCTACCCTGATGCAGCCCTGGGTGCTGGAGCACCCATGTGGAGACCCCTGCCAGCACTGAGACTTACACATTCACTGACTTGGCTTTCCTCCTGCAGTTGGCATCATTGGTCTGTTTTGTGAGATGGAGGACTTTTTGGACTGGTGTCGGACATATGGGTCAATGGTGTGGACTTGTGGCTTTGGGCAGGATTGGTTTGGGATGTTTTCTTTGATGTGCATTTAACCTTTATTTAAAGCTCTTTCTTATACATGAGTTTCTGTGCATTTGTTTCTCTAAAGTACCCAGACTGATACAATCACATATAAAATAATTGTATAATTGCTTCCATAATCAGTCTCCAAATATACTTTTCCTTCCTGGACTTGGTGACAGCATCTCCCTCTTATTTCCCCCAACCTGCTATATCTACCCTCTACCCAAACCCTTGTAATATTTTCTTTTCCTATAGGCTCAACATCCCTGGATTTCATTTACTTCAAAACAGAGAAACAAATAGCACAGATTCAAGAGGCTGACTCCCAGTGGTGACATGCCTCTGTGATACACCCTACTGTGAACAAGCACTGTTTTTTAAGGATTCTTCAGCTTCAATCTGAATTTGCATATAAACCAATTGATGGTCTGTTTCACAGGCAGCCCTTGGGGTGGTTGTAGCTGCTAATATGGAGCTTCTCCACTGTCTTTTCCGACTGATATAGTCCATTTGATTTCTGTGTATTCCATCTGGAAAAGTTCATGTGTATAGTCTCTTTTTGTCTTGCTGAAGAAAAATTATTTGCCATGAACAAGTTTTCGTCTTGCAAAATTCTATCCTGCAATCTCCAGCTTCATTTCTTTGACCAAGTTCACATTTTCTAACTACTTTTCATTCCTCTTTGGTTCCAACATTTGCATGCCAGTCACCAAAAATGATCAGTGCATCTTGATGACATGTTTGATCAATTTCCAACTGAAGTTTTTGGTAGAATTCTTCAATTTATTTATCTCTAGCTTTTGTGGTTCGTTCATAAATTTGAGTAATATTTGTATTGATTGGATTTCCTTTAAGGCAGATGAATATATTCCTATTATAGACACCCATTGTATCTTTTCGGACAACGAATAACACCCCATTCCACTTGATTGTGTTATTCCTAGCATAGTAAATCATATCATTTTCTGATTCAAAATGGCCAATAGCAGTCCTTTTTAACTCACTAACCCTTAGAATGTCATGCATTCTATTACATATATGACCACTTTCAATTTTGTTAAATTCATTATTCATACATTCCAAGTTCTGATTATTAGTAGATTTTTAAAAAACATTTTATTAGGGGCTCATACAACTGTTATCGCAATCCATACACACATCAATTGTGTAAAGCACTTTTGTACATCATTCTCAAAACATTTTCTCTCCACTTAAACCCCCGACATTAGGTCCTCATTTTTCCCCTCCCTCCCCGCTCCCCTCTCCCTCATGAGCCCTCGATAGTTTATAAATTGGTATTTTGTCATATCTTGCCCTGTCCGACGTCTCCCTTCACCCACTTTTTGGTTGTCTGTCCCCCAGGGAGGAGGTCACATATAGTTCCTTGTAATCGGTTCCCTCTTTCCTACCCATTCTCCCTTTACCCTCCCTGTTTCGCCACTCACACCACTGGTCCTGTAGGGCTCATCTGCCCTGGATTCCCTGTATTTTCAGTTCCTATCTGTACCAGTGTACATCCTCTGGTCTAGCCTTTCTCACCTTGAGTTGTTACCCATCAGCCTATGAAAATCCCAAAGACTCAACTGTCAAAGGCTTTACTCCACTCATGTCAACATGGTTGACTCTGCTTTGATAAAGCAATTCTTCCTCAGTCACATTTTGAGTGCCTTCTGATCCAAGGGCCCCTTCCTCGGGCTATATCTCCAACAATGTTCTGCTTCCATCCATTAGACCTTCAGTATCTCAGTGCTTTCATGTTATGCATAGGTTTTCATTGGCTATTTCCTTTTAGTAGTCCGTTCTTTGTTTGGAAGCCTTGCTGAAATCTGTTCACTTTGAGCAACCCTGCTGGCATTTGACATACCAGATTCATAATTTCCAGCATCATAGCAACACACAAGCCATCACAGTACAAAAAAGTTGTAGACAAGTGGTGGTGGATAATTGTTCATGTGTAAGCTGAGATTGAGGCTGAAGAATATTAAAGCATATTAATGAGAATCAAAATACAGCCTTGAGTCTATCTCAACTGAATTTCAAGAACATCTCAAGAATCGGTTTGCTGCATTGAACACCAATGACAGAGAATCCAGTGAGTTGTTGGAGAGCATCAAGAACATCATTCATGAAGGAAGAAAAGGTCATTAAAAAGGCAAGAAAGGAAGAAAATATAAAAGTGGATGTCAGAAGAGCCTCTGAAACTTCATCTTAATTGTTGAGTAGCTACAGTAGTGGAAAAAATGATGGAGTCCAAGAGCTAAACAGAAAATTCCAAAAGGCCACTCAAGAAAACAAAGTCAAAGTCAACTATTATAATGAAATGGGCAAAGACCTAGTGTTAGAAAATCAAAAAGGAGAGCACACTCATCATATGTTAGATTGAAAGAACTCAAGAAAATTCAAGCTTCGAGTTTCTATATTGAAAGATTGTGTAAAATACTGAAAGATGCAGGAAGCATCAAAAGAAGATGGAAAGATTACACAGAGTCACTGTCCCAAAAAGAACTGGGCTATATTCCACCATGCCTGGAGGTAACATGAGCAAGCACTAGTGTTGAAAGAAGAAGTTGAAGGAAGAAATTGAAACTGTACTAAAATCATTAGCCAAAAACCAATTGAAATGTTTAATCAAGCTGATGAAGACCTGGAAGCACTTATTTGTCTATGTCAGGGAATATGGAAAGCAATTACTTGGCCAACTAACAGAAGAGATCTCTGTTTGTACCGATCCCAAAGAAAAATGAGCCAAAAGAATGCTCAATCTATGAAACAATATCATGAATATCACATGCATGTAGTATTTTGCTGAAGATTATCCAACAACAGTTGTAGCATTACATTGACTGGAAGCTGCCAGAGGTTCAGGCTGGATTTAGGAGAGAACATGGAAAAGGGATATCATTGCTGATGTCAGATGGATCTAAGCTGAACACAGAGATAATTAGAAAGATGTTTTCCTCGTGTTTTATTGATTAGGCCAAGGAATTTGACGATGTGTATCATAGCAAACTATGGGTAGTCTTGAGGGGAATAGGAATCGCAGAACACATCAGGCAGAACTTGTACACGTGTAAAGAATAGTTGTGCAAATGGAACAAGGGAATACTGCATGTTTCAAAATCAGGAAGGGTGTGCAGTTAGGGTTGTATCCTCTCACCATACTTATTCAATCTATATGCTGAGAAAATAATCTGAGAAGCTGTATTATATAAAGAATAATGTGGCATCAGGATTTGAGAAAGGCTTATTAACAATTTGTGATATGCAGGTGACACAACCCTGCTTACTGGAAGTGAGGAAGACTTGAAGCATTTGCTGATGAAGATTGCAGCCCTCAGTATGCATTGCAATTCAATATAAATAAGACCAAAATCCTCATAACTATACCAATAGGTAACATCATGGTAAGTGGAGAAAAAATTGAAATTTTCAAGGATTTTGTCTAGTTGGATCCATAATCACAGCAGTCAAGAGATCAAATAATGCATTGCACTGGGTAAATCTGTTTCACAAGACCTTTTTATAGCATTGAAAAACAGGTATGTTACTTTGAATCAAGTCATTGCATTCTCAATTGTCTCATATGCATGTGATGTGAAAGGTGAACCTTGATTAAAGAAAACTAAAGAAGAATTGGCACATTTTAATGCAATTAATTTTGGTACAAATGAAGACTATTGAAAGTATCATGGACTGGCAAAAGGACAAATGTGTCTTGGAAGAAGTATGGCCAGAGTACTCCTTTGGCTGGCAAGTCTTACATACTTTTGACATGTTGTCAGGAAAGACAAGCCCTTGGAGAAAGATATCATGCTTGGTAAAGTAGAGAGCAGCAAACAAGAGGAAGGTTTTCAAGGAATTGGATTGACATAGTGGCTGCTACAATGGGCTCAAACATAGTAAATGTTGTGAGGATGGTGCAGGATTGGGCAGTGTTTTATCCTGTTTTGCATAAGCTTGCTATGTGTAGACACAAAGTCTATGTTAGCTACCTACCTTTCTACCTAACAACTTACTAATTAATACATTTAAAGTGCACAGTCCAATATATTTTAGTGTATCTAGTTGTATGTAACCATTACAACAAACAAATTTAAAACATTTTACATAGTTCCTAAAATAAACTTCAGACTTATTAGCAGTTAATTCTGTTCAACTCTGTTTTCTTCAATAGGTTTTTAAAGGACTGAGATCTGAGAATTTATTTCTTTAGCTTGTACATTTTGAGAATCAAGACTAATGAATATGCAAAAACTTTCTGTGACTCCCAGAGTCTACTGTTTATTTTCTGACCCATTACAGTTATGTTTTCTGACCCTTTTAAACCTAGAAAATACCACCAATGAATGTAAAAATCCACCACCTCAGAGTCAGCACTGATAAATAAGCTAAAAAAAAATCCTCCTTAAAAAAAAAAAATCTCTTAGTAATCAAAGTGGCACCAGCTGAATTGACACCCATGCCATCAGTGGAGTCCTGGTCTTGATAGAGCTGGTTTACATCACAGTTGTGTTGAATTTAGTATCTTTTCTCTTGCTTCCTTGTGTACTCTCGCATTCCACGATATACAATAACAGTAACCAGAAGTTCCTCAACAACTAACGACTGCAGGCCAACACCAATTGTAAATTAAAATACAAAGTGATGGCAAATGGGAAGGTTCTTCCAAATGATCCAGTCTTTCTTCAGACTCATGAAGAAACGAAACTGAAAATACTATGAGAAGTAATAATTGGAATTCTATTCAGTGTTTAAGCCAGCAATACAAAGATCTGTTGTGGGTATAGCTTGTATGCATTTCAAGTGATTCTAGTATTTTGATAACTCAGTAATGGAATATCACCCATGGATAATAATTCTCACTTATACCTTTCTAGCCTGCAACGTAGATGAATTCAATATATCAGTACACAATTTGTAGGAAACCTTCAGGAGAGTCCTCAGACAGGAGACGGCACTGGAACAAATTTTGGAATATGAACTACTTATATGCCAATTTAATTTCCACCTTATTGTCCACAATACGTATAGACCATTTGAAGGCTTTCTTACTGACGTACAGACATGTTAGCTCATGTTGGAGATCCCAGAAATTTTGAAGAAAACAACTGATTGCTTTCGTAATAGAGTGGAATTGACAGGTGCTTACCTTTTAAACACACCTTCCCAAATTGCCCTGACTGCTATTTTAACTAGTCCTTCAAGAGCTGGAATTACTATGGAGAGTGATTTATCAGAGAGTCTTATGCTGAAAGAGAGCAGGATTTGCTCGTCAATGTTACTAGATAAAATTAAACGTATGAGAAACTTGGTAAACAAGTATGAACTACCCAGTTGGTTTATACTGAAGAAGTTGTTATTTTGAAATAGAAGCTAGAGAGATGTCAGTCTCCTGAGCTTCTTCTTGACATGATTGCAAAGAAGAGGAAGGGTATGGAAATGATGATTATGTCCAAAGAAACTGAAACATGGAGAGGAAGAAGGAAGTAATGATGACTTGGTAGTTTCTCTGTAACCATTTTCAGTTGATATTTTTGACTTCTAACTACTCAAGAAATGAAGGAAGCACTCCTAACTTTTAACTTTATTTTGAAAGTATAATATGAAGACATCAATATATATATATATATATTTAAACTTAAGGTATTTTAAATATTTGTTCTTTCTTGGTAGATTTGTGTGAAATAAAATATCTTCAAACGAAAAAAAATCGTTTGCCTTCTGTCTCAGATCCCATGGTTGATCTGTCAATGTCATTAGTAAATAAATTATGACAAAGTCTAATTAGCTACCAAAATGAGGGTAATCCCAATTAAATGATTTTAATGTTGATAAACTATGAAGACATAAAATTGTAATACTGGCCACAGAAATCAATTACTAAACACTTTCATTTTGAACAAATCATCTAAAAGCCCTGAGCCTCAGTTTCAGTTTTAAGGGTTTTTCTTCTTCTTCTTCTTAAAGGAAGGTCAATAGGTACTTGTTATATTTAATTATTAATCAGGGTTTTCAATGAGACATTTTACTTTGAATCACAATCAATGTTCACAGAAACAGCAGTAAGGAAATCAATTGATGATTGCATTGTGCAAATTTGCTGCACAAGATCTCTTTAAAATATTAAAAAGCAGAGATACCACTTTGAAGAGTAAAGTGTGCTTGACTCAAGCAATGCTTTTGTGTTTGTTTTAATCACCTCATTTGTATGAGAAATCTGGACAACGCAAATGTAGCAGCAAAGAAGAATGAATGCCTTTGAATTATTGTACTGTGAAGCATAGTAAAAGCTCCCTGGGCCACCAGAAGAACAACCACATTTGATTACTTGCAGAGTGGGGCGCTCTTCGGTCTTTATCAGTACTAGAGAAGATAAAGAAATGAAGGCTAATCGCAGGTGAGTGGCTAGAGATTCTGGAGATATGTCTGTTGCCACCTTCTAAGAAAAATTGCACAAAAGAACTGTGTCCTTGTGGTTTTAATGTTAACTTATAGCCTGTTGATTTCCTTTTTAATACCCTATCATCACAAATATTGGGTTCCATGTGGCTACTGGAATGTAAAAGTAGAGTGCCTTGGGAACGACAATTGGTGTCACAATAGGGTAAAGCAGATTGATGGGTAGAGGTATATCAGCCTTGGGCTGGTGTGGAATTAGATTTTTGTCCTCTTATGTGTACTTGGATAAGGTCACATGTTACCTCCATGCCATTTTATCTATGCTATTATCATAGTTTTACTTTCTTAGCTAGTTGAATAAAAACTACCACCACCATCAGTTGCTGTCATTGTCAATTCTAATGGTAATCCCATGTATGTAGAGTAGAATTGTGCTCTGATTATTTTCAAAGTAATTTGCTATGCATCTGGGTGGACTAGACTGCCAAACTTTCTTCAAGAGCCAAAGATAACCATGTCTAATAGTAAATAAGCTTGTCAGATAAAATATTTGCACAGTAAATACTTACACAAAAATTTTGTTGCTTACTTGATATGCAAATTTAACTGGGCATTCTGTATTTTATTAGCTACCAAATAGGAACCCTGATAATGGCCCAATCTAAAGGAACTCTGGGTCATAGTGGACTATGTGTTGAGCTGCTAACCACCAGCTCTGTGGTTCAAAATCCATCAGCCTTTCAAAGAAGAATTAGGCATTCTGCTTTTAAGAATGTATAGCCTCAAAATCCCATGGTGACAATTCTATTCTACCCTAATAGGGCTTATATTTGTCAGGAGTGACTCAGCGGCAGTGAGCTTGCTTTGTTTGTTTTTCTTTATTTGTATACTGAATTATAAGTTTTAGAAAGTACCTAGCATGTATCAATTAAAGGAACGATTAAGTAATTTTTATATTATTACCTTTATTATGTATGCAAAAAATGAAGGCCAGTGAGATTAAATTACTTGTGGAAAGTCAGGTAGGTATGTGTCAAGAGTTGGAACACCAATCTGAGCTCTTTATATTTCTGTTTCAGAAAACTTATGGACCCAAAAATCCCTTTCAAAGTAGTACATAATAATAAACTACCTTAAAATTGTAAAACTACTTATTTTTTCTCAGTATATGATGAAGAACCAGGAGTCTTAGTGGCTTAGTAGGTTATGTTTTGGGTGTAGGTTATGTGTTGGTTTGAAGTCACCAGCTCTTGTGTGAGATGCAGATGAGATTTACAACTCCCTTAAAGATTTACTGTCTTAGATTGTATGATGTTTTCTAGGGTCAATATGAATTTATGAATTAGAATCTACTAGATGGTAGTGACTTTTCTTTTAGTATGAGGAAGAAACAATGGCAAATGTTAATTTAGATCAAACATTTTATTATAAGGTTCATTTAAATGTACTTTTTGAATATCATTTTTAAAACAAAAGCTTCAACACTTAATCTAATAAGTGATTCAATTTGCCAGCAATTGCAAGTTGTTTTCCAATAACTGCTATTTTTTTAAAATTTTAGTTATAAACATAACTTCTCAGAATAAATACGACATACTCTAGCTTCCCTTGTTGTTTTCCATGAGGCTGAAAGAGCACCTTTTGAAAATGGAAGAATCATGACTTTTATTTGTCCCTGACTCATAATTGCTGGCTGAATGTAGATGTGATGGGTAAATCTCTTGGATCATGAGGTAGAAAGTACCTGATAAGAATGAGAGAACAGACATGTCTGATCAGAGCACACAGGAGCAAATGAAGGGAGAGGAAGCGAGAATGGAGCACATCCTGGTCCACCAAGCCTTGAGGATGATATTCCTGCTCAGAGCAGCCAATCCACAGAGAAGACCAGATGGCCCGCCCCACTATGAGACACGACATCGCTCACTGACCCATAGCCCTACACGGGACAACACTGGGAGACACAGGGTGGGAATTGCGCCCGATCTGATCCCACCACATGGAGGCAAAACACTAAGGGTGTGCAAGAGAACAGCAAGGGGAACAGAGCAACAAAGTCCCCAGAGAATACCAAAAATAGACTTTGGGGCCAGAGCATGGCACACCATCAGACTCAACTGGAAAACACTCCTAAAGGCCAACAAACAGTCCTTGAACTAACTACAAGCTTTTCTTTGTTGTTGTTTTGTTTTGTTTTTGTCATTGGGTTTTTTGTGGTTGTTGTTGTTGTTTTGTTTTCTTTTCTTTTGTTACTTGGTTTTGCTCTGTCTTGTTTTTGTGCATGTTATTATCTCCGCAGTTCTGTTTAAATAAGATAGGCTGGATGAACAATCTGGAGGAGAAAACAACGGGACCGACGGTTCCAGGGGGCCTGGGAGATGGAGAGGTGGGGGGGAAAGGAATTGATGTTAAGAAACTCAGGGACAAGGGAACAACCAGCGATCAAAGGGCATTTGTAGAGGTCTAAATAAAGGCATGTACATAGATTTATATATGAGGATGGGGAACTATTTATGTGCATATATTTATAGGTTTAGTATTAAGGTAGTAGATGTACATTGGACCTCCACTCAAGTACTCCCTCAATGCAAGAATACTTTGTTCTATTAAACTGGCATTCCATGATGCTGACCTTCCCGGCACGATTGCTGAAGACAAAGCTGGTGCATAAGCAAATGTGGTGAAGAAAGCTGTTGGAGCCCAGCTATCAAAAGATATAGCATCTAGGGTCTTAAAGGCTTGAAGGTAAACAAGCAGCCATCTAGCTCAGAAGCAGCAAAGCCCACATGGAAGAAGCACACCAGCCTGTGTCATCATGAGGTGTCGAAGGGATGAGGTATCAGGCATCAAAGAACAAAAAAAATCATATCATTGTGAATGAGGGGGAGTGCAGAGTAGGGACCCAAAGCCCATCTGTAGGTAACTGGACATACCCTTAGAGAAGGGTCTTGGGGAGGAGACGAGCCAGTCAGGGTGCAGTGTAGCAACAATGAAACATACAACTTTTCTCTAGTTCCTAAATGCTTCCTTCCCACCCACTATCGTGTTCCCAATTCTATCTTGCAAGTCTGGCTAGACCAGAGGATGTACACTGGTACAGATAGGAACTGGAAACACAGGAATCCAGGATGGATGAACCCTTCAGGACCAGTGGTGAGAGTAATGATACTGGGAGGGTGGCGGGAGGATGGGGTAGAGAAGGGGAATTGATTATAAGGAACTACCTATAACCTCCTCTCTAGGGTACAGACAACAGAAAAGTGGGTGAAGGGAGATGTCGGACAGTGTAAGATATGACAAAATAATAATTTATAAATTATCAAGGGTTCGTGAGGGAGGGGGGGAAATGAGGAGCTAATGCAAGGGGCTTACATGGAGAGCAAATATTTTGAGACTGATGAGGGTAACGAATGTACAAATGTGCTTTATACAATTGATGTGTGTATGGATTATGATAAGAGTTGTATGCACCCCCAATAAAATGATTTTTAAGAAAAGAAAGAATGGGAGAAGAGTGAAGATAAGGGTGCTACAGCAAAGTGTGGTGAAGAAAGCAGATGCTGCCCAGCTATCAATTGGAGTAGTGTCTGGGGTCTTAAAGGCTTGTATCTGTTAGGTAGCTGAACAGAGACCAATGGTGTCTGTTGGGCACGTTCCAAACTCAGGCCCCTGAGCCAGGTAGGCGGTACACCTGGGTGGGCCCAAACTAGGCCAGATGGGCTTAATTCAGCCAATGGAGTCAACCAGAACCGTTGACCACGCCTCCCAGCTGAAGACCCTAAAGGCCTGCCTGAACCCTGAGACAACCACCCTTAGGCTGTTTCTCCACCATGCACTTGAACATGCCAGGGTCTCTCTCTCTCTCTCTCTCTCTCTCTCTCTCTGGCCTCAGGCCACCACATATGGGTGTGCAGTCCTGTGAGGTTGCCTATGTTGAGTGACTGTAAAACCTGAAACTTCTGTTCTTATAAAAGCCCACTTGTATCACAAACCAGGCTTCGCTTTGAAATCTTTCTCATGCAAAGCCAAGAAATGAGGTATTTCCCACCTGAGAAACCTAACATATTCAATCAAGTAGCCATCTAAGTGAGGACTTAATTAAGTCCATATAGAAGGCACACACCAGCTTGTGTGATCCAAAGATGACAATAACAACATCTAAATATGTGGCTAAGTAATTTTTATGATATAATTATTTTAAATTCAAGATTTGAATAATAAAAACTTGATATAATTTACAAATAAACTTTTAAAAGATAAACAGAAATAAATATCTGGAGGATAAAGATATATAATGAGTGGATATTAAATTTGAGAAAAAATATTTAATAAATGATGGACACATAAACGAATGTAATCATAACAAATAAACAGTTATTGACTTGGAAACATCAACTCTAAAGAGCCTTTACCTCTGTTTTCAAACTACTGACATGATTAATATTGATTTAAATGCTATCAAATTAGAAGCTTTTATTTTTAACAAACATTATTGTAGGTGAAATAGAAAAATATATTTAAATAAATAAATAAAAATGTATATCACTAGTGAATATAAATAGCCTGTTGAGTATACTGTTATAAATTTTCATTCACTACTGATATAAAATTAGTTCTGGTGATGCAAGTTCGTGTGGAACTGTAATTTTTCTTGCTTTTCTGTGAGAGATATTTGGTGTGTATGTTTATTTATGGGGTGGTACTTTAAACTTCTCTACCAGCCATATAATGAAAGACCCAGGTATTAATAACTCAAACTTAAAATACTTAATATACTGTAATTGTTAAATAAGTTACAAGCAACATCAATTTATGCCCCCAAATTTACCCACAGTTTATTTAGAAGAAGTCAATGGATTTATGAAATCCTTTTTTCAAAATAGCATCTACTGATACTGGAAAATGTCCATATAATTGAGGAATCAGTGTAAGCATAACAAATTATGTATAACATTGTCCACTGAATTTATTGTCACCGCTTTTTCTTACAATAGCAAGAGAGTACTGAAGCATTCAACAGAGACTTCTTTCCATCTGCACTTGTTTTCATTAAACCGTATATTATGTCAAAACAATGTATGCCTAAATCTAATATGAATCATGTTATATGCCTTGAATATAATAAAGTATTTCTGAACATCTACATTTATTCATTCATTATCCATATTTTACTTAACCTAGAATTGCTTTCCAACTCTTTTTATAATAATAAAACTATTCTTCTATCCAACACAAATTGTGTAATTTCTTTTACTAAGAGCATGACTGAGGAATTAAGGCCCACATAAACCACAGACTCTTCTAACCTGAGACTATAAAAATTACATGATGCCTATCTTCCATTACAATCCATGCTGTACAATCCATGAAGTACAATAGCTGGTCCTTGTTAGAATGGATTAAAATAAAGAACAAAATTCAAATTGAAAAAAAAAAACAGATTTGCTACTCTTATAGGGATTGAAGATACTGGAGAAAACTTGAAGACTATTGCCGTAAGACAACCTTCTAATTTGAAACTTAAAACACTCCTGGATGCCACCGCTAAACCAAATAATAGACAGGCTTATGAAATAAGCAATAACATCCCTGAATGGTGTGCTTCTCAGAAAAATCAACTATAGGAGGCAAAAAAGGGCAACATTTTCCAAAATAAAAATTGAGAGGATAAGGTGGGAAAGGGAAATCGGATGAATAGAAATAGGGAACTCAAAAGGGAAATGGGGAGCGTGATGACGCATTATGGGAATTGGAACCAATGTCATGGAATCATTTGTGCATGAACTTTTTTATTGAAAAAGTAGTTTTCTGTATAACATTTCACTTAAAACACAACAAAATGAGTTTTTTAAAAAGACTATGGCTGATTCACCTACAGAAAAGTTTGATTCTTCTTAGTAGATAATTATGATTTTAGAGAGTAAGTTAAGGCAATATCAGTAAGTTAATTTAAAATGGTTTTTAATATTCACCTTTTGGGAGAAGGGAGACATCAGACAGTGTAAAACATGAAAAAATAATAATAATTTATAAATTATCAAGGGGTCATGCAGGAGGACAAAAAAAATGAGGAGCTGATACCAAGGGCTCAAGTAGAAAGAAAATGTTTTGAGAATGATGATGGCAGCAAATGTACTAATGTGCTTGACACAATGGATGTCTGCTTGGATTCTGATAAGAGTTGTACAAGGCCCCAATAAATGATTTAAAAAAAAGAAAAGAAAAAAAGACACAAAATAACAATTAAAAATATAAAATATAAAAATAATGACCTATTACAACTTATGTTTATGTGGTTGTTTTAAGTGACAGAAGAAAGATGAAAGGCAACACCCTTATTTCTAGATATATATGAAAGCCTACACATTTTTAACCTCATGGCCTTTATTATGCAATAGTACTTAGAATTTAGCAACCAAATTGTTTACATAAATAAAATTAAATTTATTTAACTTATATAAAACATGAACAACAATCTGAAACTTTTCTGCAAGACACTCCTTTATATAAACATTTTCCAGAAATTTTGGTCATGTATTATTTACATACAATCCAACTATTGCTATTGAACACAAAAAATTTCATCATTGGGCATGGATATATAGTCTCCTAATTCAAAGATTACATGTGTAACCTTACCCTATTGAGTAAATCTTGTAATTATTTAATTTCAATAGTGTTTATAGCTATTCATTGTTAATATTCTACACATTATTATCTCTGCAAATTATAAACTTATTCTGCAAGAAGTCATAACCTGCACACAGAGTCTTGCTCTCATCCTATGTCTTGAATCAGTCTAAAATTCACCTTCAGTACTCTATATGTACGCATATTTCTAATCACTAAACTACACTAATGGCCAGGACAAATCCTAGAGAAACCAAAGAGAAATAGTGTGCTTACAGAAAGAGGGAAGAGTGCCTACACTGACACACATGCTTGCAGACCCACATATTAAGAAGTGTGGCCGAAAAGTGTCTTCAAAGCTAAAACATATAGTTAAAAGAGCTTTTAACTTTCTTTGTCCTGTCATTTCAGCCTATTGGTTCAACCAAACTTTTCCTGGCTGTTTCTATAATAAATTTTAAATTGAGAATTCCTAAGAATGAAGTAGAAGTAAGAAATGTACATTATGTCTGCTTTTAGTATTTTTCTTACAGTAGTATGTTACCGATGGGTGCTAATCCATTCCTCATCTCTCTTTTCTTTGTCTCATTATAATTACGAATTTCCCCTAGGACAACCTTTGTGTGTGGCTCTTGGTGTAATTTTCTGAAAGAATAGGCTCAGTCAATCCTGAAGGATCTAGACTGCTGACCAGGGCCTATGAAGGACTCAAAACCTCAAGTCAGCATCTCTACCTGCAAGTGCTTGCTCACCTTTACTATAAAATAGATTCAAAATTCTTTACTCATATAGGCAAGGTGATGAAAAATCATGGCCCTCAAAATCAGGGAGTAGTTACAGAAAGAAAGATCTTTGTCTCTGATTCCAAAAGGAGTTATGTGTATGAAATCTCTCAGGGACACTATGGTAGGGCATGGGGACCAATGGTGAAGATTTGTACTGAGCATGCGCAGACTCAAACTATTTTGGGACCACGTTTTCTAGAAACTCTTATTAGCCTTAATGGACTTTCTCTTTTGTTAGAATCTTTAAAAGCCTGTTTTCACATGGGCGAACAGAAAGAAGCACCAGAGAACCAATCGTGCAGGTTGGTGGGGTTTCCCTTTCTTTCCCGGAGATTTTAAATAAAATTTCTCTTTGAGAAAAACCCATTCTGTGCCTCTCAAAGTAAATCTTTATTCTGGGAAGGCAAGAACCTGAAGCTTCTGTAACAAGACCGTAAAAGGTGACTTAATTTAGAAAGACCTTGATATACTTCATAAAGATTGTAAATGATTAAATTATAACAATCCTGGATTTCTTTGAACTGAGTATAGGTTTTAATGAAATAATTTCTTCCAAAAAAGTTATATTAAAAGAATACATGTTGTATAAATCACTGGAAAATACCTGCTAAATATTTAATATCTGAATCATTTTTAACTGTCAATTTTATAGTAATTTTATCTGAAAAAAATTATGCTTGTAGCACATCAGGAGAAGAGTTTCTTAAGTAGCTAAGTATATTTTCTAGATTAAGAAATATTGATGTTCACTAAGAACCAAGTTTAGCATTCCGCAATAAAGCCATTATTATAGGTTGAGATTTGAAGAGAAAACAAAAAAAAGCTATGTGCTCAAACTTTAAATACCTTCTACTGTAATCTCTTCAAATTTCTTTTTTTCCCATCATTTTATTGGGGGCTCTTATAACATTCCATACATCAATTGTGTCAAGCATATTTGTATATATGCTGCCATTATCATTTCCAAGACATTTTCTGCTTGAGCCCTTGATGTACGCACCTGTTTATTCTCCTCCTTTCCCCATCCTCCCACCCTTCTGTGTCCTATGTATCCAATTATATGTTGTTGTTATTATTTCGTATCTTACCCTGTACTTTGTCTCCCTTCACCCACATTTCCATTATTTGTTCCCTTAGCGGTGGGGGTGGGGTAGTTACATATTCTGTTGTCAGTTTGGGACTTGTGAGGATTAAGAATGAAGGGGTGAAGTATAGCCAGTCAATCAGATCATAGCCAATGAGACCTCAGTGTGGGGATGGCCTTCTCCTGAGAATTCTGGGAAATCCTTTATTTCTTCCTTGGAGAGGGGAGACATTTCTCTATCTGATCCCTTCCTGTGAGACATTCTTGAGGAGAAGCCACATGGACCTACCCTGGTGCAGCCCTGGAAACTGGAGAAGCCACGCAGAGACCCCTGCCATCACTGAGATGCTTACAAAACCACCGGATCCAAAGAATTTCTACCCATTGAGCTGTGATCGTCCTGCATTAAGCGTCATTACATGTGTTTCCTGAGTCTGAAGAGCAATTTTTAGATTGGTATCGAACATATGGGCTAATATCAGACTTATGGACTTGATCTGGATTCGGATGTGTTCTCAATATTCAACTGCTCTTATATATAAACCTCTTTCTTATACACATGAGTGTTTATGAATTCTTTTCTCTAGTCTACCCAGACTGACACAGGAGGCTCTATATCCAATCTTGTGATGGTTTCCCCTTTTCTCACTTTTCCCCCACGCCAACCATCCCCCTACCCTCATGGTATCGCTACTCCCATTACTGTTCCTGAGGGCTTTATCTTTCCTGAATTCCCTTTGTCGAGAGCTATTATTTGTACCAATGTGTGTTCTCTGGTCTAGCCAGATGTGTACGTTAGAACAGGGTCATGGTAGTAGGGGGGAGGAAGTTTTCAAGAATTAGTGGAATGATGTGTGATTCATTGGTGCTATACTACACCCCGGTTGAATCATCCCTTCCTTCCTTATACCACTTCTGTGGGTGGGGGTTGGGGATTGGGCAGATATCCAATTATCTACAGATGGGTTTTGGTTCTCCACTCCAACTACCTCTTTCCCATTGATATAGTTATTTGTTTTGGATTTTTTGACACCCGATATCTGTTCCTGTCGACACTTCATGATCACACAGGCTGGTGTGCTTCTTCCATGTGGGCTTGCTTCCCTGCTGGATGGCTGCTTCTTTGACTTCAAGCCTTGAAGACCCCAGATGCTATATCTTTTGATAACTGACCACCCACCCACTGTCTTCACCACATTTGCTTATGTACCCATTTTGTCTTCAGTGATCGTGTAGGGAATATGAAAGAGTGCCAGGTTATCGAACCAAGTGTTCTTGTGTTAAGGGTGTCCTTGCGGGGAGGTCCAAAGTTTGTCTACTTTCTTAATACTTATAAATATATGTATGTTGGCCTCTATCCCTTTCATTATAAATTAATATATTTCCATATATACATGCATATAGCTATATCTCTATAAATAGCTTTTACCTCCTGTTTCTTTTACCTCGATTTCTTTTCACCTTTTTTCTATCCCCCTTTCATGTTCACCCTCCATTCAACTCTCGGTATTTCCTCTCGGATACATTGCCTTTGATCAAGCCCCACTCGGTATTATATGCCCCCCTCTCCATCAATTTTATATCTCTTTTTGTTCCCTTATCTCTGACTTTGTTGGCTCCCCACCATCTCCACTCCCATGTCCTCGTGGAACTGCTGGTCCTATAGTTTCCTCTTCAGGATTGTTCGTCATCCTGACTATCTTATGCAGATAGACATGGGGCAAAAGAAAAGTAAAAATAAACAAAACCTAATAAAACAAACAAACAAAACAAACAGAACAGGAGAAAAAAGCCAATAGATAGTTCCAGGTCTGTCTGCTTTCCCTATGTATGTTTTCCAATCAAGTCTGATGAAGTGCCAAGCCCTGCCCCCAAGTCAGAAGTCTATTTTCAGAATTCCTTGGGGACTTGTTTACTTAGTTCCCCTTGCTGCCCAGTTGCACTCCCTCCATGTTTCACCTCACTGTGCATGGGGCATACCGGGTACAGTTTGTGCAGTCTCCAGTAGCAGTATGAGTCAATGAAGGAACATCATGTCTCATGGTGGGACCTTAATCCAGAAAGAATAGGAACCCTGCAGTGTAGTGGTTACGTGTTGGTCTATGATCCACATCATAGGTAGATTCAAACCACCAGCAGCTCTGTGGGAGAAAGACTGGGTGTACTCCTATAAATAGTTACAGTTCAGAAACCCACAGGAGGTCACTATGAGTCAGCACTAACCTATGGCAGTGGGTTAGTTGGTTGGTTGGTAATTGTGTCATGAAATATGCATTGAGTATTTTTTTTGTTGTGTTCAGAAAACAAATAGATGTACTCATGTCAAACTGATTAAATAATATTTTCAAATTTGTGCAAATAAAAAAATCATGAAATATAAAAATGTAGAATAAAATTCAAATTGGAATAAAAAGATCAGATTCACTAATGTGAAAAAAAAATGAAGAGACTAGGCTCAGTCCCATCATACAGACCGCTTTTTTCAAACCAGTAATGTTCACAGACATATGTCTCTTGAGATCTGAAAGATCAGTAGTTTTCTCTCATCAAGAAAATGGTCATTTAGATATTAGCCCACCGTCTCTACACTTTTTAAATACTATTTGATTCTATGTGCATCACAATCCTCTTTTGCATGAAGTTCTGTTCTATTTACAACACTTTGACCACTATCTTTCTTGAGCATTCCTAAAACATGATCATACAGATTTATGATTCTTATGTCCTAAACTAAAAATTTATATATAACATAGTTACAGTGACAGGACAAAACAAAACAACAGAACAAAACAAGGTGTATTTACATAATTAAAAAATGATAGTACAAAGTTTTCTAGGTTTCTAGTAAAAATTCATATGTTAATGGTTTAATTTGGTTCAATTTCTATTTTAAAAATTCTCTTCTACTCATCTGTTTAAAACGTGTCCAGAGTAATATATTAAAAAAAAACAAAAAACCAGCTACAATGGTGTTCTAATGCTAATTGAATAATAGCCAGAATTCAGATAAGCTGCAATCCGAGGAGATAAATAAAATCTAAATGAAATCAGAATGTTATTACATAACTGTCATCTCAATTTATAGCTTTTACATAGTCTGATGTCTATTTTGCTCTTGATTTACCAATGATGATCTCAATGTTTCCAAACATTTAGTTCATGACTGAACACATGGCATTTTGTAGGGAAAAAAATACCCACATCGCTAGTTTCATAATAGTGACAATTTACTCTGCAGGGTGGTAATATACTCTCCTAATATTTATACCTTTAAAAACAATAAAATATTACCATAAGGGAAACTATATGCTTTAATAATCTTTTTATAAGCATGGGAAATTTAAGTCAACCAGTAACATTTAATCAACCAGCATTACACAGATTGTGACTAAAAATTGGATAATAGAATAGTGAGTTAATTATAATTTCACTTAACATTAATGCTTTTCTCAAATGAAATGCTCCAACATAAATAACCTTGCACACTTATAATGTGTATTGTGTATATACGTGTGTGAGTTTGAGTAGACTAGAGAAACAAATCCAGGGTGACCCATATGTATATGAGAAAGAAATTTATAAACAAGAACAATTAAATATTGAGAAAGCATCCCAGCCCAGTCCAGATCAAGTCCATAAATCTGATAGTAGCCCATATGTCCAATACCAATCTCTAAAGTCCTTTTGAGAATCACAACACATGCAATCACACCAAATGCAGGCAGATCACAGGCCAGGGGGTGGGAAGTCTTGTGGATCCAGTGGGGTTATAAGCATCTCAGTGATGGCACGTGGCTCCTCGAGCTCGGGACACTAGCGTAGTTCCATGTGTCGTGTCAGCTGCAATGTCTCCCAGGGAGTAAGCTGAGAGAGAGAGTGTCTCCCGCCTCCAAGGAGGAATACTGGAGTTCCCAGAATCCTCAGAAGGTCATGCGGGGATAGTGGAAGCAGGAAGCCCCAAATCCATTCAGTCTCTTGTGAATCCCCTTTGGTCATACTCAAAGGATTTGAATAGCCTTGTTATCATACAGAGATAATTGTAAAATGGATTATAATAAATATAGTTAGATTAAAATGTAATATCTTATCATTTGACTTCCCTTTAACCCATTTAAAACTTGTTTCAGTTTTTTAAAAAATAGCGGAGGGGAAATTCATGTGCATTAAGCCTCTGGTGAATCTTCTGTGACCATAGACCAGGGATGTAAATAGCCTTGTTTTCATGCAAAATGCATTGGAAAGTGGAAGATTGCAGAGGCAGTTAGATTAAAATTCAACACCTTATCATTTGATCCCTCAAATGACCCATTTTAAGCTTGTTCTAGATTAAAATTTTTTCTGCTTTCTTTTCTATTGAGGTTTTTCTGTTTTACTTTGTTATTGTTGTTATTTTATTTTAAAAATGTTTTTCTGTATATGAAATCTAAGATGGGTAAATCTGTAGTGACAGATTAATGGTTTCTTGGGGATACGGCTGGGAAGGTTAGTGGGAAAAGAGCAACTAGTAGCAATGAGTACAAGAATTAAGAAAATGTTATAAAATTGATTGTGGTGATGATTGTACAACCCTTAATAGGGTTGAACTGTTGAATTATATTATATGTTAATTATGTGTCAATAAAACTTAAAAATACAGTGGTTATGATTCTTGGGCTCTACATGTCAACATAAAAATTGATTAAGAATATTTAGCCATAACTAACATTTCACTAAATAACTATGAGCAAGATACATGCATGTGTCGAGTTAACCACAATGTCTGAATAGTCTTCCTACAATCTAATCCATATAGTCTGTGGACGAAGTTCCATGATTTTCATATTATTAGATTTGATCAGTATGAGCTACAACTGTACACAGTTACATGATCTAAACATGGCAATAAAAGATACAAGTATACATTATATTCAAAGAAGCTTTACTCCTAAATTTATTGGCAAAGTTAATATGAAGAGATGCAAATTTTGAAAATAGCTGATTACATGCCACCAGTCTAAGGAAGAATAGTTCTCAATTGCTCTTTTAGAGATAAAACAATGGATTTGAATCCTAGAATTGGAAATGCAAGTTAGGTTTAAAACTATTTGTCATAAAGCAAAATATGGTGATCCATAAGTGAAGAGATTTATAAATGTCCCTCACTGGGAGCATATATCATTCATGTATTAACTCATTCACTCACTTCTTTCAGATCCTTATTGAAGTCACTTTCCCAGGAAATTCTTCATTAGCACCGCTAAAATTTCATATTCTCTCCCCTAAATTTTGTGCCAAATTTCCCTTATACACAATCATTAATATATACTTCACCAGTGGAGTTCACTCCAACTCATAGCAACATTTTAAGACAGAGTAGCATTGCTTCATATTGGTCCCAAGGCTCTAAATCTTTACAAAAGAAGACCATTACGTTTTTCTTGCATAACAGTCTTTTGGTTAGCAGCCAAACACTTTAACTACTGCATCACCAGAGCTCCTTGTAAAACACTACATATTTTAAATATTTTGCTTATTGTCTGTTTTTCTGACTTGGGCTTTTACCTTCTTCCTGTTTGGGGGTGTTTATATCTGTTTTGCTCACTACTATATCCACAGCACCCAAACACTGTGTGATGCATAATAAGCTAAAAAATTATTTACTGAAGGTGTGAATGAGTATATTTTAAGCTCTGGGCCCTTCTCAAATGGATGAGTATGGAACAATAAGTGGTGATGTTCTGTTTATTTGATTCAAGCTCAGGATCAAGTCAAAGGGAAAGTTTAGTGTCATGGTTGTTAAACTACCTCTGGATGAATATAAATAAAATTTATGAGATAAATTATTTTTAATATAAAAAATATTGAAACCTTAACAATGCTGCTCTAGAATAAGTTTTCATAATTGCACTATTTTTATTCAAAGAGACAAGATTTAGAGGAGTAAATGGAATTTTTTATTTGTAAGTGCATTACATTTAGCCATTGGTTAATGATTATTGCGTAATTCTTAATCTGGAAAACAAAAGAATTCATACATGAATGTACTAGTTGCACTAAATCCTAGAAGTGTATCTTAGAATTATGATAAAGCAGATAATTGAAAGAAATGTATTATTTCTTATTTTGTCCTGAAGAGTATTCACATTTTTCTATATCTGATTCAAGTTTCATTTGGAATTGTGATATCAAAAATGTTAAATATTATCAATTAAATACAATTGCTACTGAAGCAATGGCTTATCAATTCTGGAGCAGTGTATTTCTTGTCTGTCCTCCACCCTTAGATTAGGAAGTGGAGAAAAGAAAACTCAGCAACTTTTAAAGGTAGGCTGATTTCGAGGGGGGTTGCTGGGATTTTGCACCCCGAGGGTCTCTTCCTCTGGCACTATATCAGATGATTTCTGCTGCTATTCATAAGTTCTCAGTGACGAACTCCTCTTCCTTCTTCGCAGTTTTTATTAGTATGGACGTCCTGCTAAAATATGTCCACTATGGGTGATCATGCTGGTATTTGAAAAATCAGTGGTATACCTTCCAGAATCACAGCCTCACATAAGCCACCACAGTACAACAAGTTAATGGATGAATCATGGTACGAAGGAAGGTAGAAAAGTAATTACATATTAACTCTATTACCAAAATCATCCTCTCCATATAAAATACAAGGTATACTATATTAAAGAAAGTAAAAGATGTAGGCAGAAATTAAATTCAAAAGAAATACATTACCTGGAATGAAAATAATATAATTTTCCACCCAGCCCTGGGTACATCAGTGTGTCTTGCAGAATCTCGGATCATGAAAGATAAACATATTTTTAAAAAAAAAAAAAAAAAATTTGAAAAAAGGAATTTCCCCAAAATGAAATTCTTGTTTACCTTTGGTGCTAAGAATTCTATGTCACTCTTAACCTTCTGGAAAAAGGCATATGAACATCAATTTAAGTTTTTTTTTATACATATGTAAACTCGTTTTATAAAACATAGCAATTCCTGGAAGAAAATTTCCTCACAGTTTCATATGTTCACTAGATGGCAGCATTAGATAAATAATAGATAGTTAATGGTTTCCAGCCATATTATGTAAAATAAAATAGCAATATTAAGGTACACTCCTTCCAGGCATGTTTCAAAACTATATTCCATAACACATAATTGAATTGTTTGATTTCTTTTAAAATTATTCAATTACTTACTTTTTTTTCCAAAATTGTCATTTTAAACATTAACTGTGTTATTTAAGTAGGAAAATGCAATTCATTTTGTAATTTACTTATCAAAAAGGGTTAGAAAATTGCTTTGAATTATGCTAAAGCTTAATGAAGAATAAACCCAAATCTTGTATTTCAGTGTGAGAGAACAAATTGTTG